>NC_138315.1:955000-1385000 GCF_965601325.2 Salmo salar | reverse complement strand
GATGCTGCTACCATTAACACTGCTTTAATGCACAATGCCCCTCTCGTTTCCTAACCAATTGGTACTCTATCAATATTAGAATAGACTCCATGATTTGATGATTTGGTCAAACATCTGTTGCGTCTTTGGCTATGGCAGATTAAGTGATATGACATGCCATTCTATAAAATAATTTCTCTGTAATTAATATTACTTGATTAAGCTAATCATGTAAATGTAATTAACTACAAAGTCGGGGCACCACGAAAGAATGTTTATAGAGCTGTTATCTTCCGAATAAACTCTTAAAGACCTAGTAATATTTTACATCAATAGCAGTCAATATTAATCGTCAATTTATTCACGAACCCTGGCTAACAAGTAGAATCAGCAATACAAAATTGGGTTTAATTATTTATTTACTAAATACCTAACTAATCACACAGAATTACATATACACAGAATGCAAATTATGTCATACAGAAAACGCCCCTGGTGGACGGAGCCGACATGGCGGCTGGTTACACAAAGGGAGGGGGTTGGGTTTGAGTGAAAGAGCGGGAAGACTGAGGAACAAAGGGAGAAGCTGTGCTATCGTAAATACAGTATCTTATGCATTCTAAATTACCACCCATTTGGAAAGAAAATGCAATAAATATTTACTCTGAGCTGCGCTTCGGTAGGTTGGTCGTAGATGCTGGCCGTGTTGGCCAACAGAGATCTTCCTGTCCTCGGAAGAATGTCACTGGTGGTAAATTGGATACGTTGTAGTATCGTCGTTGTGTGTTAGACTGGGTACGTCGTCTGTCCTTTCCTAGCCCACATTTACAGCGGCCGCTGCAAACTCAACGGCTAGGATGTCTCACTTCTTTAGTGAATAAGAGTTCAAAGTTCATACCATTCACAACCAAAGCTCACGCTGAGGTTGGCTTAGTTCTGTAGTTGACATGTTAGTCCTTTTTAACGTATGGACCGTCGTCCTATCGTCCTCGGAACAGAAAGCTATCTGCCCCTTTAACACAGAGGCTGCAGGCCTCGCGTACTCGGAACAGGAGGTTACATTTTCGTCAAGGGCTTATATAGCGGAGGGAGAGAAAGGTGTGTTTCATAGTTTATAACCAATGTCTCTTCACAGGGGCGGGCCACTGATTGAGCAGAGCTCTAACCTTATGAAAACCCAATTCTCTTATTTGGAAGCTAAAATTACATTTAATCTTTTCACAAATAGTTTCATTTAAATTGCACAATAATTCCATGTGAATCTAATAACTAGAATGTGTAGACTTTCCCAGATACAGTTTATGTCGTCCTGTCATCAGTCATAATGTCTTAGATGACAACCAAACTGACATCATATTCATTAAGTACCAACACATATTTTCAACTGGTTCTATTACCGAAATATGGTTCCTTTCCCCCACTTGTTTGATGTTCCCAGACTCTCTATGTTTAACAAAGGCTATTCAAGAGTCCTTCAGTAGAGTCCGAGAGAGAGGGAAGGGAGAAAGGTATTTATGGGGGGATCATAAACCTTACCCACAGGCCAACGTCATGACACATCCCCAATGCCTAAATGATTGACATTATTAGAGCGGTAGGGTAATGGAAGACTATGGGCAATGAAGTCGCTGGTGCAACTGTGGTTCCAGATGCTTCTGGCATGCTTTGTTACCAAGCCCTGGTGTGTTACAGTATCATGCTGATTTGCCTTAACACCCCCAGTTTTTGTAGTTCTGGTGATGGTTGTTCTCTTCTTAGCAGCAATCTATTTTTTAGATAAAAACATGTTTTAGAAACCATGCAATACAAACCCTCTGTGAGGGAACAATGAACATACAAGTGCTCAGTAGCATGCACGCACGCACATTTTACATTACAAGTACATTTTAGTTATTTAGCAGACACTCTTATCCACGTGTGTGTGTGTGTGTGTGTTTGTTCATTTGTGTCTCTCTGTGTGTGCATGCGCATGCGTGTCCTCAACCATACTGTCTTCAAGGCCGCCCTCTCTCTCTCTGTGTGTGTGTGTGTGTGTGTGTGTGTGTGTGTGTGTGTGTGTGTGTGTGTGTGTGTGTGTGTGTGTGTGTGTGTGCAGTGGAGGCTCCTCAGAGGAGGAAGGGGAGGACCATCCTCCTCAGTGAATTTCATAAAGATTTACATTTAAAAAGTTATCCTTTTTAGATTAAACTATACTAAATATAATCACTGTCACGTCCTGACCAGTAAAGGGGTTATTTGTTATTGTAGTTTGGTCAGGACGTGGCAGGGGGTGTTTGTTTTATGTGGTTCGGGGTTTGTTGGGATATGTTCTTATGTAAGAGGGGTGTTTGTTTTATGTGTTCCGGGGTTTTTGGGTATTGTTCTATGTTTTGTATTTCTATGGTTTTTCTATGTTGTGTATTTCTTTGTTGGCCTGGTATGGCTCTCAATCAGGAACAGCTGTACATCGTTGTTGCTGATTGGGAGTCATACTTAGGTAGCCCTTTTTTCACCTGTCTTTTGTGGGAAGTTGTTTTTGCATAGCTGTGTGTAGCCTGCATTACTGTGCGTTCGTTTTCTTGTTTTGTTTTTTTCAGTGTTCAAATAAAAGTTCAAATGAGCACTCAACCCGCTGCGCCTTGGTCCACTTCATACGACGTCTGTTACAATCACATCACCAAATAACTGATTAAAACACACTATTTTGCAAAGAAGGTCAACCATAGCCTCAACAGCACTCTGTAAGGTAGCACCATGGTGTAGCCGGTGGACAGCTCGCTTCCGTCCTCCTCTGGGTACATTGACTTTAATACAAAACCTAGGAAGCTCATGGTTCTCACACCATTCCATAGACTTACACAGTAATTATGACAACTTCCGGAGGACGTCCTCTAGCCTATCAGAGCTCTTGCAAGATTAACTGACATGTTGTCCACCCAATCAAAGGATCAGATAATGAATCTAGTAATGAAAGCATAAACTACAGATAGCTAGCACTGCAGTGTATAAAATGTGGTGAGTAGTTGACTCAAAGAGAGAGAAAGACAATAGTTGAACAGTTTTGAGCAAATTAATTTCCTCCAAAATGAAGGAGAAGCAAGAGAAAATGAAGGAGAAGCAGTTTCACTTACTTAGCTAGCAAATACAGCTGGCTAGTTTATCCTACTGAAACACCCGGCTCAAACAGAGGGATGCTATGTTAGCTAGCTGACTATGAATTTCCAACACAGCACTGGAACTCTTCCCAGTCAAGGTAAGCTTTTGGTATTGTTAATTTATTGCCACTGAGACCTGCCGGTGTAACTGCTTACTGACTGTACACTAACGTTACTGCATGATTGTAGCGGGTTTACTAACCTGCTAGTTCTATTAGCTATGCTGACTATGACGTTATTTTACTTAATATGGTGACAACGATGTAGGCTGTGTGTAGTGGTTTGGCTTGTCCACAAGCCAAGGGAAAAGAAGGAATACAACGTGGCTGTTATGAGAGTGAACTCTGTTTGAGCGTGATCAGGTCTGTATTCATCCCGCCGATTCTGTTGAAAAACATTTCTTAAATGGAAGCAAACGGAACAAAATGGGGATAAACATACCTGAATTTGTCCAATAGAAATTGTTGGACTAATGATTACACCCTATATCGGCTAGATGCAGGCAAGAGTGTGCAACGCAGTATTGAATGTCACTGTCTGTCACCTCAAATTTGTCTCTCGACCTGTGCACCTACGTTGTAAACTTTCGTTCATAGGCTAGGTTGTATCAACCTCATGATGGGTACAGGGAAAATTCAAGTATCATGTAGTAGCCTAAACCTATCAACGTTACATTGAACTGGGTGAATGGAATATGAATGACAGTCATCCAATATGTTGTAATAGAAATAAGGACAAGCTCATGAAAAAAAAAGTGTTCTCCCTCATCACAGTACTGACCGCCACTGGAATGGGCCAACGCCAGGTCTGCCAGTCTGCAAACAGATAACCAGGCATAAGCAGAGAGTGCGCTTATTGGAGTAGGTTTACATTATCTACTTACCTTAGTGTGTTCAATGTCCAAGCTAGGTAACAAACAAAGAGGTGTAATGGGTTCGCACTCAAAAATATGTCGCATAAAGCTTACCTCATTATTCAATGTTTTACATTTTTTGCTGCATAGGGATAGAGTACACAGACGTTTCAGATTTACAGCCTTCTTCAGTGTTTAGGTACAATGTTATTTAATTCAAAACAGCTTTAGTAAAGAACAGATGAGCAGCAGCTGCTTCTAATCAGGGTTGCCACTCCTCTGTCAATCATGGACGCAAAACCTTGTATACAAATTATTTACAAAAAGATAGAGAACTATAGGGTATGGGAGCGGGCACGAAGGGCAACTCACAAATAATCGCCACAGGTATCTGCTCAGCTAAATACATCACATCAATTCGTAAGATACCCCAGCACAAAGGACATCAGGCATAGCCGTTCATAAATATGTGAGACGAACTCATAAACGATATGCAAAATCTGATATGGACAGTGTTCTTGTTTAAGGTAACAAGGCTACTTAGATAGCTAGCTAACATCGTCTGTATTCAGACTGTTTTGCACTGAAAGGAATCTTGTTAACAATAGCTACATTATGTTGATATACTGCATAAAACCCACATGATGTCCAAATGCCTTTATTTCAACTAGCTAACGTTAGCTAGCTAGCTAAAGCTAGATATGCAGATTGTTGACACGGTAGTGTGTTTGGTTTGTTGATGATAATGCTAGCTAGCTAGGTAGTCAACAGCATTTTTTTCCCAGGACCACCCATATAGTTCTAACATTTGGTACAGTAACATCACACAAATATGTATTTCTCAGGGAGATACTGCTGGAGACACTCTGCTTTTGAGGAAACCTTCGCCTGTCCAAGTTGTGGTTGTGCAAACCCCAATTTTGAAATAGAGGTAAGAAATGTTGCATGCTTATTTTTTATGCTTTGTGATTTAATAATTATTTGGTTGATAATCGACCAAGTTAGTTAACTATGTTTGCCTGTTCAGCACATTGCCTGCCTATATACAGTATTGATTCCTACATATCCAACGTAGTCAGTCAAGTAAACAATGTCTCATCTGCATGTCATATGGGCCATGCAGTCACCATCAACCCTCTTTTGACTACAGCTAAATGGACATTACTACCACGTCCATGGAGGAGCGCGTACAACATCACACTACCGTTCTCCACCGTCTCGGGACCGCCATGGATCAGGTGATGGCAACGATGGAGAGATGGGAGAGGGATGGCCTGCCTACCCCTGCACCCACCATGTACCAACCGGCGCCATCCGGGCCCAGCGGTATTCAGCTCGCGCTCCTGATGGAGTACGATGGGACGGCTGCCGGGTGCAAGGGTTTCCTGCTCCAGCTGGAGCTGTACCTGGCAACCGTTCACCCGGCTCCTTCGGGAGGGGAGATCATGAACGCCCTCGTCTCCTGCCTGTCCAGCAAAGCTCTGGAGTGAGCCAACGCGGTCTGGGAGGGACCAGACTCAGCGAGGGACAACTACCCAGAGTTCACCTGCCGCTTCCGGGCCGTGTTCGACCATCCCCCGGAGGGGCGAGCGGCGGGTGAGCGTCTGTTCCATCTACGGCAGGAGACGAGGAGCGCCCAAGACTTCGCGCTGGAGCTCCGGACCTTGGCTGCCGGCTCGAGGTGGAACAACAGGGCCTTGATTGACCACTATAGGTGCAGCCTACGTGAGGACGTCCGCAGGGAGCTAGCCTGCAGATACGCTACCCTCACCCTGGACCAGCTAGTGGACATGTCCATCAGGTTGGATAACTTGCTGGCTACCCGCGGGCGTCCGGATCGGGTCCTGTTGGTTCCACCCCCCAGCACCTCCGCTCCAACCCCCATGGAGTTAGGAGGTGCTGCAGCGAGGGAGATCGGAGGAGGAGCCTCCTCCTGCACCGGATGTGGTCGGAGAGGGCACACTGGCGACTGGTGTTGGAGAGGCTCATCTGGGAGTCGAGACGGCAGGCCGAGCCCTGTTTGCACACCCCAGGTGAGTCAGCACCAGGCTCACCCAGAGCCCCCTGTTGGTCACATGTATGTGTTAATTTCTTTCCCTGAGTTCTTTCCCCATTCTTAGCATAAGGCACTAGTCGATTCAGGCGCAGCAGGGAATTTTATGGACCGTGGTTTTGCGCATAGGTTAGGGATTCAACAGTATCAGATGGACAAACCCTTTCAGGTGCACTCCCTAGATAGTCAACCATTAGGGTTAGGGGTGGTCAGGGAGCCCACGGCTCCACTGGACATGGTTACGCGGGGGGATCATGAGGAAATAATTATTTTTTTCCTCATTGATTCTCCTGCGTTTCCGGTGGTGCTGGGGATTCCCTGGTTGGCCTTTCACAACCCCACTATTTCGTGGCAACAGAGGGCTCTAAAGGGGTGGTCAGAGGAGTGCTCAGGCAGGTGTGTGGGAGTTTCAGTGCAACGACGGTGGAGAGTCCAGACCAAGTCCCCACCGTGCGCATTCCCCCCGAGTATGCCTATTTGGCTATCGCCTTCTGTAAAAAGAGGGCGACCAAATTACCACCCCACGAGGGGATTGTGCGATAAACCTCCAGGTAGACGCCGCACCTCCCAAGAGTCACGTGTATCCCCTGTCCCAGGAGGAGATGGTGGCTATGGAAACATATGTCTCTGAATCTCTGAGGCAGGGGTACATTCGGCTCTTCATGTCACCCGCCTCCTCGAGTTTCTTTTTTGTGAAGAAGAAGGGAGGAGGGTTGCGTCCGTGCATTGACTATAGAGGTCTAAATTCGATTACGGTGGGGTAAAGTTACCCGCTACCTCTCATCGCTACGGCGACGGAGTCATTCCACGGAGCACGCTTCTTCACAAAATTGGATCTCAGGAGCGCGTATAACTTGGTGCTTATCCGGGCGGGAGATGAGCGGAAGACCAGCGTTTAGTACCACATCCGGCCATTATGAGTACCTTGTCATGCCGTATGGGTTGAAGAATGCTCCAGCCGTCTTCCAATCATTTGTAGACGAGATTCTCAGGGACCTGCACGGGCAGGGTGTGGTGGCTTATATCAATGACATTCTGATATATTCCACCACACGCGCCGCGCATGTGTCTCTGGTGCGCAGAGTACTTGGGCGACTGTTGGAGCATGACTTATACGTCAAGGCTGAGAAATGCATGTTCTTCAAACAGTCCGTCTCCTTCCTGGGGTATCGCATTTCCACATCAGGGGTGGAAATGGAGTGTGACCACATTTCGGTCGTGCGTAATTGGCCGACTCCCACCATGGTGAAGGAGGTGCAGCGGTTTTTAGGGTTTGCCAATTACTACCGGAGGTTTATCCGGGGTTTTCGGCAGGTGGCTGCTCCCATTACCTCACTGCTGAAAGGAGGGCCGGTGCGTCTGCGGTGGTCGGCTGAGGCGGACAGAGCTTTTGATCGCTTGAAGTCTCTGTTTACCGAGGCTCCCGTATTGGCTCATCCGGATCCCTCTTTGGCATTCATGGTGGAGGTGGACGCGTCCGAGGCTGGGGTAGGAGCCGTGCTCTCACAGAGCTCGGGCATGCCACTGAAGCACCGCCCCTGCGCTTTCTTTTTGAGGAAGCTCAGCCCGGCGGAGCGAAACTATGACGTGGGGGACCGGGAGTTGCTAGCTGTCGTAAAAGCTCTGAAAGTGTGGAGACATTGGCTCGAGGGGGCCAAACACCCTTTCCTCATCTGGACTGACCACCGTAATCTGGAGTACATCCGGGCGGCGAGGAGACTGAACCCTCGTCAGGCAAGGTTGGCCATGTTTTTCACCAGATTTAGATTTACAATCTTGTATAGACCAGGTTCCCAGAACACTAAGGTAGACGCACTGTCCTGTCTGTATGATACGGAGGAACGGTCCATCGAGCCCACCCCCATACTTCCAGCCTCTTATCTGGTGGCGCCGGTGGTGTGGGAGGTGGATGCGGACATCGAGCAGGCATCTCGTTCGGAGCCTACTCCGCCTCAGTGTCCTGCAGGACGGAGGTATGTCCCGCTTGGTGTCCGCGATAGATTGATTCGGTGGGCGCATACGTTACCTTCCTCTGGTCATCCAGGTACCGTGAGGGAAAAAAGTATTTGATCCTCTGCTGATTTTGTACGTTTGCCCACTGACAAAGAAATGATCAGTCTATACTTTTAATGGTAGGTTTATTTGAACAGTGAGAGACAGAATAACAACAAAAAAATCTAGAAAAACGCATGTCAAAATGTTTTACAATTGATTTGCATTTTAATGAGGGAAATAAGTATTTGACCCCCTCTCAATCAGAAGGATTTCTGGATCCCAGGTGTCTTTTATACAGGCAACGAGCTGAGATTAGGAGCACACTCTTTAACCCCTGGTTGGGCTCCGTCCCGCATCCAGCGAAAAATCCTATCGCCATTAGCATAACAAAATGTAATATATATATTTTTTCAAATATAGGACTATGTTATATCGTTTTATAGATACACCTCTCCTGAATCGAACCACGTTGTCCGATTTCAAAAAGGCTTTACAGCAAAAGCAAAACATTAGATTATGTTAGAGGAGTATATCGTAAAAGTAGCCACATAGCCATTTTCCGACCAACCACATGCATCACAAATAACCAAAAAACAGCTAAATGCAGCACTATCCTTTGACAATCTTCATCAGATGACACACCTAGGACATCATGTTACACAATACATGCATTCTTTTGTTCGATAAAGTTCATATTTATATATAAAAACAGCATTTTACATCGGCGCGTGACATTGACTAACTATTTTCCCTCAAATGCATCCGGTGAAACAGCGCTACAATTTATTAAATTACTATTCGAAAACATTTTTAAAATGTAATATTGTCATTCTAAGATTTATAGATGAATATCTCTTGAAAGCACCTGTAATGCCAGATTTAAAAATAACTTTACTGGGTAATCACACTTTGCGATAAAAGGGGATGCGATACTAAAAAAAAAAATAGGCTACCGTTACAGGTCAGCGCCATCTTGGAACAATCGCATATCAAATCTACTCTTGTATACTATTGTCAATAATCCCTTACCTATGATTATCTTTATCAGAAAGCACTTCCAGCAATCCCAGGTCCACAACAAATGTATTTTCGTTCGAAAAAGTTAATCCTTTACGTCCCAATAGCTTGTTCTTGTTAGCGCGTTCTGAAGGCTGCTCCAAAACTTCTGTCGGCTGCGGGACTTCTCTCTCAACAAAATGCATTTTTTTAAAATGTAGGTTCGTTCAAACATGTCAAACATTGTATAACATAAATCTTTAGGGCCTTTTTCAACCAGAGCTCCAATAAGATTCAAGGGGGACGATTGCATTGTGTTTCAAAACGTTTCGAAAGGGGAGGGTAGCCAGGGGCGCCGGCGTCATAATGGTGATGCCCTCTCCGTGTGACCACGTTCCACTGCGTCTCATTCATTCAGTTTTCACAGTAGAAGGCTCAAACCACTTTGTAAAGACTGGGGACTTCTAGTGGAAGCAATAGGAAGTGCTCAATGAACCACTGCTCACGGTGTGATTTATAGGCAAGGTGCTGAAGTTGAGTCCGCAATTCAGAATTCCACATCCTGTTACGATCGGTCTCGGGGTTTTGACTGCCATATGAGTTATGTTATACTCACAGACACCATTCAAACAGTTTTAGAAACTTTAGGGTGTTTTCTATCCACAAGTATTAATTATATGCATATCCTAGCTTCTGAGTTTGAGTAGGAGGCCGTTTAAAATGGGCACGAATTTTTTTCAAAAATCGCTGTAGCGCCCCCTATCCTAGGTGACCATCAAGAGGTTAAGGGAGTGCTCCTAATCTCAGTTTGTTACCTGTATAAAAGACACTTGTCCACAGAAGCAATCTATCAATCAGATTCCAAACTCTCCACCATGGCCAAGACCAAAGAGCTCTCCAAGGATGTCAGGGACAAGATTGTAGACCTACACAAGGCTGGAATGGGCTACAAGACCATCACCAAGCAGCTTGATGAGAAGGTGACAACAGTTGGTGCGATTATTCGCAAATGGAAGAAACACAAAATAACTGTCAATATCCCTTGGCCTGGGGCTCCATGCAGATCTCACCTCGTGGAGTTGCAATGATCATGAGAACGGTGAGGAATCAGCCCAGAACTACACAGGAGGATCTTGTCAATGATCTCAAGGTAGCTGGGACCATAGTCACCAAGAAAACAATTGCTAACACACTACGCCGTGAAGGCTTGAAATCCTGCAGCGCCCCTGCTCAAGAAAGCACATATACATGCCCGTCTGAAGTTTGCCAATGAACATCTGAATGATTCAGAGGACAACTGGGTGAAAGTGTTGTGGTCAGATGAGACCAAAATGGAGCTCTATGGCATCAACTAAACTCTCCGTGTTTGGAGGAGGAGGAATGCTGCCTATGACCCCAAGAACACCATCCCCACCGTCAAACATGGAGGTGGAAACATTATGCTTTGGGGTGTTTTTCTGCTAAGGGGACAGGACAACTTCACCGCATCAAAGGAACGATGGATGGGGCCATGTACCGTCAAATCTTGGGTGAGAACCTCCTTCCCTCAGCCAGGGCATTGAAAATGGGTTGTGGATGGGTATTCCAGCATGACAATGACCCAAAACACACGGCCAAGGCAACAAAGGAGAGGCTCAAGAAGAAGCACATTAACCTGTTATGGCTAGGGGGCAGTATTTTCACGGCCGGATAAAAAACGTACCCGATTTAATCTGATTATTACTCCTGCCCAGAAACTAGAATATGCATATAATTATTAGCTTTGGATAGAAAACACTCCAAAGTTTCTAAAACTGTTTGAATGGTGTCTGTGAGTATAACAAAACTCATTTGGCAGGCCAAAACCTGAGAAGATTCCATGCAGGAAGTGCCCTGTCTGACAATTTCTTGGCCTTCTTGATTATCTCTATCCATTACAGGGGATCTCTGCTGTTACGTGACACTTCCTATGGCTCCCATGGGCTCTCAGAAGGCGGCAAAAAGCTGAATCGTGGCTTTGCAGGCTCTGGCTGAAAAAAAGTAGCGCGTTTGGATAGTGGCTGGTCACAGTACTGTGAGACTCAGGCTCGTGCCCGAGTCGACCCCATGCTTTATTTTCTTTCGTCTTTTTACCTAAACGCAGATTCCCGGTTGGAATATTATCGCTTTTTTACGAGAAAAATGGCATAAAAATAGATTTTAAACAGCGGTTGACATGCTTCGAAGTACGGTAATGGAATATTTAGAAATCTTTTGTCAAGAAATGCACCATGCTCGTGACCCTTATTTACACTTCGGATAGTGTCTTGAACGCACGAACAAAACGCCGCTATTTGGATATAAGAATGGATTATTTTGGACCAAACCAACATTTGTTATTGAAGTAGAAGTCCTGGGAGTGCATTCTGACGAAGAACAGAAAAGGTAATAACATTTTTGTTTTCGGTGAAAGCACATTTTGCAATATTCTGAGTAGATAGCCCGGCATCACAGGGCTAGCTATTTAGACACCCAGCAAGTTTAGCTCTCACCAAAGTCAGATTTACTATAAGAAAAATGTTATTACCTTTGCTGTCTTCATCAGAATGCACTCCCAGGACTTCTACTTCAATAACAAGTGTTGGTTTGGTTCAAAATAATCCATAGTTATATCCAAATAGCGGCGTTTTGTTCGTGCGTTCAAGACACTATGCGAAAGGGTAAGTAAGTGTGACGAGCATGGCGCAATTCGTGACAAAAAATGTCTAAATATTCCATTACCGTACTTCGAAGCATGTCAACCACTGTTTAAAATCAATTTTTATGCCATTTTTCTCATAAAAAAGCGATAATATTCCGACCGGGAATCTGCGTTTAGGTAAACAGACGAAAGAAAATAAAGCATGGGGTCGACTCGGGCACGCGCCTAAGCCCATAGTACTCTGATCGGCCACTTGCCAAACGCGATAAAGTGTTTCAGCCAGAGGCTGCCTCGATATCGTTCAGCTTTTTCCCGGGCTCTGAGAGCCTATGGGAGCCGTAGGAAGTGTCACGTTATAGCAAAGATCCTCAGTCTTCAATAAAAAGAGCCAAGATGAAACAGAACTTGTCAGACAGGCCACTTCCTGCATGGAATCTTCTCAGGTTTTGGCTTGCCATATGAGTTCTGTTATACTCACAGACACCATTCAAACAGTTTTAGAAACTTTAGGGTGTTTTCTATCCAAAGCCAATAATTATATGCATATTCTAGTTACTGGGCAGGAGTAGTAACCAGATTAAATCGGGTACGTTTTTTATCCGGCCGTGTCAATACTGCCCCCTAGCCCTAACAGGTCAAAATTATAGACTGATCATTCCTTTGTCAGTCGGCAAACGTACAAAATCAGCAGGGGATCAAATACTTTTTTCCCTCACTGTATAGATAGGACGGGGCAAAGCCTTTAGGGGAAGTACTGGTGGCCTACTTTAGCAAAGGACGTGAGAGTTTACGTCTCCTCCTGTTCGCTGTGCGCTCAGTGCAAGGCTCCTAGATACAGAATTACACTGGAACTTATCTGCTCTACTGCTCCTGATTTCCAACACACACCCCTCCTATGAAGAGGCGCTGTTACACAAGCTTATATTTTCACATGGAAATTATGTGAACATTCTGTTTGCTGCAAACTCAGTATGAATATGCAAATTAGATCATATTTTTGGTCACTGTACGTTAAACAACATTGAAATGTATCTACATAAACCAAATCACAACCTTAAATGAACTTATTTCACAGAGTAAAAAACATGCTAAATGCAGTAAATATACAACAAATCTGGTATTCAATGTCTTCAACATATAAAAATAAATCCATTACAACTTGAAATCATCAGCATGGTAATGAAGAAAATAGCAAAGACTGGATTTTTCCCAAATAAATTGTTTAATATTTTTATGTAGCTACAACATTTACACAAGAGAAATGTGAACACTATGGGGATGTTGACCTTAGGATGTTTAAAGGGACCAACTACATAATTATTTACATGAACCAAGTGGTAACTGGGCAATATATTAACCAATGGAAGTTGAAAAGATAATTAACAAAATGTCAATAATTAAAACAACAAATACTAAATCAAACCCAGTTCAGAATTATTGCCTTTTTGAGTGAACTTTGGAGATGGCAGCCTTGTGGAAGTCCTTCATCCAAAGCTTGTTGAATACATGCAATTAAACAATCAGAAAACAAAACAAAATTAGGATACTGAAAACAATTACTGAAATTGCTATTTATTTTGGTATTTTAAAAGGTAGACATTGTGTTATGCCTAATATGGCAATTAAAATTATTTTTCCAAAATGAATTTTTGTTATTCCAAATAATGCTTGTTTAAAAATAACCCTATTTGGTTAATTTCAACAACCCAGCATTGGGTCAATATTGGACAAGCAAAGAATTGGGTTAATTCAACCCAGCGAATTTGGGTTGTGCGTCTAACCCACCTCCTTGTGTTGATCACTTGACCCAACTTCTGGGTAAATTAGACTATATTGCTGGGTTAAAACAACTCAGTGTGTTGGATGTGACATAAAACCAGCACATTGGTTTGGGGATTGACCCAGCAGCTGGGTAATTCTTAATGTAATTCTTGAGTTATGTTCAGTGTCATCCTAATTTCAATTTTGCTTTAATATTATTGCCTTTTCTACCATCCCATAATATCCTACACACACGATCAAGATAGAATGTTGAATTTCAAATAATTTATTTACATTTACTGCATTTCAGAACATACATGACGTAGAGAATATACAAGAATATATACATTTTTTAAACAGCACGTTGAAACAAAGCCATATTTTCTAAATATATATTATTTCACAAGATAAGATTTCATAAAATAGGTTTGATTATTATGATTAATTTATTATTTAATGAACCAAACAGTCCAAACATCAGACTAAAACCTCAGTCGAACTTGTTGTGCACACTCAGATTGCAATCTGAGAAAAACAAAGCATTCGTGCGTGTGACACTTTCTGTCTTAAGTCTTAACACCTAATTAAGGTGACAGCACACACACACACACACACACACACCATGCCGTTTTGCCATACAATAACGGTCTACATTTGGGTCGAGTTAAAACATTGTTACACAGAACAAATGTAAAATATTACATTTTAATGTCACTCTACAAAGGACATGGAGTAATGACTCATTACTTAACTGTATTTCATTCATTATAAACTTCTCATAATCCCCAAAATGTAACATTTGTATTTAAAATAAATTATTGCAATAGAATGAAAGCGTACCAGAACGTGGCTTCAATAGTTGAACTAAAGACAAACAAGCCACATACCGTACTGTAGGCAAAAATGCAGGCACAAATGCATAAAAAAACAAGAGTTTAAGAGACCCTTAGATAGTGATGTAAGAGCATATTAGCAATGGAATATGAAGGGGAAGGGGATACCTAGTCAGTTGCAGAACTGAAAACATTCAACCGAAATGTGTCTTCCTCATTTAACCCAACCCATCTGAATCAGAGAGACACTCATGGCTCAACAATCCATTGATCTGTTCATTCACAGGAACACAAACACATAAGCCAGAGGACTGTGCTTCCTCCTGTCACTTCTCACACTACATACAAGAGCAGATACTTATCCACTATTGTTCAGTGGAAAAAAAGACATGGTCCCAACAGTCTTACTGTGGGGGATTCTGTTCCTGGCAGCTGATACACCGTGGTCTGTAGGAATTCCCATGCTGGGGCACAGTGGGAGAGCTGATATCAAATACATATCGGACCAGTCAAAAGTTTGGACACACCTACTCATTCAAGGGTTTTTCTTTATTTGTACTATTTTCTACATTGCAGAATAATAGTGAAGACATGAAAACTATGAAATAACACATCATGTAGTAACCAAAACAGTGCTAAACAAATCAAAATATATTTTATATTTTAGAGTCTTCAAAGTAGCCACCCTTTGCCTTGATGACAGCTTTGCTGGCATTCCCTCAACCAGCTTCATCTGTACTGCTTTTCCAACAGTCTTGAAGGAGTTTCCACATATGCTGAGCACTTGTTGGCTGCTTTTCCTTCACTCTGTGGTCCAACTCATCCCAAATCATCTCAATTGGGTTGAGGTCAGGTGATTGTGGAGGCCAGGTCATCTGATGCAGCACTCCATCACTCTCCTTCTTGGTCAAATAGCCCAAACCCAGCCTGGAGGTGTGTTGGGTCATTGTCCTGTTGAAAAACAAATGATAGTCCCACTAAGCGCAAACCAGATGGGATGGTGTATCGCTGCAGAATGCTTTGGTAGCCATGCTGGTGAAGTGTGCTTTGAATTCTAAATAAATCATAGACAGTGTCACCAGCAAAGCACCCCCACACCATCACACCACCTCCTCCATTCTTCATGGTGGGAACCACACATGCAGAGATCATCCTTTCACCTATTCTCAGTCGTACAGAGACATAGCGGTTGGAACCAAAAATCTTAAATATGGACTCATCAGACCAAAGGACAGATTTCCACCGGTCTAATGTCCATTGCTCGTGTTTCTTGGCCCAAGCAGGTCTCTTCTTTATATGGGTGTCCTTTAGTAGTGATTCTTTGCAGCAATTCAACCATGAAGGCCTGATTCACACAGTCACACATTCATACAACTCATCCAGAACGCCGCAGCCCGTCTGGTGTTCAACCTTCCCAAGTTCTCTCACGTCACCCCGCTCCTCCGCTCTCTCCACTGGCTTCCAGTCGAAGCTCGCATCCGCTACAAGACCATGGTGCTTGCCTACGGAGCTGTGAGGGGAACGGCACCTCCGTACCTTCAGGCTCTGATCAGGCCCTACACCCAAACAAGGGCACTCCGTTCATCCACCTCTGGCCTGCTCGCCTCCCTACCTCTGAGGAAGCACAGTTCCCGCTCAGCCCAGTCAAAACTGTTCGCTGCTCTGGCACCCCAATGGTGGAACAAGCTCCCTCACGACGCCAGGACAGCGGAGTCAATCACCACCTTCCGGAGACACCTGAAACCCCACCTCTTCAAGGAATACCTGGGATAGGATAAAGTAATCCTTCTAACCCCCCCCCCTTAAAAGATTTAGATGCACTATTGTAAAGTGGTTGTTCCACTGGATATTATAATGTGAATGCACCAATTTGTAAGTCGCTCTGGATAAGAGCGTCTGCTAAATGACTTAAATGTAAATGTAAACAGTTGATGTCTGTTACTTGAACTCTGTGAAGCATTTATTTGGGCTGCAATTTCTGAGGCTGGTAACTCTAATTAACTTATCCTCTGCAACAGAGGTAACTCTGGGTCTTCCTTTCTTGTGGTGGTCCTCATGAGAGCCAGTTTCATCCTAGCGCTTGATGGTTTTTGTGACTGCACTTGAAGAAACTTTCAAAGTTCTTGACATTTTCCGCATTGACTGACCTTTATGTCTTAAAGTAATGATGGATTGTTGTTTCTCTTTGCTTATTTGAACTGTTATTGCCATAATAGAGACCTGGTCTTTTACTAAATAGGGCTATCTTCTGTATACCACCCCTACCTTGTCACAACACAACTGATTGGCTCAAACGCATTAAGAAGGAAAGAAATTCCACAAATTAACTTTTAACAAGGCACACAGGTTAATTGAAATGCATTCCAGTTGACTACCTCATGAAGCTGGTTGAGAGAATGCCACGAGTGTGCAAAGCTGTCATCAAGGAAAGGGTGGCTACTTTGAAGAATCTAAAATATATTTTCATTTGTTTAACACTTATTTGGTTACTACATGATTCCATATGTGTTATTTCATAGTTATGATGTCTTCACTATTATTCTACAATGTAGAAACTAGTACAAATAAAGAAAAAACCTTGAACGAGTAGGTGTGTTCAAACTTTGTACTGGTACTGTATATATAAAACAACAGTCAATAATAGTAGAGAAAGAACAGAATTATATATAGTATGTAGAAGAACAGTATCAATGACGATATCAGTGATAGATCAGGGAGTTATATCGATACAATCAGGAGTAAAGTGGCTGAGCAGTAGGGAACAAAAATAAATAGTCACAGCATCATATGGCATGTATGTCTGTGTGTGTGTGTTAGGAGAGAGTCATGTGAATGTGCATAGAGGCACTGTAGATAGTCCGGATGACTAGAAACTCGCCCCCAGTGATAAACTGGTCCGGCCGCACCACGCATGAACAAGGAAATCTATATTCTGAGAGCCAGTATCTGTCCTGTCCTTGACTTTGGTGCAGGGCATGTGATGTCCATGGCCTCTTCATCTCAAACTCCCTGATCTTCTCAAAAATATACATTTGTCTAGTTGTGTCCAGTCCAGGTGGTGCTTGTACAGGCTGAACATCTATGGGTGGAAGGATGTCAGCGTTGTGCAACAGCTGAAACCTGGTCCCGACTGAGTCCAAACGCTCCTTGGTGACAACACCATGCTCCAGACCATCGAAGCTGTAAAACAGGAAAATAGACAAAAGAATGAAGACATTAGAACCTTGCATAACATTAATTCACCTCCCAAGTTTATATAAGAAGAATAACCTCATACAATGCAATACAAATTATATTTACCTGAAGTGCTGGTACTGCTTGATCTGTGGCAGCGGCCTGAAGTACGGAGTCAGATGTTGCCAGCCATCGCTTTCCACCAGCACTGTACCATCCTCCAGTCTCCTTATATTACTGCCGTGTTTAACTGATGCTGAAAGACAAATTCCATATAAAAATATTTCAAACCCAATTACATATTATTTGTCATATGCGCCGAATACAACATGTGTAGACTTTACCTTGAACTTTTTACTTACAAGGCCTTAACCAACAATGCAGTTCAAGATATTTAAAAAGATTTGCTAAATAAAAAGTAAGACAATAAAATAACAGTAATAAGGCTATGTACAGAGGGTATCTGTACCGATGTGCGGGGGTACAGGTTAGTCGAGGTAATTTGTAAATGTAGGTCAGGGTAAAGTGACTATGCATGGATAATAAACAGCGAGTAGCTGCAGGTGACTGGAACTTCCTCTGACACCACCTAGTATATAGGTCCTGGATGGCAGGAAACTTGGCCCTAGTGATGCACTGGGCTGTACACACTACCTTCTGTAGCGCCTTACAGTCGGATGCCGAACAGTTGCCATACCAGGTGGTGATGCAATCGGTCAGGACGCTCTCGATGGTGTAGCTATAGAACGTTTTGAGGATCTGGGGACCCATGCTAACTCTTTTCAGTCTCCTGAGGGGGAAAAGGTGTTGTCGTGCCCTCTTCATGACTCTTCATGACTGTCTTGGGGTGTTTGGTTTGTTGGTGATAGTTTGTTGGTGATGTGGACACCAAGGAACTTGAAACTCTCGATGTGAATGGGGGTATGTTGTTACATAGTATAAATGATTCGAGACAGACCCAGGAATACGTAATAGGGGGTTTTAATACTCCACCCAAAAATATAACATGCCATGAAAAGGCAAGGGGACGAAGCCCAAAACAAACACGTATACAAAAACACAGGGATGTAACCCAAACAAAAGAACAAGGTTAAACATTTTAATAAATACACGGGACGAGACCTGTAATAACAATACACGGGTCGAGACCCGTAATAACAAGTGCACAACAATACACGAGACGAGATACGTAATAACGAGGACACAATACACGCAGCACGAAAGCTGAAACAACAAAGCACAGGTACTCACAAGACCAACGGACATGGGAACAATAACCAACAAGACAATAGTGAACAGAGGTTACATATATACAGTTACTAATAAGGGGAAATGGGAACCAGGTGTGCATAATAAAACAGTTCATTAATGCCTAGAGGCCGGTAACATAGACCTCAGGAGCTGGTGCACGGAATGAGCAGCAGTACCGGGGGAATCCGTGACACATGTTCGGCCCTCCTTTCCCTGTAGTCCACGATCAGCTCCTTTGTCTTGCTCACGTTGAGGGAGTGTTTGTTGTCCTGGCACCACACTGCCAGGTCTCTGACTTCCACCCTATAGGCTGTCTCATCGTTGTTGACGACCAGGCCTACCACTGTAATGTCGTCAACAAGCTTAATGATGGTGTTGGAGTCGTGCTTGGCCATGCAGTCGTGGGTGAACAGGGAGTACAGGAGGGGACTAAGCACACATCCATGAGGGGCCCCCATGTTGAGGATCAGCATGGCAGATGTGTTGTAACCTACCTTTATCACCTGGGAGCAGCCTGTCAGGAAGTCCAGGATCCTGTTGCAGAGGGAGGTGTTTAGTCCCAGGTCCTTAGCTTAGTGATGAGCTTTGTGGGCACTATGGTGTTGAACACTGAGCTGTAGTCAATGAACAGCATTCTCACATAGGTGTTCCTTTTGTCCAGGTGGAAAAGGGCAGTGTGTAGTGTGATTGAGATTGTGTTATTTGTGGATCTGTTGGGATGGTATGTGAATTGGAGAGGGTCTAGGGTTTCCGTGATGATGTTAATGTGAGCCATAACCAGCCTTTCAAAGCACTTCATGGCTACCGAAGTGAGTGCTACTGGGCGGTAGTCAAACTTCTTCGGGATCAGTGTCCCTTCCACGGGACGGTTGAGTTAACGTAGGCTAATGTGATTAGCATGAGGTTGTAAGTAACAAGAAAATATTCCAGGACATAGACATATCTGATATTGGCAGAAAGCTTAAATTCTTGTTAATCTAACTGCACTGTCCAATTTACAGTAGCTATTACAGTGAAAGAATACCATTCCATTGTTTGAGGAGAGTGCACAATTTTGAACATGAAAAGTTATCAATAAACAAATTAGGCACATTTGGGCAGTCTTGATATCAAATTTTGAACAGAAATGCAATGATTTATTGGATCAGGGCAAAACTTTGCATATACACTGATGCGGTCTAGTGGCCAAAATCGAAATTGCACCTGGGCTGGAATAATTCATTACGGCCTTTCCCTTGCATTTCAAAGATGATGTTACAATAGAAAAGAACAGTTGCTTTTTTCTCTGTATTATCTTTTACCAGATCTAATGTGTTATATTCTACTACATTCCTTTCACATTTCTATAAACTTCAAAGTGTTTCCTTTCAAATGGTACCAAGAACATGCATATCCTTGCTTCAGGGCCTGAACTACAGGCAGTTAGATTTGGGTATGTCATTTTAGGTGAAAATTGAAAAAAAGGGGCTAATCCTTATTAAGCAGGTTACCTTTGCTTTCTTGGGTACAGGGATTAAGGCGATCTGCTTGAAACTCCCAGACTCGGTCAGGGAGAGGTTGAAAATGTCAGTGAAGACACCTGCCAGTTGGTCCGCGCATGCTCCAAGTACACGTCCTGGTAATCAATCTGGCCCTAAGCCCTTGTTAATATTGACCTGTTTTAAGGTCTTGCTCACATCGGCTAGGAGAGTGTGATTACACAGTTGTCTGGAACAGCTGGTGCTCTCATGCATGCTTCAGTGTTGCTTGCCTCGAAGCGAGCATAAAAGGCATTTAGCTCATCGCGGCTGGGTTTCCCTTCGTAGTATGTAATAATGTGCAAGCCCTGCCGTAGTCAGTGTAGTAGCATTCAATCTTAGTCCTGTATTGACGCTTTGCCTGTTTGATGGTTCGTCTGAGGGCATAGCGGGATTTCTTATCAGCGTCGGGATTAGTGTCCCGCTCCTTGAAAGCGTCAGCTCTAGCCTTTAGCTAGACCTCCCATTACTTCTTGTGCAGAGAACGTATGACTGAGCTATCATGGATGCTGCCTTTGACAAGTTTCATGTCCGACAGGGCCTGGTAGTGGCAGTCTATAAAGCTTTCCATCTCCTGGATTGACTCTGGCGCTTTCAAGTTTTGCTTAAAACGTCCACTACTACACAGTGTATCCTTGTGGATGGCAATATTTTATTTTATTTTTTATTTCACCTTTATTTAACCAGGTAGGCCAGTTGAGAACAGGTATATGCTCATAGATAAAACTATATTGCTAAGATTAAGCAAACAAGTATGCATACAAGTGTATGTTAATGTGTGTGTGGGAAAGATTTGTCTTGATCAGTGTCTGTTGTCCGACTGCCAGCATTGTGTCTGAGCCATCCAGGCCCAGGCTCCCTCTCCTCCTGACACATCTCAGCCTGGTCCCCTTGTCTCTGGGCAGCCAGGGAACAGCGGCAGCCTGGCTTAGAGCCAACCTGGAGGTGCTGGTTTAGGCTCTTTGCCAAGACAGGATTTGTGAGAGACATTATTGGGTGTGTCCAGATATCTAGTTTGAGCTGGCCTTCACTGGGGGAAGAGGAGAGAGGAGAGGAGACGAGAGGAGAGGAAAAAGACATGGCCCACGGTTTGAGCTTTCGGGAAAATGTATGATAAGCAAATTAAGCTTTATTGACCAATATTATTATCAAGATGGTAATTATGTTTTAGGCTGTCTCCAGCTGAACGCGTAAGTAGACTTGAGACCCAGAGTTGTCTGTATTGCGGCACTGCCGGTCATTTTGTGTCTACCTGTCCCTTCAAGAGACCTAGCTCATTCGTTGGAGTAAGTACACTGGTGGGTCTAAAAGATCATTGTTCTTCTCCCCCCCTCTCCATGCCACCCTGCTGTGGGGTGGCCAGTCCAAGACCAGTCCTGCTGTGGGGTGACCAGTCCAATCCCTCCAGGTACTAATCGATTCGAGTCTCATGGACGTTACCCTGGCATCCGAGCTGGGCATCCCCACTCAACCTCTCTCCATTCCCATGGGTGTTAGAGCGCTGGATGGGTGCTCTATAGGCCGGATTCCCCACCAGACCACACCCATCAACCTACGAGTGTCGGGGAACCACAGCGAGACGATCCCGTTCCTGCTGGTTAAGTCTCACAGGTTTCCGTAGTATTGGGATTCTCTTGGTTCCAGCACCATAATCCCTCCATTGACTGTGATACTGGTGCCATCGTGGGCTGGAGCCTGTCCTGCAACACTCATTGCCTGAAGTCAGCTCTGCCTGCCCCAGGATGTCTTCCTGGGGGCTTGGAAATTGCCACGGACCTCTCCTCCAGCTCCGCAGAGTACCAGGACCTCCGGGAGGTGTTCAGTAAGGCCCGGGCCACTTCGCTTCCGCAGCACTGACCGGTATCCAAGAAGGTCAAGCTTGAGGCGCTGGCACATCGCTATAGTGCCGGGCTACACCCCCGGAAGCTGAAACATTTCCTCCCCACTCCAAGATCATTAGCCCCTCTGCTGTTCATCCTGTGTTGCCCCATACCATCCATATTTTTCGACCTTTTCTGTGTTTGGAGTTAAAACCATGTCTGACTGCCCCTTGCATTCTGTTTCTAGGCCCATCCCTGTCCCTGTGTCATCAATGGCCAGCCAGCGTACACGGTGAGACGCCTCCTGAGGGTTCGACCACGGGGAAGGGGTTTCCAGTACCTGGTTGACTGGGAGGGTTATGGCCCTGAGGAGAGGTGCCGGGTTCCCGCTAAAAATATCCTGGACCCGGCCCTCATCGCCGACTTTCACCGCCGGCACCCCAGTCAACCACATATCCGCCCAGGTAGGACGCCAGGTGGTGTCCCTAGAGGGGGGTTACTGTCACGCACTGATCTGTTTCACTTGTGCTTGTCTCCACCCCCTCCAGGTGTTGCCTATCTTATCTCCTTGGTATTTATACCTGTGTTTTCTGTCTGCCTGTGGCAGTTTGACTTGTTTGTTCAAGCCTATCAGCGTTTTATGTCTCAGCTACTGCTTTTCTCTGTCTCTTTTCTCTCCCTCCTGGTTTTGACCCCGCCTGTCCTGACTCCGAGCCCGCCTGCCTGACCACTCTGCCTGACCCTGGGCCTGCCTTCCGTCCTGTACCTTGGCCCCACTATTCTGGATTATCGACCCCTGCCTGCCTTGACCTGTCGTTTGCCTGCCCTTGTTACAATAAACATTGTTACTTCTACAGAAGTAACAGTCTGCACTTGGGTCTTACCTGAAACCTGTCCAGACCAGACTCTTACGTTGCTTAATTTTTCTGCTTATTTTGTCAAGAGGAATGCTAGCTGACTTCAAAGCAGTCCTTGGCACAAATTGCTATTTTGGGAAGCCCATGCAGCTGAAACTAGACCAATGTAAACCATCAACCCTTTCAGATGTGTTTACCAACACAGTCATTCTCTTGTGGAAAAAATTCAATATGTTCCCCCTCTTGTCACGATTTTAAATAGGTCTATTTCTAAATGGATTAATGACCCAGATTTTGATCGTATTAATTTATAACTCTGATTTGCTTAACGTAATCCTAGATGAGCATCAGGGAGGTCATGTTTGGTCTTGGGTTCCGTCATCATTAAAGTTGTGTTCAGAGCGAGTGTTCGGTGTGTGTTTGGAGCGAGTGGGAGCCACCACAATGCAATGGGAGCAACACAGAAAATACATATTTTATTTGTATACAAACCAAAGCAACATCTCGGGAAAAAATGACATTCAGACCTTTTCAATATTGCCTAAGCTGATGTGTGTGAGTTGTGAGCAGGATATGAAGGGTTTGGCTGCTGTAGCCAAGTTTTTCAGAATAACCAAATCATTCAAGAGTGCCTAGACACATGCTAAGGTGGAGCCTACAAAAAGCTACAAGCCTTCTGAGGAGAGTGAAGGTTCCAAAATCTCTTTTCATTTGAGTACGGGGGTACAGGGGTTGTCATTGTGTGTGGTCTAACTTTACTATCCTTTCGGGTTCCAAAAGTCCTCACAAGGATAGTAAAACAAAGAAAATGTTGACAAGTGGGGACATTTCACAGGTCCGCATGTTTCACAGCACTGCATGTTAAATATTGTAGGACAATTGGGTGTGGATGAGGAAAGGTGATTAAGAAAATCAGCAAAACTCATTGAATAGTACAATGGTAAAGTAAGGTGATATTACATTTATTACATACTATGTTGTCATGATATACACCGAGAAAATAGACACTTCGACACAATCAAAATAACTCAACTTTAACTTATCTGGGTGGGTTTTAATGCAGCCTCTGTTTATAAATCATATTGATTTTGAGTGGCACTAATTTAACTGATATCACTAATAAGATATTTACTTAACCACACCATGAATTAATTAACAAAGTTCAAGCAAGTTTTGGAATGAGATCTCTCACACACACACATGCACACACAGGATTGTCTACGTGTGTTTTAGTTTTCTTCCTCTGACACAGAACGTCTGTTTGATTAATTCTGATGTCAAAAGACATTTTTACAGTACACTCTTACGCTGTCCCCATAGGAGAACCCTTTGAAAGACCCTTTTTGGTTCTAGGTAGAACCCTTTTTGGTTCCATATAGAACTATTTTGGGTTCCATGCAGAACCCTCAGTGGAAAAGGTTCTACATGGAACGCAAAAGAGTTCTTACCTGGAACCAAAAAGGGTTCTACCTGGAACCAAAAACTGTTCAATGTGGACAACCGAAGAACCCCTTCGGAACCCTTTTTTTCTAAGAGTGTAGATTGGCCAGAAAAATTCTTTGAAAGTATCCTTGTATTTTGTCAGGACAACATCAGTCAGGAAAAGAAAAAGATATGGGGAGGGTCCTCTTCAGACAGACACCTCTCCCAATACAGTGGCTTGCGAAAAGTATTCACCCCCTTGGCATTTTTCCTATTTTGTTGCCTTACAACCTGGAATTAAAATAGATTTTTGGGGGGTTTGAATAATTTGATTTACACAACATGCCTACCACTTTGAAGATGCAAAATATTTTTTATTGTGAAACAAACAAAAAATAAGACAAAAAAAACTGAAAACTTGAGTGTGCATAACTATTCACCCCCCCAAAGTCAATACTTTGTAGAGCCACCTTTTGCAGCAATTACAGCTGTAAGTCTCATGGGGTATGCCTCTATAAGCTTGGCACATCTAGCCACTGGGATTTTTGCCCATTCTTCAAAGCAAAACTGCTCCAGCTGCTTCAAATTGGATGGGTTCCGCTGATGTACAGCAATATTTAAGTCATACCACATATTCTCAATTGGATTGAGGTCTGGGCTTTGACTAGGCCATTCCAAGACATTTAAATGTTTCCCCTTAACTTCTTTGGGATAGGGGGCAGTATTTTCACGGCCGGATAAAAAACGTACCCGATTTAACCTGTTAGGGCTAGGGGGCAGCATTGACACGGCTGGATAAAAAACATACCCGATTTAATCTGGTTACCACTCCTACTCAGTAACTAGAATATGCATATACTTATTACATATGGATAGAAAACACCCTAAATTTTCTAAAACTGTTTGAATGGTGTCTGTGAGTATAACAGAACTCAAATGGCAGGTCAAAACCTGAGAGATTCCTTTACAGGAAGTGGCCTGTCTGACCATTTCTGGAACTTCTTTGCCATCTCTATCATTTACTAAGGATCTCTGCTCTAACGTGACACTTCCCACGTCGTCCATAGGCTCTCATAGCCCGGGAAAAAAGAGAATGTCGTCATTCCAGCCCCAGGCTGAAACACATTATCGCCTTTCTCAAGTGGCCCATCAAGAGACACTAGCTTATGCGCGTGACCCCGACCGCCCCCGCCTTTGGGATTTTTTCCTCTGTTTGCCGAAAAGGAGATTCCCTGTCGGAATTTTACCGCTTTTCTACGAGAAAAATGACGTAAAAATTGATTTTAAACAGCGGTTGACATGCTTCGACGTACGGCAATTGAATACTTTGAATTTTATTGTCAGGAATTGCGCCAAGCGCGCGACACTTCTTTACTATTTCGGATAGTGTCTGGAACGCACGAACAAAACGCCGCTATTCGGATATAACGATGGATTATTTTGGACCAAACCAACATTTGTTATTGAAGTAGACGTCCTGGGTGTGCATTCTGACGAAGACAACAAAAGGTAATGACATTTTTATAATAGTAAATATGATTATGGTGAGTGCTAAACTTGCCGGGTGTCTAAATAGCGAGCCTGTGATGCCTGGGCTATATACTTAGAATATTGCAAAATGTGCTTTCACCAAAAAGCTATTTTAAAATCGGACATATCGAGTGCATAGAGGAGGTCTGTATCTATAATTCTTAAAATAATTGTTATGCTTTTTGTGAACGTTTATCGTGAGTAATTTAGTAAAATGTTAGCGAATTCCCCGTAAGTTTGCGGGGGGTATGCTAGTTCTGAACGTCACATGCTAATGTAAAAAGCTGGTTTTTGATATAAATATGAACTTGATTGAACAAAACATGCATGTATTGTATAACATAATGTCCTAGGGTTGTCATCTGATGAAGATCATCAAAGGTGAGTGCTGCATTTAGCTGTCTTCTGGGTTTTGGTGACATTATATGCTGGCTTGAAAAATGGGTGTCTGATTATTTCTGGCTTGGTACTCTGCTGACATAATCTAATGTTTTGCTTTCGTTGTAAAGCCTTTTTGAAATCGGACAGTGTGGTTAGATTAACGAGAGTCTTATCTTTAAATGGCTGTAAAATAGTCATATGTTTGAGAAATTGAAGTAATAGGATTTTGAAGATTTTGAAAATCGCGCCACAGGCTGGCAGTGGATGTTACGTAGGTGGGACGAATTCGTCCCGCCGGTCACATAGAGGTTAATCTGGTTACTACTCCTGCCCATAAACTAGAATATGCATATAATATAATATAGTGGATTTGGATAGAAAACACTCTAAAGTTTCTACAATATTCCTGAACAAAATACTTGTTGCACTCACTATAGTCAAAACAAAAGTGAATATGGAAAAACAAAAGAGAGGGAAAAGTTAAGAAAACATGAAGACAAAGGCAGTCAAATAAATAATGTTATCGAGCACCTGAGAGTAAATCTGGCTTTCTCAGCCTTCCAACAGGATTCACATAAGGTTAACTCGTCTTACAGATACATAAACATAGTTCAAATCTGGTCTTTAATGATTAGAACTAGATGAAAAGGTCTAAAGTTGAAGAAGAGGTCAGCTAGGCGGGT
Source organism: Salmo salar (assembly GCF_965601325.2). Taxonomy (NCBI): domain Eukaryota; kingdom Metazoa; phylum Chordata; class Actinopteri; order Salmoniformes; family Salmonidae; genus Salmo; species Salmo salar. The sequence goes on along the minus strand of NC_138315.1, from coordinate 1,358,102 downwards.
TCTCTCCACCTCTGAATCATCGCTCTCCTTTACCACAACACTGAAGCCCTATCCTGGCCTGCCTTTGTGCTTTGATCCATCATGGCAGTTTAAACAAGCAGTTTACAATAAAGGTCAGGTGGGGAATGGCAGCGCATGGAAACTGCCGTCTGCAGTGGAGCCGCAGATCAGGGATCATTACTGGCAAGGCGGGCATCAGTACAGCATGCGTACGTACACACACCAGTGCATGGACGCGCATGCACGTGCGCACACACACATATCACACACACACACACCGGCACAGACTCAAAGGTTATGGAGGGGATCCAAACAAGTGTGGCCCGAGTTTAAATGCCAAACAGTTTCAACCACAGAAAGCAAAGTTATATTTCCATCATGTATTGGATACAACACTGGAGCAGAGATTTAAAGATAGTTTATAAGGGTAAGAAGGAGTAGGTATATAAAGGTGAGGGGAGAGATGAAGGAGAGGGAGAGAAGTGGGGTAAGAGGGTGAGGAAAGTAAGTGGGAGAGGGATGTAGAATAGAGCAACCAGAGTGAAGAGAGCAAAGAAGTGGGCGAGGGAGAGACAGAGAGATGAAAGAGAGAGGCTTAGGTATTGTTTAGGGAAAGTGAAAGCACTGGGGTGGGGGTGGGGGGCTAGTCTCTATAGACAGGTTGCCCCCCATAATACATAGTGTACACATCAGTTTGGCTAACAGATGTGTGTGTGTGTTATATGTGCATGCATCTGTGTGTGTGTGTGTGTGGGTGGGGGGGATGTACGTGTGTGTGTAAGAGTGCATGTGAGAATGCCTTTAAATTTGGATTTGTATGTTTGTGTCTGTGCGTGTGTATGTCAGTCCTACAGTAAGTGGAAGTGTTATGTACAGTAAATCCCTTAAGTCATATTCAGCTGGGTCAGACCTGAGGCAATTGGATTATCTGGAGGGTAATTGTCGGATTGGAATTATGCATGAAGGGATTAAATGTCAGTATCAGACCTGGTTATGCTACAGACTCCTCTCAGTAGCGCTTTCCCACTTCAGTACTGTTGAACGGCTGTAGATGGTTTTCATTCTGGTGAGGAAGTTCACTACTAAAGATAGACCCCCTAACAGCTCAACAAGGTGTCATTGGAATCTGTCGAAATATTTACATTTAACCATTGTAGTTATGTCTCCTAAAATGAAATTGTATTGATAAGGTTGTCATTTTATTTATAAGGTTCACATATTTTCCCCACTAGTGATAATTTGGTGATACAATGTTTCAATTTCTATGGGCCGTGCCTGATTACTAGTGCTGAGCGATTGGTGTTTTTTGAGGTCGGTTTGGTTTCGGGTTTGGTTATAAAAAAATAATCAAGGCTTTTGGTTTCGATAATTTTTTAAAACATTAAATCCATTATGAAATGATTACATTTAAATTATTTTATAGCTTCCCTCACCTGACTTTTCCCTGACACTGACAGCCATCATTTATTCACATTACTAACTTTACTTTATTACAATATTTCAGTTGTGTATATTACTTTGTTTTTATTTTACTTTATTATTGTTAATTCCTTAAAGAGATATTCTGGTACTTTTGGATACTTTTTAGCCAGTAGTTCTGAAAGTAGCGCTCACAAGTCAAATTGGTCCACGTGTTTTTGTGTACTACGTCATCCGTTTCGTGTGATATGTTACGAATCCAATTCGTGCAATATGTTGTGAATTTGTTGTGCTTAAGATCCTGGATTGCATCTTTAAAGTCATCGTCATCTAATCTCTGTTTAGGCAATAGCAGCTAGCCAACCAGACAACCATCTAACTCTATCTCTGTGCTCCCAAAGAGTCATCCTATTTAACTAGGCTAGTAGCTAACTGGCTAGCTCGCGGCCTATGCTGCAGACCTGTCTGACAAAATAATTGTACTAGTTCTTCAAAGTAGATAAGGCATACTTTCAATACTACTTAATACCAACTACTACAACTATCAATCAGGTAGCGCTGTCTCTATCCATCTCGCCATTGTATCATGTACATACAATCCTCTCTCATGCAGTCTCATGTGGTCTGTGTGTATCCGCCTCTGTCCGGGAAGATCAGGTGCAATGGATTAGGGTCATTGTACTTAATTACCACATTTCTGCACTGAACTAATTTGAATATTTGCCCAGTGAAAAGTACAACTACCTTCAGCCCAGCGTCCCATATAGTTCTTGACATAATTTACCTTGCAAATTATATGATTTCTCTCTAGAGAAATGGTGCGATGAGTTGACCCCAAAAATGTATTAAATTAAATTCAAGTAAATGAACCAACGGCGGTTAATTCGTTGTTTAATAACCCTCCCCCCCAAAATAACTGTTTGTTAATCATTCAGCACCACTGATTACCCATAATTGCATTGTAAATAGTAGACAAATTGGGCATTCGTAAAATATAACGTTTTTTAGTATGTAAAATATTGAAAATGTTGTGTGCCATACTCATTTCGGATTTTCATCAGGTATGAATTCGCTTCACACTTTTGAGAAAAGTTAGGATGATAACATCCCCAAAACATTCAGAGAATGTTTTTGATAAAATCGAATTATTTATAAAAAAATGTTTTAGATGAATCATCCTTGGAATGTTCTCCTAACATTCACTAAATGGTTGTGGACAACATTAGTAACAACCACCACAGAACATTCCCAAAAAGTTTGTATATGTGTATAAAACATTTCCCTGATATTGCAAGAATGTTCCTATAACACATTTAGTATGTTCTTGAAAGGTTCCCAGAATGTGACGAAGAAAGAAAATCATAAAATACAGTGTTACAAGTGCACAGCACATGAAAATAACATTTGAATAAGTCAGAAATAGTTTTGTGACCTGATTGACCATATTTGACTGGAGAAAAAAAAGCAAAGCCACAGCTGGTGGTGTCTGTAGTTCTGAAGGTTCAGAACTATTCTGTAACCATGTTTCTTTACAAAAAAATAAGTGAAATTGAGGCTCAGATATACTCTGCTAAAAGAGAGGATGTTTTTATTTCATCCGGATTTATAAATCCAGTCAGAAATGCAGTATTTAGACTAACTGTAAAATAATAAAACATTGTGGAAAAATATACTGTTCAACTGATATAATTCCTACTTTGAGGTGCATGATATAGTCCCCCCTGGCTTATTTTATGTGATCTGAAATGCAAAAGTGATCCTAGATCAGTTCTCATAGTCTTGGATACCTTGTAAATATGGACCTAGAAGTGCGCAGCATGTAAAGAGGATGGGTGAAGTGACGGTGAATAACCCAGTTATCAGTATTTCACTGGGTTAGATGTGTCTAAGAAGGCTATGAAAGGAAATATGATTGTACTTGTATGATTAAATGCTGCTCAAATGTACTATGAATTAAATAATGTGCAGATTGACAACATATGAAGTGTAAAAAATATGGTTGTGCTTGTATGATTAAATGCTGTTCAAAATTAAAATGTGTCTCTACTGTATATCACCTACAATACAGTCCTCAAATGTGAAATATCATTCAATCTGGTGAGAAACATAATGGAGATGTATTCCAATCTGCGTTCTTATGCTTTAATTGGCATGCTAAGAATACTGTGGTAGTATTAGGTAGAACTTTTACTTTTTTTAAATGTTCTTGAAATGTTCTGAGGACCTCAAAGACAAGCTAAATGTATATTGTATGCACATCAATTGAATATTATGTTAAACCTAAAACAAATATACTAGGAAAATCATAAAAACAGACTTATTTAATTTTACAATATTAAGGGAATGTCCTGTGCAACCTAACTTTAACATTGTCTTAAACACCTATCTCTTGTAATGTACCCACACTGTTCCCAACCTAATTACATGTTCTGGGAACCTTTAAAGAACTCAGAAAGGCTGTTTTGTCACCATTCTTGCAACATCAAAGGAATGTTTTGTGCACCCTGATACAAACATTATCTGAATGTCAGCATAACTGCACAGTTGTTGCGCTTTGGGAACATATCTCTTGTCATGTCCTCACTAATGAAACATTCTGGGAATTTTTAGAGAACATACGAAATATGTTCTGGGAACGGTCCTGATAACATTAGGTTAATTATTTTTGCACCCTAAAATAAACATTGTAGAATCATTCGCACAACTGGACAGTTGGGAAAATATATTTTGTGATGTCTCCACATTGTTCTCAACATACTCTTCCCACAACCTAATGAAACATTCTGGGAACCTTTTAAGAACAGATTAAATGTGTTCTGTAACGTTCTTCTAATATCAGTTTTTTGCACCATAAAAGAAACATTGTAGAAGCGGGGTAGGCAACCCTGGTCCTGGAGTTCCGCAGGTACTTTTTGTTTTTGATTTAACCGACCTGGAAGACCAGGTGTGTTGAATTTAGGCAATCACTGAACTGATCAATTACTGTAGCTCAGTTGGTCAGGTGTGGTGCCTAGTTGGAACAATATCTTGCAGTACCTGCGGCACTTCAGGAGCAGGGTTGCCTACCTCTGTTGTAGATTCATTCACACTTTTGTGTTTTGGGAACATGTCTTTTGTGATGTCCCCACATTGTTCCCACCAGACTCGTCCCACAACCTAATGAAACATTCTGGGAACCTTAAAAGAACAGATGAAATGTTTTCTAGGAACGTTCTTGCATTATATAATCGTCCCTACGACTGGACAGATTTTGTGTAATGAGAACATTTGCTGCGACCTAACGAATGTTGTGGGAACCTTCACAGAACCAATTTTGGTTTGCTGGGTATACTTTTAGTAAGTAGTAGGCAAGAACAATTTCAGACACAGCCACAGTCTTATTCAGCAAACACTGAGCAGGCATTCATTTCTCCTCTTTAGTAGCCCTTATTTTTATCCAGCTCTTGCACATTGTGTCTGTGTGTGTGTGTGTGTGTGTGTGTGTGTGTGTGTGTGTGTGTGTGTGTGTGTGTGTGTGTGTGTGAGAGAGAGGCCATTTCTCAGCCATCATCTCATTCTCATGCCTCGGGTGTTATAAATAATGTAAAGGCCAATTGAGACCCTGCACTTCAGACCTTTAGGATGGCCTTTAGTTCTCCTTTCACAACATGCGCTGCTCTGAGTACACACCCCCACCCCCATTCTGTCAGGCCTTTAGCCCAGGTTCCCACTAAACCAACACTTAATATGTTAAAGTAAGTAAACATTCACTCACAAACTTTTGTATAATTTCAGCTAGTAGTTTTGAAAGTGGTCCCTGTTTTTGTTGTACTATGGCATCCAATTGTGTACTGTCATCCATTTCGTGTGATATGCTACGAATCCAATTTGGGCAATATGGCATGAATTTGTTATGCTCCAGATCCCAGAAGTGCATCTTTAATAGGGACAAACCTTTACAATAACACAGAACAATTCACAATGCTGTTTCATCATATAATCCTGTGTATTAAATTCACTATTTGATAGGTTTTACCCTCAAGTTGAGTTCTGAACTCTGGAAGGAGGTGAGACAAAACACCTGGTCTTTAAGGTCTCATCTGTTGGTCTGCTTCAGACTTAATATGGGGGGGGGGGAAGAGAGAGAGAGAGAGAGAGAGAGAGAGAGAGAGAGAGAGAGAGAGAGAGAGAGAGAGGAAAAGAGATAAATGACAGGGAGAGAGAGAGAGAGAGAGAGAGAGAGAAAGGGAGCAAGAAAATATGCAGCCTCTGGGTCAGAGTAGCCATCTTGACTCCTGAGGAGATGAAGAGAGACGTCCAGCAGGACCTGCCTCATTACTCTCCACCCTCCCTCCCCCTTCTCTCCCTCTCTCCCCTCTCCTGAAGTAACCCCGGCAACCCCTGGCCGAATCTACAGCAGTCCTATAGGGCCATGCAAACACATTTGTACAAGTTTTTGGCGATTAACTAATTCAGAAGTGGAGCTTCATTATCCCCCCACCCGTCTTAATTAAGATAACAATGCAAATTTCCTTCATTAACTGTGACATGGACAATTTCTCCGGGGCGCCACGGGGACCTGATTATATGCAGAGCCCGCGGAGCAGGTTGCCAGATGTCACCCGGTATTCAAATGGCATACTTGTTTAATTGCAGTAAATGTAGCATGTCCCCAGATAAGCTTAGTGGAGGAGTTTTGGAGTGTGTGTGTAGAATGTGTCAGTGAAGTGGGGGGGGGGGGGGGGGGTTGTGTATGTTTGGGCTCAATTAAATCAAACCGTCATTGCAGTATTTAGCAGTAGCTCTTTTTACAATGGTCAAATTAACTCACAGACCGGTTTTAGGTACTGTATAATAACCTATGACTACTACAAGGATGACCCCCCTCACAGGTATGCTTTCACTTTTCCCAATTGTGTGGGCACGGGATGAATATTGTAAATAAAGACCCTGCGTAAACATTGCAATAAACATTGCAATGGCAGGTTGGAATTAATCCCAGTCTGTGTGTGTGTTTGTGTGTATATGTGTGTGTCTGTGTTCTTGTTCTTCTATCCTCGTGGGGCTGCCAGCTCTCACAGTCTCACTTCAGAATTAGACGTTCCTTCATGTTTCTCAAACGTCTAATTTAGAAGTTGTTCCAAACTTCACATTTCTGATTATCTGAAGTTAGGGTTACGTTTAGGCATTAACTCCAAATTCTTAAGGTTAAGCATTAAACTCCAAATGGTTAAAGGTGCAATATGCAGAAATCGCTCCACCATTTTCTGGTTTGTAAAATTCGAATAGTTCGCCTAATTTCAGTTTATGTGAAAAAAAAAGAAGTCATTGTGTAGAGAATCATTGTACCATCTAAACCGCAGTGAAATATATTTTCCATAACCAAAACTATTGTATTTTCAGCTGTTTGAAGCTCGTTTGCAAAACCGAAAGTAAAAGACACAAAAACAAAACTTAAAAATAGCTTCTGTGCATAGAACAGATCTACCGCTTCTTAGACTTGCTTTCAATGAGAATGACAGATCTATAACACACATTTCTATGTGAATTTGGTCAAGTCACCCAAAAGTTACATATTGTAGCTTTAAGGTAAGGGTTAAGGTTTGGGATAGGCAACCTTTGGAATCAGATGCTAATGCCCATCCACCATCCCCTTCCACAATGCCCTAGCAAAATCGTAACCTACTTAAAGGTAACAGCTCTCACTGTTGCCCCGAGTGGCTGGTTTCTACTTCATCTCCCAACGTTTGCAGACATGGATGGACATCGAATACTGACTTGTAGCACAGGCAGTGGTGTAAAGTACTTAAGTAAATATACTTTAAAGCACTACTTAAGTCTTTTTTTTCTGTACTTTACTTTACTATTTATATTTTTGACTGCTTTTAATTCACTACATTCCTTATGAAAATATTGTACTTTTTACTCCATACAATTTCCTTGACACCTAAAAGTACTCGTTACATTTTGAATGCTTAGGAGGACAGGAAAATAGTCAAATTCACTCACTTATCAACCGAACATCCCTGGTCAACCCTATTGCCTCTGACCTGGCGGACTCACTAAACACACATGCTTCTTTTGTAAATTATGTCTGAGTGGTTGAGTGTGCCGCTGGCTATCCGTAAATAAAATAAAAAACAAGAAAATGGTGCCATCTGGTTTGCTTAATATAAGGAATTTGAAATGATTTATACTTTTACTTTTGATACTTAAGTATATTTCAAACCCAAAACTTTTATACTTGTACTCAAGTAGAATTTTACTGCGTGACTTTTACTTTTACTTGAGTAATTTTCTATTAAGGTGTCACGCCCTGACCATAGAGAGCCTTTTATTCTCTATGTTGGTTAGGTCGGGGTGTGACTAGGGTGGGTAATCTAGGTTGTTCTATTTCTATGTTGGCCTGGTATGGTTCCCAATCAGAGGCAGCTGTTTATTGTTGTCTCTGATTGGGGATCATATTTAGGCAGCCATTTCCCCACTGTGTTTTGTGGGATCTTGTTTTGTTTTTGTGTAGTTGCCTGTGAGCACTCCAGAACGTGACGTTTTGTTTGTTCTTATTGTTTTGTTTGTGCTGAAGTTTCACTTTATAATAAAGATGTGGAACGCTATGTACGCTGCGCCTTGGTCCGTCTCTCCACACGAACGTGACAGAAGATCCCGCCACAACAGGACCAAGCAGCGTTCCCAGGAGGAGAGAGTATCCTGGACTTGGGAAGAGATTTTGGATTGGAAGGGATCCTGGACTTGGGAGGAAATCCTGGCAGGACAGGATCATCTTCCTTGGTGGCAGACGCAAGGAGAGAAGGGAGGACAGCGATGGCGTCGGGGTTCGCGGCCACAAGGAAAGCCCAAAGGACAGCCCAAAATATTTGGGGGGGGGCACACGGGGTGGTCGGCGGAGCCGAGGAGCGAACCAGAGCCAATCTGGGAGAAGAGGGAGAAATTGGAGGAGGATGAATGGAGGGAGTCAGAGACCGTCAGTGAGTTGATGGAGAAATTGGAGGAGAGAGAAACGAGAGAGTTGTTGTGTTGGTGTATGATGCACGACATTCGCCCTAAGGAGCGTGTTATCTGTTAGATGCCACCCGAGTCAGCTCTCTGTACTCGTCCTGAGGAGCGTGCTAGCAGTCTGGTAAAAACTGTGCCAGCTCCACGCACCAGGTCTCCAGTACGCCTCCACAGCCCTGTACGTCCTGTGCCAGCTCTCACCTTGAGGAGCGTATCATTTGTCCGGTACCATGTGTGCCGGCTCTACGCACCAAGTCTCCAGTACGCCTTCACAGCCCAGTACATCCTGTGCCAGCTCCTCGCACCCGCCGTGCAAAGTGTGTCATCGTTCCGGTACGATTTGTGCGGGCCCTATGCACCAGGTCTCCAGTGCGCCTCCACAGCCCAGTACGTCCTGTGTCAGCTCCTCGCAATCGCCCTGAAGAGTGTGTCACCAGTCCGGTGCAACCTGTGCCGGTCCCACACATCAGGCCTCCAGTGCGCCTCCCCAGTCCAGCATGTCTTGTGCCTGCTCCCCGCACTCACCCTGAAGTGCGTGTCACCAGTCCGGTGCCACCTGTACCAGCTCCACGCACTAGGCCAGCAGTGCGCATCAACAGTCCAGAGCTTCTGGCAACGGTCCCCAGTCCAGAGCTTCCGGCAACGGTCCCCAGTCCAGAGCTTCCGGCGACGGTCCCTAGTCCAGAGCTTCCGGCGACGGTCCCTAGTCCAGAGCTTCCGGCAACGGTCCACCGTCCAGAGCTTCTGGCGACGGTCCACAGTCCGGAACCTCCTACGACGGTCCACAGTCCGGCATCTCCTACGACGGACCACAGGCCGGAGCCCTCCTTTGTGACGGTGCCCAGTCCAGGCAGGGCGTCCAGTCCCACTCCATGGCAGGAGCCTGCCTCTGCGCCAATGTCCAGGCACAGCATCCAGTCCCTCTCCAAAGCCGGAGCCTTCCTTTGCGCCGGTGCCCAGTCCAGGCATGGCGACCAGCCCAGCTCCAAGGCCGGAGGCTTCCTCGGTGCCCGTGCCCAGTCCGGGCGCGGCGTTCAATCCAGCTCTATGGCCGGAGCCTTCCTCTGCGCCGATCCCCAGTCCAGGCACGGCGTGCAACCCAGCTCCAGGGCTGGAGCCCTTCTCTGCGCCGATGCCCAGTCCAGGCATGGCGTTCAACCCAGCTCCATGGCCGGAGCCCTTTTCTGCGCCGGTGCCCAGTCCAGGCACGACGTTCAGCCCGGCGCCATGGCCGGATCCGGGGTCTGGGCGGGGGTTACGACCTGCACCGGAGCCGCCACCAACTCTAGATTCCCACCCGGACCCTCCCCTATTGAGTCAGGTTTTGCGGCCGGAGTCCGCACCTTTGGGGGGGGGGGGGGGGGTACTGTCACGCCTTGACCATAGAGAGCCTTTTATTCTCTATGTTGGTTAGGTTGGGGTGTGACTAGGGTGGGTAATCTAGGTTGTTCTATTTCTATGTTGGCCTGGTATGGTTCCCAATCAGAGGCAGCTGTTTATCATTGTCTCTGATTGGGGATCATATTTAGGCAGCCATTTCCCCACTGTGTTTTGTGGGATCTTGTTTTGTTTTTGTGTAGTTGCCTGTGAGCACTCCAGAACGTGACGTTTCGTTTGTTCTTTATTGTTTTGTTTGTGCTGAAGTTTCACTTTATAATAAAGAAGTGGAACGCTACGTACGCTGTGCCTTGGTCCGTCTCTCCACACGAACGTGAAATAAGGTATCTTTACTTCTACTCAAGTATGATAGTTGGGTACTTTTTCCTCCACTGATCACAGGTAACCTGACTGCGTGGGGACCTGAAATCCCCAAATATCTCCGTAATGATAGTAAAAAAAGGAAAATTCTTCCTCGTGGGGACCAATGGAGGCTGCTGAGGGGAGGACGGCTCATGGTAATGGCTTGAAGGGAGCGAATGGAATGGCATCAAACACATTGAAACCATGTGTTTGATGTATTTGATACCGTTCAACTTATTCAACTCCAGCCATTACCACGAGCTTGTCCTCGCCAATTAAGGTGTCACCAACCTCCTGTGGTGGGGACATTTCTCACATCCCCATGAGGACAAAGGCTATTTTAAGCTTACGTTTAGGGTTAGGGTTACAATTAGGGTTAGGGTCACAATTAGGGATAGGGTTATAGTTAGGGGTTAGTTTTAGGGTTAGGCTTTAGTGTTAGGATTAAGGTTATGGGTTAAGGTTAAGTTTAGCGTTAGGGGTTAGGGAAAATAAGATTTTGAATGGAAATAAATTGTAGGTCCCCACGAGAACAGAAGAACAAGTGTGTGTGTGTGTGTGTGTGTGCTTACATGCATCTGTGTGCGTTGTGGGCCCAGGGGCCCCCCAGGCAGCTGTTACTAGGCTCTATGTGGGTCCCAGGGGTCTCCTGAGGGACAGTGTTGTTGGACTCCTGTCTTTTATAGCAGCAGCAGTAAACATGACAGAATGTTTGGAGACCATCTGGTTAAAATGGCTGCCACATGGTAACAGGGAGCTGGAGCTGAGAGATGAGAGGTGCTCTGGGAGGTAGATAACAATCATCTACCTGGCTGTCTTTCTTCACAGGGGAGGAGGGGGGAGTGAGAGAGAGAGACAGTCAAACAGCACCCAGAGGAACTGCAGGTAACACACACACATAGACACACACATACAGTATATACACACAAACACACAGGCTGGGATTAATTCAAACCCGCCATTGCAATTTTGAATTGCAATGTTTACGCAGTGTCTTTATTTATATTGACTCTGTACTGGTACCCCCTGTATATATTCTCACTATTGTTATTTTACTGCTGCTCTTTAATTACTTGTTACTTTTATTTCTTATTCATATTTTTTTAAACTGCATTGTTGGTTAGGGGCTTGTAAGTAAGCATTTCACTGTAAAGTGTTGTATTCAGCGCATGTGACTAATACAATTTGATTTGATTTGCCCACACACTTGTAATTGGGAAAAGTGAAAGCATAACTGTGAGGTGGGTTATCCTTGTAGTAGTTGTAGGTTTAATTTGACATTTGTAAAAAGAGCTACTGCATAAATACTGCAATGCCGGTTTGATTTTGTTGAGCCCTCACACACAGTCATATGCCCTGCCACATGAACACATTCCAGCCCAAAAACATAAATACAAGGTGACACAGACACACACTTAATTGAACATGCATGCATACACAAGCACACACGCTTAATTAAACACACAAACAAACACACATTACCTTACACTCTACCAACACAAACACACACATTAAGACATTTTTATTTAACCTTTATATAAGCAGGGAGTCATGCTGAGACCACGGTCGCTTTTGCAGATGAGCCCTGCATGAAAACATCAATAAACAACTATACATATCTATATACACATCAATTAGAAAATTCATGCAAAAAGCAAAACACAATCATATGAAACAAACACATTCTTCTCTCAGTAAATAGGCCCTCTAACATCCATCTGAATTGTCTTAGAGATACCAACTGCAACAACTTTAGGGATTTTTGGAGATCATTCCACGAGAGGCGCAAAAAAACTAAAACAAATTTACGTAACTCAGTGGAGATTGAAGTGTTCTCCAGGGTTAGCCATCCCTGTGTCTGGTAACTTATACGTCTGAAGGTTAACAATGAGGTAAGGTATGGTGGAAGTTTATGCAAGATGGATTTATAGAGTGCAATGCAATGATGTACGAGACTTCAAGGAAGGCCAGCCTACTTTCTGTTAAATAATACTTCGATGTGTACTGAAACTATCACAGTAATACAGTGCAATGCTCTATGATAAACTGCATCGAATGGCTTAAATACAGTGGCAGCTGCATTCATGTAGACGATATCGCCATAGTTTATAACTGGAATGAATGTTGACTAAACGATTGATTATCGGATATTTAACAAAAGACATCAAATCAAATCAAATGTATTTATATAGCCCTTCGTACATCAGCTGATATCTCAAAGTGCTGTACAGAAACCCAGCCTAAAACCCCAAACAGCAAGCAATGCATGTGAAAGAAGCACGGTGGCTAGGAAAAACTCCCTAGGAAAAACTCCCTAGAAAGGTCAAAAACCTAGGAAGAAACCTAGAGAGGAACCAGGCTATGAGGGGTGGCCAGTCCTCTTCTGGCTGTGCAGGGTGGATATTATAACAGAACATGGTCAAGATATTAAAATGTTCATAAATGACCAGCATGGTCAAATAATAATAATCATAGTCGTTGTCGAGGGTGCAACAAGCACGTCCGGTGAACAGGTCAGGGTTCCATAGCCGCAGGCAGAACAGTTGAAACTGGAGCAGCAGCACGGCCAGGTGGACTGGGGACAGCAAGGAGTCATCATGCCAGGTAGTCCTGAGGCATGGTCCTAGGGCTCAGGTCCTCCGAGAGAAAGACAGAAAGAGAGAAAGAGAGAATTAGAGAGAGCATATTTAAATTCACACAGGACACCGGATAAGACAAGAGAAATACTCCAGATGTAACAGACTGACCCTAGCCCCCCGACACATAAACTACTGCAGCATAAATACTGGAGGCTGAGACAGGAGGGATCAGAAGACACTGTGGCCCCATCCGATGATACCCCCGGACAGGGCCAAACAGGCAGGATATAACCCCACCCACTTTGCCAAAGCACAGCCCCCACACCACTAGAGGGATGTCTCCAACCACCAACTTACCGTCCTAAGACAAGGCCGAGTATAGCCCACAACGATCTCCGCCATGGCACAACCCAAGGGGGGGGCGCCAACCCAGACAGGAAGACCACGTCAGTGACTCAACCCACTCAAGTGACGCACCCCTCCCATGGATGGCATGGAAGAACACCAGTAAGCCAGTGACTCAGCCCCTGTAATAGGGTTAGAGGCAGAGAATCCCAGTGGAAAGAGGGGAACCGGCAAGGCAGAGACAGCAAGGGCGGTTCGTTGCTCCAGCCTTTCCGTTCACCTTCACACTCCTGGGCCAGACTATACTTAAATCATAGGACCTACTGAAGAGATAAGTCTTCAGTAAAGACTTAAAGGTTGAGACTGAGTCTGCGTCTCTCACATTGGTAGGCAGACCATTCCATAAAAATGGAGCTCTATAGGAGAAAGCCCCACCTCCAGCCGTTTGCTTAGAAATTCTAGGGACAATTAGGAGGCCTGCGTCTTATGACCGTAGCGTACGTGTAGGTATGTACGGCAGGACCAAATCGGAAAGATAGGTAGGAGCAAGACCTGTTCCTATAGAAGAAACCTATTTAAATGGTTTATTTATTAACTAACACATCAACATTATCTTTGAAAGATAGCTTTTAGTCAATCCAGATGCTCAGATATTTATAAGCAGGGACATGATCAATGAGAGCCCCATCCAAAGTATGATTGCATAAATCATCAGATACATTTTTATGTGATTTGGAAAATAACATATACCTGGTTTTACCAGCTTATGTCACGGTTGTCGTCGGTGAAGGAGTACCAAAACGCAGCAGGTATGTGCGGGCTCATCTTGATGTTTATTTACTTTCAAAATGAACGTACAAAATTAACAAACCACGAACGATCAACAAAAACAGTCTGGTAAGGCACAAGGCGAAACACAGAACAGTCTCCCACAAAATACAAGACAAACACACCCAACTAATATAGGACTTCCAATCAAAGGCAACACCAAACAGCTGCCTTCAATTGGAAGTCCAACCCCAATTAACTCAACATAGAACCAGACACACTAGACTAAACATAGAAATACCTAACATAAACCAAAACCCGGAAATACTAAATCAAACACCCTTTTAACAAACACACCACCCCGAACCACATAAAACGAATACCCTCTGCCACGTCCTGACCAAACTACACTACTAATTAACCCTTATACTGGCCAGGACGTGACAGCTTAGGTACCAATTTCAGGTCAACAAAGGCTTTCTTCAGATTGAAGCTCTGACAGAGAGTTTCCCTTTTGTCTGCCGTGTCGATATTTAGTGTAATAATGCCTTTGCTTATTAACGTTACCATTCAAGTGCCACTGTTTTGATAATGTTATCCCTAGGTTAAAGTTAGGAATGGTTTGCAAATGTACAGTGCCTTGCAAAAGTATTCCATCCCCCTTGGCATTTTTCCTATTTTGTTGCATTACAATCTGTAATTTAAATGGATTTTTATTTGGATTTCATGTAATGGACATGCACAAAATTGTCCAAATTGGTGAAGTTGGTCAATTTTTTTATTTTTTTATTCTACAAAATAAAAAAACTGAAAAGTGGTGCATGCATATGTATTCAACCCCTTTGCTATGAAGCCACTAAATAAGATCCGGTGAAACCAATTACCTTCAGAAGTCACATAATTAGTTCAATAAAGTCCACATGTGTGTAATCTAAGTGTCCCATGAGCTCAGTATATATAATCTTGTTCTGAAAGACCCCAGAGTCTGAAACATCACTAAGCAAGGGGCACCACCAAGCAAGCAGCAATATGAAGACCAAGGAGCTATCCAAACAGGTCAGGGACAAAGTTGTGGAGAATAACAGATCAGGGTTATAAAAACATATCCGAAACTTTGAACATTCCACAGAGCACCATTACATGTTTTATTAAAAAAACTGAAAGAATATGGCACCACAACAAACCTGCCAAGAGAGGGTCGCCCACCAAAACTCACAGACCAGGCTAAGAGGGCATTAATCAGAGAGGCAACAAAAAGACCAAAGATAACCCTGAAGGAGCTGCAAAGCTCCACAGTGGAGATTGGAGTATCTGTCCATAGGACCATTTTAAGCCGTACACTCCACAGAGCTGGGCTTTACAGAAGAGTGGCCAGAAAAAATAAAAATAAAAAAAATAACACGTTTGGTGTTCGCCAAAAGGCATGTGGGAGACTCCCCAAACATATAGAAGTAAGTACTATGGTCAGATGAGACTAAAATTGAGCTTTTTGGCCATCAAGGGAAACGCTATGTCTGGCACAAACCCAACACCTCTCATCACCCAGAGAACATCATCGGCAGGGAGTGGGAAACTCGTCAGAATTGAAGGAATGATGGATGGTGCTAAATACAGGGAAATTCTTGTTGGAAACCTGTTTCAGTCTTCCAGAGATCTGAGACTGGGACGGAGGAGCAAAACGCCGCTATTCGGATATAACGATGGATTATTTTGGACCAAACCAACATTTGCTATTGAAGTAGCAGTCCTGGGTGTGTATTCTGACGAAGACAACAAAAGGTAATGAAACTTTTATAATAGTAAATATGATTATGGTGAGTGCTAAACTTGCCGGGTGTCTAAATAGCGAGCCCGTGATGCCTGGGCTATGTACTTAGAATATTGCAAAATGTGCTTTCACCAAAAAGCTATTTTAAAATCGGAAATATCGAGTGCATAGAGGAGGTCTGTATCTATAATTCTTAAAATAATTGTTATGCTTTTTGTGAACGTTTATCGTGAGTAATTTAGAAAATTTTAGCGAATTCCCCGGAAGTTTGCGGGGGGTATGCTAGTTCTGAACGTCACATGCTAATGTAAAAAGCTGGTTTTTGATATAAATATGAACTTGATTGAACAAAACATGCATGTATTGTATAACATAATGTCCTAGGGTTGTCATCTGATGAAGATCATCAAAGGTTAGTGCTGCATTTAGCTGTCTTCTGGGTTTTGGTGACATTATATGCTGGCTTGAAAAATGGGTGTCTGATTATTTCTGGCTTGGTACTCTGCTGACATAATCTAATGTTTTGCTTTCGTTGTAAAGCCTTTTTGAAATCGGACAGTGTGGTTAGATTAACGAGAGTCTTGTCTTTAACCTCTTGGGGCTAGGTGGGACGCTAGCGTGCCACCTGTGGTGCACTCCATCAACAGCAGGTGCATTTCAAGAGCGGCAAATTTGAATCCAAATAAATGTCAAAATTCAAATTTTTCAAAAATACAACTATGTTACACCATTTGAAAGATAAACATCTCCTTAATCTAACCACGTTTTACGATTTCAAAAAGGTTTTACGGCGAAAGCATAAATTTAGAGTATGTTAGGACAGTACATTTACAAGAGTTGTGTGTAATGTTTTGTCAAGTCAAAGACAGGGTCACCAAAACCATAAAACCAGCTAAAATGATACACTAACCTTTTACAATCTCCATCAGATGACACTCCTAGGACATTATGTTAGACAATGCATGCATTTTTAGTTCTATCAAGTTCATATTTATATACAAAAACAGCGTTTTACTATGGCATTGATGTTGAGGAAATCGTTTCCCTCCAATAACCGGCAGTCAAGTCAGCGTCACAAATTAAATAATTAAAATTAGAAAACATTGGTAAAATATTATATTGTCATTTAAAGAATTATAGATTTACATCTTTTGAACGCAATCAACTTGCCAGATTTAAAAATAACCTTACTGGGAAATCACACTTTGCAATAATCTGAGCACTGTGCCCAGAAAAATACGCGTTGCGATACAGACTAGACGTCATGTTGGGGAGATCTAAAATCGAAAATACTATGTAAATAATCCATTACCTTTGATTCTCTTCATCAGATGTCACTTCCAGGTATCACAGGTCCATAACGAATGTAGTTTTGTTCAAAAAAGCTCATCATTTATGTCCAAAAATCTCCGTCTCGTTAGCACATGATGTAAGCCAGCCGGACTTCTCGTCATGAACGAGGGGAAAAAATATATTTCCGTTCGTTCAAACATGTCAAACGTTGTATAGCATAAATCATTAGGGCCTTTTTTAACCAGAACATGAATAATATTCAAGGTGGACGAATGCATAGCCTTTTATAACGTATTGGAACGAGGGTACCCAACATGAAGTAGCGCGCCAGGTGTCTAATGGGACATCACCGTTCCATGGCTCTTGTTCGGTCAGATCTCCCTCCAGAAGACTCAAAACACTTTGTAAAGGCTGGTGACATCTAGTGGAAGCAATAGGAAGTGCCAAAATATTCCTAAACCCCTGTGTTTTTCAATGGGATAGGTTTAAAGTCAATACAACACATCAGGTATCCACTTCCTGTCAGAAAATGTCTCAGGGTTTTGCCTGCCAAATGAGTTCTGTTATACTCACAGACACCATTCAAACAGTTTTGGAAACTTTAGAGTGTTTTCTATCCATATATAATAAGTATATGCATATTCTAGTTACTGGGTAGGATTAGTAACCAGATTAAATCGGGTACATTTTTTTTATCCAGACGTGCAAATGCTGCCCCCTAGACCCAACAGGTTAAATGGCTGTAAGATAGTCATATGTTTGAGAAATTGAAGTAATAGGATTTTTAAGGTTTTGAAAATCGCGCCACAGGATAGCAGTGGCTGTTACGTAGGTGGGACGAATTCGTCCCGCCTAGCCTAGAGAGGTTAAAATCAATTTTTATGCCATTTTTCTCATAAAAAAGCGATAATATTCCGACCGGGAATCTACGTTTAGGTAAACAGAGGAAAGAAAACAAAGCATTCGGTCGACGCGGGCACGCGCCTGAGTCTCACAGTACTGTAACCAGCCACTACCCAAACGCGCTACTTTTTTTCAGCCAGAGCCTGCAAAGCCACGATTCAGCTTTTTGCCGCCTTCTGAGAGCCTATGGGAGCCGTAGGAAGTGTCACGTTATAGCAGAGATCCTCAGTCTTCAATAAACAGAGGCAAGAAGAACGACACCTTGTCAGACAGGCCACTTCCTGCATGAAATCTTCTCAGGTTTTTGCCTGCCATATGAGTTCTGTTATACTCACAGACACCATTCAAACAGTTTTAGAAACTTTAGGGTATTTTCTATCCAAAGCCAATAATTATATGCATATTCTAGTTACTGGGCAGGAGTAGTAACCAGATTAAATCGGGTACGTTTTTTATCCAGCCGTGTCAATACTGCCCCCTAGCCCTAACATGTTCAAATCTGACACCGCGATTGCATAAAGGAGTTCTGTATCTATAATTCTTTAAATAATTTATGTTTTTTGTGAACGTTTATCGTGAGTAATTTAGTAAATTCACCAGAAGTTTGCGGTGGGTATGCTAGTTCTGAACATCACATGCTAATGTAAAAAGCTGTTTTTTTTATATAAATATGAACTTGATTGAACAAAACATGCATGTATTGTATAACATAATGTCCTAGGAGTGTCATCTGATGAAGATCATCAAAGGTTAGTTCTGCATTTAGCTGTGGTTTTGGTTTTTGTGACATTATATGCTAGCTTGAAAAATGGGTGTGTGATTATTTTTGGCAGGGTACTCTCCTGACGTAATTTAATGTTATGCTTTCGCTGTAAAGCCTTTTTGAAATCGGACAATGTGGTTAGATTAACAAGAGTCTTGTCTTTAAAATGGTGTAAAATAGTCATATGTTTGAGAAATTGAAGTTATAGCATTTTTAAGGTATTTGTATTTCGCGCCACGCTCTACCATTGGATATTGGTGAGGCGGAACGTCTGTCCCTAAATTAAGATTGTTCTATACATTAGTTGGGGTCTCTATAAACTTCAATATGAGGTCCTAAACCTAGCATGAAAGTGCAACCTTGTAGCTGTGTGGGCTAATATAGTCCAAATTTTTGGCTTGGTGTAAATGCAGCAAATGGCCATGGGGTAAATTGAGACGATGTTTGAGTGTGAGACAATGGTTGAGTGTTTTCTTTTCAGGCGTAATGGAAGGCGTTATTGCTGGGATGAGGTAACAACATGGGCTGGCCTGTGTTAAAACAAAGTACAAAATGTTTGTTAGGTGTTAAGCCTGTGTTAAAAGATGATAATAATGATTAAAAGAAAAAAAAAGCTATTGTGATTCTGTTGAATTGTGTTTGGGAAATAACGATGGCTTTAAAAAGCTAGCGGTAATATTTCATTCAGTACAGAAAAGTGTAGGCGACTTAATTTACCCTGTCCCGCAGGGTAAGTTGTGCCAAGAGACCACTTGTTTTGGACAAGCTACGTTTTTAAAACTGTAAAGTTTGCAGGAATTCTTATTATTTCCAGGGATACACAACATCTTGAAATACATGTACAGTAGATATATTTGTTAGAAATAGTACTGTATTTCTCTTGACGGAGTGAGGCTGAATGTAAAAAAAGGTTCAACTTACCCCACTCTACCCTACAGTTTTTGCCTGCTTTATTTCTCCTGCTATAAATAAACACCCTCATCCTGAGTTTGCAACATATCAAATTGTGTGCTTCCTCACTGAAAACTTCACCACTAGGCAGGGGTTTTAACCAGTTCAGGGAATAGAACCGAAAACCGCAAAATAACATTTTTCAAGGAACCGAATCGAATTGGTCTTCTCACGAAAACTTCTGTAGCATCCGAACTGTTTGGCCAACAAACTAATATGACAACTCTATAGAAAAGGGAGACTCTCACAAACACGATGGTGTTCTCTCACAAGTGTCATGGGACTCATCTAAGGGTAACCCACAGAAATTAATGGAAGTATGGAGGTAGTTTTATTATAACAAACAATATTATATAAAATTATGTTTAAAAATAGTTTGGGGAATTAAGGATACTATAGGCCTAGTTATTATGTTTCACGTTGGATTTATTAACTAGAAAAAACTAAGACGTGTTTTTAATTCTGGTGATGCTGTGCACACACAAGCTTGTTAGCTAGATAACTCAAAGGACATTCAAAGTTCCTCCAGAGAAGATGCTCCTCCTAGATATAATTCTTTGGACGTAATTCAGATAATGCATGTCATAACAAGATTCCCAGCGCTTCGAGCTTACTCCTCAACCCTCTCTCGCCCTCCCCACCTGCAAAATATCAGCCACATCTTGCACCACAGCCTACACTTGTCTGTCCATACCACATGTAATAACTAGCTGGCCTGCTCTATCCGCACTGATTGGTGAAGTCATTTAATGAGCTAAATGTAAAAAACATTTGGTTACAAAAGGATCAGAAAGGAACAATATAAACCGTTCGTTTTTTTTGTTCGAACCGGTTCAGAACTTTATTTTGCTGGTCGGAACACTGTAACGGAATGGGAAAAAATGTGGTTCTGTTCAGAACGAAACAATTGGAAAATGATTCCAACACCTGGCGCTGAGGCAGACCTTTTTACATCCACATATCGCATTATTTATATTCAAATAACTTTTTTTTCTTTCAAATAGATACATTTAGATGGATAGTTATTTCAAATAGATAGTATCAATTAATTGAGTCATATAGGATTTCCTTTAGATAATATCTCAGTTTTGTACCCACACCCCTCTTTCACTCCTTATGTATCACACCTCTTTTTGTGCCTTGTCATTTTGGCGTCCCAGAACATAGTCAGCCATTAAAGAGTCGCCGCGGTCCACCGCTGATTGTCACGCTCTGCATTTACATTGAATAGGTCATTGGGACCCAACTAAGTGGAACTAATGTTAGACAGAATAGCAGAGGGATTGGGTTCAGTGTTACAAGAAACCCCCAACTCTGTAATGAGGGAATGGCTGATTGCTGTTAAGTAGGGGGAGTAGGTCTCTCTCTCACTGATCCCACCAACTCGTGTGTGTGTGTGTGTTTGTTAATGCCTAAACTTAACCATGGAGTTGTTTCTGTTTTAACCCTATCCCAAACTTTAGCCCTAATCTTAACAACTCGGTAGTAATGCCTAAACTTAACCGTGGAGTTGTTTCTGTTTTAACCCTATCCCAAACTTTAGCCCTAATCTTAACAACTCGTGTGTGTAATGCCTAAATGTAACCGTAACCGATCTTGTTGTATAATTACTATACAATAGCATAATCATACAATATAAAACACAAAGAATATATTTCATTAATAATATTAACTTTCACATTGAAGTGATGAAATAATTTCAAACCCTTCAAATTACCAGACTCTCACATTAACTTCATGCCACCATATTCACCTTTATATCTATAGGCATATACATACATTTAAAATAAAAAAAATTGTAGCACTCCTACTGTTTTCTTGTTGTGTTGTCTGCGCCCTGTATCGGCTGGGTGCAATAGTGGAGCTCCGATTATGCAGGATCTGAGATGCAGAAGGCTAGGCCATATGGTAGATGTCTTCTCCCTCTCTTACACTCACTCACACACACACACACACACACACACACACACACACACACACACACACACACACACACACACACACACACACACACACACACAGTATCTGTCAGACGAAGGAGCTGGGAAGGAACAGGTCACCAGATCAGACGTTGATGTGCACTACTGTATACTGTAAAAATACAGGAAAATATACAGTGGCAATTAACTGAAAGTCAAAGTCTATTCACTGTAAGGCTTGCACTTCAGACAGATCACTAGAAATAGATGGTGATTTCAGACGTTTGAAAAGGTCCCCAGAATGTCGATAAATATGACTTTATCGACGTCATTATTTTTTAACATTCATCCATAATACGGCAAATTATGAAAAGAAACTATGAGATCTTGTGTGCACTTACAGTAGGAGATGTGAACAGTGAGGACTTTTTCAGTACAGTATTCTACACTATATATACAGTGTTTGTAGCCTACTGTATATTCACAAAGTTAGTTTGCTCATCGTTATGTCAGAAATATCGTACTTTCCTTATGCAATGTATCTGGAATCTTAACTCAGCAGGTCTGTGTCATTTTATTCAGCATTGTGTCATTGTCTTGTCTTTTGGATGGATGGATGGATGTTGAATACTGACGTGTATCACGGGTGACCTGTCTGTGCTCTCACCCCTGGGTTACCAAAGTGGGTGGGCATACAGCAGCTGGTAGGCATTTTATCAAGGCAGTTATTTTCTCTCACTCACACACAAACGCATGCATGCATGCACACATAAAAACACACACAAATGTACAGTACACATGTGTGAATGTGTGTGTATGTGTTGTGTAGTGAGTGTGTGTGTGAGTGCGTGCGTACATGTCTGTACAAAACTGTTAAAAATGTGCTGCCTCCCAAGGCCCTTTGTGATATATATCAGTCATTGTGAGCTATACATATAACGATTAGAGGTCGTTTGGCTGTGGATCTACACAGTGTTAAGTCCCCGAGTATGCAAAGCTCTCGCTTTCCACTGTTGACATGGTCGAGTAGATGCAGATATGATCGCGACACTAAAGGATAGAGATATTGTGTAAATGGGAGGAAAGAAAAGTGTGTGAGAGAGTGTTTGAAAGAGAGACAGAAAGGGATGAGAGTGAGAGGGATGGTGAAGAAGAGAGAGATGGAGAAAGGGAGGATGAAAGAAAAAGGAATAACTAGAAAAAAAAGGAGAGATGGAGACAGAGAGCTACCAAGCTACCACATGTGAATCCACTACGACTGAATTTAGCTAGTGGTATACGAAGCAAAGTGAGAGAAAGAGACAGATCAAAAATGTATTGAGTTAAGGAAGGGCATCAACACATCAAAGGCCTGGATCAGGAGGCAGAAAGAGAGATTAAAGGAAGCCTTGAAGGAGTGGGTGAAGGAGACCAAGGCCTGGTGGTTGTAGCCACACAGGCTGGGCCAGTCGATACCTGACCCAGCAACACTGCTCCGTTGGCAGGCAGAGTGAAGAAGAGAGCACCCTTAGAATGCCCATGCTCCAGGCTCTCAAGGATTCAGAGAATAACCTTGCGTTAGGAGGAGAGGAGAAGAGGGGGATGAGATGATGGGGTAAGACACTGAGTCATCGTGGAATGATGTGATTGTCATGTGACTGTTATTGTCTCCCCCCATTTGTCTCCTCCATCACTTTTTCTCTAGCACCTGTGTGGTAGTTATGTATGTTTCCATCTCTTTTCCTTGCTTCAAAGGTCAAACAATAAAAACTGCTGTTCTCAATATGATAAATATCTAACCCTTATATGACATTGTGAAAAGACCATATAACCGTATAGCCTTCCCTGTAGCTCAGTTGGTAGAGCATGGTGTTTGCAACGCCAGGGTTGTGGGTTCGTTTCCCACGGGGGGCCAGCACAGAAACAAAAATGTATGAAATGAAATGTATGCATTCACTACTGTAAGTCGCTCTGGATAAGAGCGTCTGCTAAATGACTAAAATGTAAAAAATGTAAATGTATATAAACTTGATTATCCCAAACCCCACCTGTGCTGGCCCTGCTCTGGCCTGCCCTGCCTTGCTTTGGCCTGCCTCACTGTGCATAGGTGGACTGCGCTCATTAATATGTATTGCAAATTCACTATATACCGGAATTGATGCACGGACCGGTTTGGGTGTTTACTTTACCTTCTATAACGGTATAAATGTTTGGTTTGTTAAATGTGATATGTCACATTGTGTAGTTTACTCTGTTTGCTACTTGCTACTCCTCCTGCATGTCGCTTCCCCATGCGCTTCCCACACCAAGCCCTGACCCCTGTCGCTCGTGCACTGCCCTCTGTCTACATGGTCGGATGCAACAAGATGTTGGTGACAACTTTGCTGAATTCCACTTTGGATCTTAATATAAATCCACAAGTGTTCTATAATTACATTACATTAGTTTGTGTGCCTTACTGTCTGCAAACAGCTAGCTTGTCTTTTCTTAGCAAGTTGTGGCTAAAATAAATTGTGTTAGTCGTTAATGCTAATCACTAGTTAGCTGGCTAGCTAGCTAGCTAAATGTACAATGGTCAGAGCAAACGTAGCTAGTTAATACAGCCTGATACCAATGTTGTTGCCTAGATAGCATGTTATTTGTGCAACTATATCTTCTAAATCAGAGAGGAATAAGCAAAGCATAATTATGTTAGCCAGCATTAGCTAGCTGCATAAAGTAAGATAACTTTTAATGAAACATCTAATTAGGGTCCCCTGGGAAACACTTACCAACACTTTGGTTCCTATCCTGTCACAATATTTCTTCCCTGGCTTTTTAATTTGTTGTCATGTCAAACATCAATGAATTCAAAGTGCTTTCTAATATATTCCAACTAGAGAAGTAGAATATTAATTGTATTTCAATGATTCCAACAGTGTACCAATTAATTAGGCCTTGATCCTTTGCCCATATCATGCAGCCCTACGTGGCACAGTGTGGAAATGATAACAAATGACTGCAGGAAATTCAAACATTTATGAAAATGATGAAAAGTATTTTGGGTTGAACTTGGATTGAAGGTATAAACAATCAGAATGGAGAAATTCCCATTGAAGTCACTTATAATGTATGTGTTGCCCCCCTAGGGTCATGAACTAATCATATAGCATATTTAGAACTTTTATTATTCAAAAACCTCAAATACCATCAAATACTGTAAACAAATGTAAAAAAACATTGTGATATAATATTTTGGCCGTAACTCCCAGCCCTAGTCACCACCCAAGCATTTAATTGGCAGACAAGCCATATGCCCACACACACACACACACACACACACACACACGCACACACACACATACACACATACACAGAGGATTAAAAGATTTGTGTCCCAGGCGTGAAGTCTTGGGATAATGTTTGCTTGACTAGAGGCCTTGGTTTTAAATACTCCTTCTACAGTGCATTCGGAAGGTTTTCAGACCCCTTGACTTTTTCCACATTTTGTTACTTTAGAGCCTTATTCTAAAATTGATAAAAAAAGATAATTCTCATCAGTCTACACACAATACCCCATAATGACAAAGCAAAAACAGGTTTTAGAAATGTTTGCATGTGATTAAACATTTTAAACTGAAATATCACATTTACGTAAGTATTCAGACCATTTACTCAGTACTTTGTTGAACCACATTTGGCAGCGATTTCAGCCTCGAGTCTTCTGGGGTATGACGCTACAAGCTTGCCACACCTGTATTTGGGGAGTTTCTCCCTTTCCTCTCTGCAGATCCTCTCAAGGTCTGTCAGGTTGGATGGGGAGTGTTGCTGCGCAGATATTTTCAGGTCTCTCCAGAAATGTTTGATTTGGTTCAAGTCTGGGCTCTGGCAGAGCCACTCAAGGACATTCATAGACTTATCCCAAAGCCACTCCTGCATTGTCTTGGCTGTGTGCTTAGGGTTGTTGTCCTGTTGGAAGGTGAACCTTCACCCCAGTCTGAGGTCCTGAGTGCTCTGGAGATGTTTTTCATCAAGGATCTCTCTGTACATTGCTCTGTTCATCTTTGCCTCGATCCTGACTAGTCTCCCAGTCCCTGCCGCTGAAAAACATCCCCACAGCATGATCCTGCCACCACAATGCTTCACCGTAGGAATGGTGCCAGGTTTCCTCCAGATGTGACGCTTGACATTCAGGCCAAAGAGTTCAATCTTGGTTTCATCAGACCAGAGAATCTTTATGTGACTTTTAGCAAACTACAAGCAGGGTTGTCATGTGGCATTTACTGAGGAGTGGCTTCTGTCTCACCACTCTACCATAAATACGTGATTGGTGGAGTGCTATAGAGATGGTTGTCCTTCTGGAAGGTTCTCCCATCTCCACAGAGGAACTCTAGAGCTCTGTCAGAGTGACCATTGGGTTCTTGGTCACCTCCCTGACCAAGGCCCTTCTCCCCCTATTGCTCAGTTTGGTTGGACGGCCAGCTCTAGGAAGAGTCTTGGTGGTTCCAAACATCTTCCATTTAAGAATGATGGAGGCCACTGTGTTCTTGGGGACCTTCAATGCTCCAGATATGTGCTTCGACACCATCGTGTCTCGGAGCTCTATGGACAATTCCTTCGACCTCATGGCTTGGTTTTTGCTCTGACATGCACTGTGAACTATGGGACCTTATATAGACAGGTGTGTACCTTTCCAAATCATGTCCAATCAATTGAATTTACCACAGGTGGACTCCAATCAAGTTGTAGAAACATCTCAAGGATGATCAATGGAAACAGGATGCACCTGAGCTTAATTTTGAGTCTCATAGCAAAGGGTCTGAATACTTATGAAAAGAAGGTATTTCTGTTTTTGTGAGAAAAAAAAAGGTTTTTTGCTTTATCATTATGGGGTATGGTGCGTAGATCGCGGATCTTTTATTTATTTAATCCATTTTACAATAAGGCTGTAACGTAACAAAATGTGACTCATTTCAGGAAACTAGGCGTATGTCACGGGTCACTACTTTACAGGAGAGCCATTTGAAGGTAAACTTTATTTTTTTAAATCAAAATGCGTTTGTTGGCAGAAATGCCTTCTGGAACATGTGAACTTTCATGTGCCGTAATAACAAACTTGTACGCCATCTGTAAATATGAATAAAATGGTTAAATTATGAGCCTAGTTGGTTTAGCCACAGAAAAAGTTGGCAACCTTCCCACTAGCCATGATTGGCTGAGATAATGAGTGGACTGGACATGCCGAGAGATGAGTTCAGAGTGGTCTGCCATATACGTAGTACACTTCTGTCTATATGAGCTGGTCACTATGTATTGGAAATCCTGTCTAACGTGGCTTTTAAAATATATATATATATATATATTGCTTTGAAGATCTTACCCGAATTCACAGCACGGATAAGATAGTCTAGCTAGCTACATTTTCAGGTATTACACATTTCTAATTTTGACAGAAAGTCGTTTTCATTTCAAGTTAAAGTGTACTGTTAGCTAGTTAGCTAACATTAGCTGGCTGGCTCGCTAGCTAATGTTACGTGTATGATCTTATTATTAGTATCTCAGGACCATTTGCTTTGCTAGTTATAGCCTAATATTAGCTAGCTAACATAGAACCTGGTTGGTTAGTTACCTGCTGATTCATGCAGGATAGTCACATCATGAGTTGGGATTATGGTTAATTGTTTACCTATCTAGCTAGCTACATGTCTTAACAAAAGACTCCACTACGCAAGTAACCATTTCAATAGAATGTCACTGCAACAACTGTTGATAGACGTAGCTGGTAAATTCGCTCTGGCTATCTACTCTGATTTGAGAGCACTCTTGTCTGAGTGTGCCAGAGCACAGGTTTTTCAAACCCTCAACACCCGTTGTATATGGCCGATGTCAGTACACATTGGCAAAAAAGCGTACATTGTTACCAGCAGCACAGTTGCAGTCACCAACGCTCTGGATAACATAAAAACAGCCTAACCAACTCTGCCAGAGTGAGGAAAATGGTCAGTGAGCTGTTCTCTCATTTGTGTCTGGAAGTAGCTAGCAAGCTAGACAACGTTAGCCAGTTAGCTTGGGAACTTGACTGCTGTTGTTAGGGCAGAAAGCTCAGATCAACCCTTTATGAGATGGGTGGGGTTAAAGCTTAAGAGGGTTTGAAAGATGCTGAATCTGTGTAGACAGATGAGAGCTCTCCAGTAGCTTATATAACATTCAAAGGCCGTTTTCTCAAAAGTGAGGTTACAAGTTTATCAACTTTCAAAGCAGAATTAGTTTCCCATTGTTCCTCAAATGCAGTGTATGATATATTTTGTAACTCTGTGTCTCTGCTTTTATCCAATGTAAAAAACACAATTTCAAATTTTGCTACATAAGACCGAATCAAGGCGGTCGGTCACAAATGTGAAAAAAGTCAAGAGGCCTGAATACATTCCAAAGGCACTGTTTATGTATGAGACACAGCTAGCCTCTCTCTGGCTTTCTCTCTCTTACTGGCTGTGATGACTTCATTAGTGAGAGAGTACTAGTCTGAGCTGACTCTCTAACTCTTATAGACACATAAAGGCCCCATCCCACCCTCTCCTCTTCCTCTGTACCCCGAGATGCGTGGCCTTGTAGTGGGCTTAGGGAGAATGTGCACATCCATAGCCCCTCTTCTGTGAAAAAAAACTGTCACTATTCAAGAGGTCAGAGAACTGGCAGTGTGCTGCCAGGACAACAACCTCACTCTCAATGTGAGCAAGACAAAGGAGCTGATCGTGGACTACAGGAAGAAGACGGGCAGAACAGGCCCCCATTAACCTGTTAGGGCTAGGGGGCAGTATTGACACAGCCAGATAAAAAACGTACCCGATTTAATCTGGTTACTACTCCTGCCCAGTAACTAGAATATGCATATAATTATTGGCTTTGGATAGAAAACACCCTAAAGTTTCTAAAACTGTTTGAATGGTGTCTGTGAGTATAACAGAACTCATATGGCAGGCCAAAACCTGAGAAGATTTCATGCAGGAAGTGGCCTGTCTGAGAAGTAGTGTTTCATCTTGGCTCTTTTTATTGAAGACTCAGGATCTGTGCACTAACGTGACACTTCCTACGGCTTCCATAGGCTCTCAGAGCCCGGGAAAAAGCTGAACGATATCGAGGCAGGCTCTGGCTGAAACACTTTATCGCTTTTGGCAAGTGGCCACTCAGAGTACTATGGGCTTAGGCGCATGCCTGCGTCGACCGAATGTTTTCTTTTCCTTTGTCTGTTTACCTAAACGCAGATTCCCGGTCGGAATATTATCGCTTTTTTATGAGAAAAATGGCATAAAAATTGATTTTAAACAGCGGTTGACATGCTTCGAAGTACGGTAATGGAATATTTAGAATTTTTTTGTCACGAATTGCGCCATGCTCGCCACCCTTATTTACCCTTTAGGATAGTGTCTTGAACGCACAAACAAAACGCCGCTGTTTGGATATAACGATGGATTATTTTGGACCAAACCAACATTTGTTATTGAAGTAGAAGTCCTGGGAGTGCATTCTGACGAAGACAACAAAGGTAATAACATTTTTCTTATAGTAAATCTGACTTTGATGAGTGCTAAACTTGCTGGGTGTCTAAATAGCTAGCCCTGTGATGCCGAGCTATCTACTGAGAATATTGCAAAATGTGCTTTCACCGAAAAGCTATTTTAAAATCGGACATATCGAGTGCATAGAGGAGTTCTGTATCTATAATTCTTAAAATAATTGTTATGCTTTTTGTGAACGTTTATCGTGAGTAATTTAGTAAATTCACCGGCAGTGTTCGGTGGGAATGCTAGTCACATGCTAGTCACATGCTAATGTAAAAAGCTGGTTTTTGATATAAATATGAACTTGATTGAACAAAACATGCATGTATTGTATAACATAATGTCCTAGGGTTGTCATCTGATGAAGATCATCAAAGGTTAGTGCTACATTTAGCTGTGGTTTGGGTTTATGTGACATTATATGCTAGCTTGAAAAATGGGTGTCTGATTATTTCTGGCTGGGTACTCTGCTGACATAATCTAATGTTTTGCTTTCGTTGTAAAGCCTTTTTGAAATCGGACAGTGTGGTTAGATTAACGAGAGTCTTATCTATAAAATGGTGTGAAATAGTCATATTTTTGAAAAATTGAAGTAATAGCATTTCTAAGGTATTTGAATAACGCGCCACAGGATTCAACTGGCTGTTGAGTAGGTGGGACGCAAGCGTCCCACCTAGCCCATAGAGGTTAACGGCCTGTTCTTTGTCGTCGTGTTTTTTGTATACGTGTTTGTTTTGGTTTTTCCTTCTTTGTCCTTTCATAAAAGAAGATGAGTACACATTTTCCCGCTGCGTTTTGGTCTAAACCCTACGACACCCGTGACAGAATCTCCCACCAAACACGGACCAAGCAGCGGAGGAGGGAGCAGCAACAGAGCCCAGAGGAATCATGGACATGGGAGGAAATTCTGGATGGGGCTGGACCATGGCACCAGGCTGGGGAATATCGTCGCCCACCGGAGGAGATCGAGGAAGCCAAGGCGGAGCGGCGCCGGTATGAAGCTTTGTACGCACCGATGGGGAAGCACGAGAGGCACCCCCAATAAAAAAAGAAATTGGGGGGCACACAGGTAGTTTGGCTGGGCCAAGGGTGAGCCCTAAGCCAGCTCCCCGTGCTTATTATGAGAAGCATTTGGAGTGGAGAGCGCCGGGGTATGCGGTAGTGCGCACAGTCCGGTGCGAGCGATCGCAGCCCCTCGCAAGTACCGTGCTAGAGTAGGCATCCAGCCTGGAAGGAGGATGCCTGCACAGCGCATCTGGCCACCAGTGCGCCTCCTAGGCTACCCCTATGCCTGCTCTACGCACGGCAACCATCAGGCCTCTGCACAGCCCAGTTTGCCTCCGCTTGTGCAGGGCTGCTATTTCCATCCAGCCAGGACAGGTTGTGCAAGAGGTGTGCTCCAGTTCTCCAGTGCTTACCCATGTCCCGGTGTATCCAGTTCCTGCTTCTCGTGCTGACCCTGAGGTGCGTAGTCTGGTACCTCCACTACCAGCCCCACGCATCAGGCTTTCAGTGCGTCAGCCCAGTCCCGAGCTTCCGACGACAGTGCCTCGTCCAGAGGGTCCAGTAACAGTGCCTCGTCCAGAACTTCCGGCAACAGTGCCTCGTCCTTAACTTCCGGCAACAGTGCCTCGTCCAGAACTTCCGGCAACAGTGCCTCATCCAGAGTGTCCGGCAACAGTGCCTCGTCCAGACTGTCCGGAACCAGGAGAGACGGCCCACTGTCCGGAACCAGGAGAGACGGCCCACTGTCCGGAACCAGGAGAGACGGCCCACTGTCCGGAACCAGGAGAGACGGCCCACTGTCCGGAACCTGGAGAGACGGCCCACTGTCCGGAACCAGGAGAGACGGCCCACTGGCTCCCAGAGTCGTCCTACAGCCCGGAGCTCCCAGAGTCGTCCTACAGCCCGGAGCTCCCAGAGTCGTCCTACAGCCCGGAGCTCCCAGAGTCGTCCTACAGCCCGGAGCTCCCAGAGTCGCCCTACAGTCCAGGGTCGATGGAGAGGGACATCGCTGTAGAGACGTTATGTGAGTGGAGTGAGCCAGGGGTGGAGCGGGGTCTGCGTCCAGCTCCTGAGCCACCTCCTGAGGGGGGAGTACTGGGGAAAGGGGTTGTTATTTAGTTTTTGGGGGTTATTTTTGGTTATTTGTGTGAGGTGCATCCGGGGTCTGCACCTTTGGGGGGGGTACTGTCACGTCCTGACCAGTAATAGGGGTTATTTGTTGTTGTAGTTTGGTCAGGACGTGGCAGGGGGTGTTTGTTTTATGTGGTTCGGACTATGTATTTAGGTAGAGGGGTGTTTGGTTTATGTGGTCCGGGGTTTGTTAGTTTCTTAGACATTTTCTAAGGCTCCCATAGGCTCTCAGAAGGCGCCAGAACGTTGAATGATAACTCTGCAGTCCCTGGGCAAAAAACAGTAGGGCTTTTGGAAAGTGGTCTTTCTGAGAACAATGACACTGGCGCGCGTGCATGTGATGACTCCATTTTCTATTTTCAGTGTTTGAACGAAAACAACGTCTCCCGGTTGGAATATTATCGCTATTTTACGAGAAAAATGCCATAAAAATTGATTTTAAACAGCGTTTGACATGCTTCGAAGTACGGTAATGGAATATTTTGAAATGTTTTGTCACGATACGCGCCGGCGCGTCACCCTTCGGATAGTGTCTTGAAAGCAAGAACAAAACCAAAACAACATTTGGTGTTGAAGTAGAAGTCCTGGGAGTGCATTCTAACGAAGAACAGCAAAGGTAATCCAATTTTTCTTATAGTATCTGAGTTTGGTGAGTGCCAAACTTGGTGGGTGTCAAAATAGCTAGCCATGATGGCCGGGCTATCTACTCAGAATATTGCAAAATGTGCTTTCACCAAAAAGCTATTTTAAAATCGGACACCGCGAATGCATAAAGGAGTTCTGTATCTATAATTCTTAAAATAATTGTTATGCTTTTTGTGAACGTTTATCGTGAGTAATTTAGTAAATTCACCGGAAGTTTTCGGTGGGTATGCTAGTTCTGAACGTCACATGCTAATGTAAAAAGCTGTTTTTTGATATAAATATGAACTTGATTGAACAAAACATGCATGTATTGTATAACATAATGTCCTAGGAGTGTCATCTGATGAAGATCATCAAAGGTTAGTGCTGCATTTAGCTGTCTTCTGGGTTTTTGTAACATTATATGCTAGCTTGAAAAATGGGTGTCTGATTATTTCTGGCTTGGTACTCTGCTGACATAATCTAATGTTTTGCTTTCGTTGTAAAGCCTTTTTGAAATCGGACAGTGTGGTTAGATTAACGAGAGTCTTGTCTTTAAATAGCTGTAAAATAGTCATATGTTTGAGAAATTGAAGTAATAGGATTTTTAAGGTATTTGAAAATCGCGCCACTGGATTAGACTGGCTGTTGCGTAGGTTGGACGAATTCGTCCCGCCTAGCCCAGAGAGGTTAAACAATACATGCATGTTTTCTTCAATCAAGTTCATATTTATATCAAAAACCAGCTTTTTACATTAGCATGTGACGTTCAGAACTAGCATACCCCACGCAAACTTCCGGGGAATTTACTAACAATTTACTAAATTACTCACGATAAACGTTCACAAAAAACATAACAATTATTTTAAGAATTATAGATACAGAACTCCTTTGTGCAATCGAGGTGTCCGATTTTAAAATAGCTTTTCGGTGAAAGCACATTTTGCAATATTCTCAGTAGATAGCCCGGCATCACAGGGCTAGCTATTTAGACACCCAGCAAGTTTAGCCCTGACCAAAGTCAGATTTACTATTACAAAAGTTTGATTACCTTTGTTGTCTTCGTCAGAATGCACTCCCAGGACTGCTACTTCAATAACAAATGTTGGTTTGGTCCAAAATAATCCATCGTTATATCCAAATAGCGGCGTTTTGTTCGTGCGTTCAAGACACTATCCGAAATGGTAAATCAGGGTTACGAGCATGGCGCAATTCGTGACAAAAAAATTCTAAATATTCCATTACCGTACTTCGAAGCATGTCAACTGCTGTTTAAAATCCATTTTTATGCAATTTTTCTCGTAAAAAAGCGATAATATTCCGATCGGGAATCTTCGTTTAGGTAAACAGAGGAAAGAAAACAAAGCATTCTGTCGACGCGGGTACGCGCCTGAGTCTCACAGTACTGTAACCAGCCACTACCCAAACGCGCAACTTTTTTTCAGCCAGGGCATGCAAAGCCACGATTCAGCTTTTTACCGCCTTCTGAGACCCTATGGCAGCCGTAGGAAGTGTCACGGGACAGCTAAGATCCTCACTCTTCAATAAACAGAGACAAGAAGAACGACACCTTGTCAGACAGGGTACTTCCTGTACAGAATCTTCTCAGGTTTTTACCTGCCATTTGAGTTCTGTTATACTCACAGACACCATTCAAACAGTTTTAGAAACTTTGGAGTGTTTTCTATCCAAAGCCAATAATTATATGCATATTCTAGTTACTGGGCAGGAGTAGTAACCAGATTAAATCGGGTACGTTTTTTATCCAGTCGTGTCAATACTGCCCCCTAGCCCTAACAGGTTAACTGGTACTACCCTCTCGGTGACTGGTACTACCCTCTCTCAACTTCCGGTGAAATTGGATGCCGCGCAATTCAAATAAATAATCATAAAATGTATGGATAATAAACATCTCGGTACATACAAGTGTCTTGTATCAGTTAAAAGCTTAAATTCTTGTTACTGCATTGTCTGCATTGTCCAATTTACAATAGGCTTTACAGCAAAAGCATGCCATGTGAATGTTTGAGGACAGCGCCCCACATGAAAATATCTTTCAACCAGTGCAAGCTTCGTAAAATCACAAATAGTGATAAAATATTCACTTACTTTTCAAAATCTTCCTCTGATTTGCAGTCCCAAGGGTCCCAGCTACAACATGAATGGTCGTTTTGTTAGAGAAAATCCTTCTTTATATCCCAAAAAGTTTAGTTGGCGCCATCGATTTGAGTAATCCACTCGTTCCACATGCAGAGAAAGGAATCCAAAAAGCTACCGCTAAACTTTGTTAACCTCTCTAGGGTCGGCGGGACGAAACCGTCCCACCTACTCAACAGCCAGTTGAATCCCGTGGCGCGTTATTCAAATACCTTAGAAATGCTATTACTTAAATTTCTCAAACATATGACTATTTTACAGCATTTTAAAGACAAGACTCTCGTTAATCTAACCACACTGTCCGATTTCAAAAAGGCTTTACAACGAAAGCAAAACATTAGATTATGTCAGCAGAGTACCCAGCCAGAAATAATCAGACACCCATTTTTCAAGCTAGCATATAATGTCACATAAACCCAAACCACAGCTAAATGCAGCACTAACCTTTGATGATCTTCATCAGATGACAACCCTAGGACATTATGTTATACAATACATGCATGTTT
This sequence comes from Salmo salar, assembly GCF_965601325.2. NCBI lineage: Eukaryota > Metazoa > Chordata > Actinopteri > Salmoniformes > Salmonidae > Salmo > Salmo salar. The sequence continues at coordinate 1,323,721 of NC_138315.1, read as the reverse complement.
TGTTCAATCTAGTTCATATTTATATCAAAAACCAGCTTTTCACATTAGCATGTGACGTTCAGAACTAGCATACCCCCCGCAAACTTCCGGTGAATTTACTAAATTACTCACGATAAACGTTCACAAAAAACATAACAATTATTTTAAGAATTATAGATACAGAACTCCTCTATGCACTCGCTATGTCCGATTTTAAAATAGCTTTTCGGTGAAAGCACATTTTGCAATATTCTCAGTAGATAGCCCAGCATCACAGGGCTAGCTATTTAGACACCCACCAAGTTTAGCACTCACCAAAGTCAGATTTACTATTACAAAAGTTTGATTACCTTTGCTGTCTTCGTCAGAATGCACTCCCAGGACTTCTACTTCAATAACAAATGTTGGTTTGGTTCAAAATAATAATCCATAGTTATATCCAAATATCCTCTGTTTTGTTCGTGCGTTCAAGACACTATCACGCATTTCGTGACAAAAAATGTCTAAATATTCCATTACCGTACTTCGAATCATGTCAACCGCTGTTTAAAATCAATTTTTATGCAATTTTTCTCGTAAAAAAGCGATAATATTCTGACCGGGAAATTTTGTTTAGGTACAAAGACAAAAGAAAAGAAAACATGGGGTCGACTCGTGCACGCGCCTCAGCCCATTGTCCTCTGATAGAGCACTTGCCAAAGCGCTAATGTTTTTCAGCCAGTGGCTGGAATTACATCGTTCAGCTTTTTCCCGCCTTCTGAGAGCCTATGGGAGCCGTAGGAAGTGTCACGTTACAGCAAAGATCCTCAGTCTTCAATAAACAGAGTCAAGAATCTCAAGGAATGGTCAGAGAGGGCACTTCCTGTACAGAATCTTCTCAGGTTTTTGCCTGCCATATGAGTTCTGTTATACTCACAGACACCATTCAAACAGTTTTAGAAACTTTAGGGTGTTTTATATCCAAAGCCAATAATTATATGCATATTCTAGTTTCTGGGCAGTAGTAATAACCAGATTAAATCGGGTACGTTTTTTGTCCGGCCGTGTAAATACTGCCCCCTACCCCCAACAGGTTAAGCCGATGTATAACACTTGTATTTTTATGAATGTTTATTATGACTATTTCTGTATTTTGAATTTGGCTCTCTGCAATTTCACCGGATGTTCTCGAGGTGGGTCGCTAGCGGAATGCCTGCGCGAGAGAGGTTAACAGCAAGCGGGAGAGGTCACAGTCAAATAAGATGTAGAAAGTACCGGTTTGAAGTCAGCTTCGTTGAGGCAGTCCCGTTAGTTCTCTTTTACACAGACAAGTTACATAGGCATGGTTCATAGGGTTGGTTCCTGCATGTGTCTGGCACCGTCTCCCATCTTAATTTATAGAATATATTCTGGCTATTCTGCCAGATGGTCCTGAGGAGGGGGTTATGTCGCCCCCCCATATCTTTACCATGCACAGGCAGGAACCAAGGATTATGCATGACACAACAGACAAGATTAACATTTTCAAGGCTGTCTCTTCACACAATAACATTTTCCATTACACTTGGTTGAATGGAAGTTACATTTTATGACAAGCTGTACAGTAGCTTCTTTTGTAAGAAATCCAGAATGTTGCAATGAATGATTACTTATGGAGTACAGTAAGGGTGTAAAGGGTGTCTGGTAGTATGGGGATCCAGCCAAGCCAAAGCCCAGCCTAATACAATCCAATTTACCCTCCCTGAGATCTACAAACTTGTGTTAATGCCAAGGTTTTAGCTTAGTGGCCTAACGTGATCTTGTCACCGGCAGACAACCTGGTTTTGCTATATGGCTGGCCCGAACCTACACCAGCCAATACCAATCCTACCACAGCATAATCCAGCCTATAGCAGAGATCCCAGTGCCCTACCTGTCAACTTCTCTAGACACCTGTGCTGACAAGGGGAGGCCACTTCACCCTTTCTCCACCCCAGCCCTGCAGCGTAGCCCAGCCCCATCCTAGACGAGGCTCGGTCCGGCCCGGTCCATCCAGTTGCAGTAGCAGTAAACCCCGTTGCCCTACCTGTCATCTTCTCTAGGCTCATGTGCTGACGAGGGGACGAAGGAGGCTGCTCTGGCTGTCTGTCACGGGGTTATTCGCAGGGCGGAGACGGTTCAGCTGATTCGCTGACACCGACTGACTCGCACAACGGCTGGAAGGGCGTGAGTGTGTGGGCATTTGTCGAGGAGGTACCAGGGTTAGCCCTGCCAGCTGACAGGTAGGCAAGGGGAGGGGAGAGAGAATATCAAGGTTGGCTCCAGTCACCAGTTACACACATTCCCAGCTGTGTTATTGGGGTCTGGAACACTGCGCAACGTCCTTCAACTGGTGCTGTGTGTGTGTGTGTGTGTGTGTGTGTGTGTGTGTGTGTGTGTGTGTGTGTGTGTGTGTGTGTGTGTGTGTGTGTGTGTGTGTGTGTGTGTGTGTGTGTGTGTGTGTGTGTGTGTGTCTTAGGGAGAGGGAAAGCGAGTGAGCAGAACGTAATATTGTCCATAAAATACTTTTATGTCAAAGCCCAGTGAAAGACAGTTTATTGAGGTCGGGTGTATCCAAAGCTACAATTATAACACATACAAGGTCAACAGCTGTTGAGGATGATGATTTGATGGCTGCAGATAAAAACATAGCCATTCATCTCTTAATCTTCTGTCGCGGTACCTTTGATATCAAAGCTACTATATGTCATACAATAAAATTATTCCAAGATATCTGGTTATTCTGTAGTCGCTCATAAAACTTGAGTAGACCTCACCACATTCTGGCACTGGGACACACTCACTACTGTTTGTGTGTGCTGGGCCTTAACCAGGATTTTAGTTTTAGTGAGGTCCTGAAGGGGACCACAGGAAGTTTTTTTTTAAAGTTGAAGATCATTTACCGCGTTTCTATACAATTAAAACATTTTAAAATGCTATTTGGAGAACAACATAAACAAGCAAAAATGACCTCAGCCATTTTCACCTTGGCTGCTGTAGGTTCATTTACCTCAGTCGATCTACAAACACATAGCCTATTAGCTATGCAGTTGTAATGTTATACCCATAAAAGGGGTAAATATGATCAATGATGCACACTGACACGTAGCATCATCGACTGTTCAGTCAGTTGTAATGATGAATTGCATAAATAACCATACAGTAGCTATCCCTTTTCTCAAATTGCAGAATATTCACATTTGTATTTGTATGACAGCAAGTACCCTAGCGGTTAAGAGCATTAGGTCAATAACTGAAAGCTTGCTGTTTCGAATCCCTACCTACTCTGGATAAATGGAAATGTATTCCTAGGCATTACTAATCAAGCTCCGCACAAAAATAAATCAATGTAGCACACAAATGATCATATTAATATTAGTGGTAAAAAAGTGGGTAATGAATAAACTATAAACTCTAGTGGGAGATCGAGATAAAACGAACAGCCACCGATATACATGAAAACATATACATTTTTTTTAACTGTATTGTTTGCATTTTGATTGCATTTTACTGTATGCCTAGGCCTATAGGGACTTAATTTTTTGTTCCTAACTTGTTTGATAAGATCAGTATATATTTTCTCAGGGCCCACATTGGGCTCCGACACCAAGTTTGGGAAACACTGTACTAACCTCTTTCCTCTGTGTCCTCCTGCACACATTTCAGCCTACCTCAGCCTCACCACTGAGGACACATCACTGTCTCTCTCAGTAGCCTACAATCTGTAAAGCAAAGTTATTATGAGAACTTAGTAGCATATTTTTTGCTCATGCTGAAGTAGGATCCATTTAACCTCTATGGGCTACGTAACAGCCACTTGCAGCCTGTGGCGCGATTTTCAAAACCTTAAAAATCCTATTACTTCAATTTCTCAAACATATGACTATTTTACAGCTATTTAAAGACAAGACTCTCGTTAATCTAACCACACTGTCCGATTTCAAAAAGGCTTTACAACGAAAGCAAAACATTAGATTATGTCAGCAGAGTACCAAGCCAGAAATAATCAGACACCCATTTTTCAAGCCAGCATATAATGTCACCAGAAGACAGCTAAATGCAGCACTCACCTTTGATGATCTTCATCAGATGACAACCCTAGGACATTATGTTATACAATACATGCATGTTTTGTTCAATCAAGTTCATATTTATATCAAAAACCAGCTTTTTACATTAGCATGTGACGTTCAGAACTAGCATACCCCCCGCAAACTTCCGGGGAATTCGCTAACATTTTACTAAATTACTCACGATAAACGTTCACAAAAAGCATAACAATTATTTTAAGAATTATAGATACAGACCTCCTCTATGCACTCGATATGTCCGATTTTAAAATAGCTTTTTGGTGAAAGCACATTTTGCAATATTCTAAGTACATAGCCCAGGCATCACGGGCTCGCTGTTTAGACACCCGGCAAGTTTAGCACTCACCATAATCATATTTACTATTATAAAAGTTTGATTACCTTTTGTTGTCTTCGTCAGAATGCACACCCAGGACTGCTACTTCAATAACAAATGTTGGTTTGGTCCAAAATAATCCATTGTTATATCCGAATAGCGGCGTTTTGTTCGTGCATTCCAGACACTATCCGAAATGGTAAAGAAGTGTCGCGCGCATGGCGCAATTCGTGACAATAAAATTCTAAATATTCCATTACCGTACTTCGAAGCATGTCAACCGCTGTTTAAAATCAATTTTTACGCCATTTTTCTTGTAGAAAAGCGATAATATTCCGACAGGGAATCTCCTTTTCGGCAAACAGAGGAAAAAATCACAAAGGCGGGGGCGGTCGGGTCACGCGCATAAGCCCAGAGTCCCTTGATCGGCCACTTGAGAAAGGCGATAATGTGTTTCAGCCTGGGGCTGGAATGACGACATTCTGTTTTTTCCCGGGCTCTGAGCGCCTATGGACGACGTGGGAAGTGTCACGTTAGAGCAGAGATCCTATAGCAGAGATGGAAAAGAAGTTCAAGAAATGGTCAGACAGGCCACTTCCTGTAAAGGAATCTCTCAGGTTTTGACCTGCCATTTGAGTTCTGTTATACTCACAGACACCATTCAAACAGTTTTAGAAACTTTAGGGTGTTTTCTATCCATATGTAATAAGTATATGCATATTCTAGTTACTGGGTAGGAGTGGTAACCAGATTAAATCGGGTATGTTTTTTATCCAGCCGTGTCAATACTGCCCCTTAGCCCCAACAGGTTAACATTAGCTTCTTACTTCCTCCTTCAAACTGGCTAAGTAATACTAGACAGAGTCCTTCAACTTTACTGCAATAGAAGTTTCTGCCGGCAGCTAGCCACCGGACTGACTGGGATCTATAAGTGATTATTTACCAGGTTTTGTTATTATTATTATTTACCAGAGCTGGTTTTTCATGTCTACAGATGGCCTTTTGTCCGACATCTCTCAAAAACACAAATGGCCTTTGTCTGGCATCTCGCAAACACACGGTAAGCAGCTTCTCTAGTTGCCAACTCCGAGATGGGGTAATTCATTTCATGTCTCAGGCCCTCGGCCTGTGCTGCGAGAGGACGGAGTTAGCCGTTCGAGAGAGTGGTGAATGTGCTGCTAAAAAGGCATATCTGGGAGGCAAATCCGGGGATGCAGGTGAACATGACGAACAAACCCCTGTTCATTATTCCACTCATTCGCAAAGAGGCAGCCGCGATTAGAACTCAGTCAGATCAAGAATATAAGCGTTCTGAACTTTGATCAATGCTGGGAGCAGTATTTAGATTTTGACCTGTAATTGATTTCCTTTATTGTGTAGAAAATATATATTTTTATTGTTATTATAAATATTTGTTTAAATTAGAAAAAAGTGGGGGGTTTCTCATTTGAAAAAAATGTATGCACATATACTGTATATTCTGTAGTTACAGCCCTGTGTGTGTGCATGCTTGTGTGTTGTGTGTGTATGTGTGTATTCATGTGCTTCTAACAAGCTCTCACAGTCTCATGTCAGAATTAGACATGTCAGAATCAAACATCAAAGTTCGAATTGTTCCAAATTTCAAATTCCGAACTGTTTGGTTACTTTTCTGTATCGTTCCAAGGTTCTGTTTAGGGATTAACTCCGAAATCTTAAGGTTAAGCATTAACTCTCCTGTTGGGGCTAGGGGGCAGTATTTGCACGGCCGGATAAAAAACGTACCCGATTTAAACTGGTTACTACTCTTGCCCAGAAATGAGAATATGCATATAATTAGTAGATTTGGATAGAAAACACTCTAAAGTTTCTAAAACAGTTTGAATGGTGTCTGTGAGTATAACAGAACTCATATGGCAGGCCAAAACCTGAGAAGATTCCATACAGGAAGTGCCCTGTCCGACAATTTGTTCTCCTTCTTTGGCATCTCTATCAAAAATACAGCATCTCTGCTGTAACATGACATTTTCTAAGGCTTCCATTGGCTCTCAGAAGGCGCCAGAAAGTGGAATGATGTCTCTGCAGTCTCTGGGCTAAAAACAGCAGGAGTTTTTGTGAGTGGTCAGGCAAGGAACAATGACACTGGAGTGCGCGTCCACGAGAGGACTCCATGATTTTAAACAGCGTTTGACATGCTTCGAAGTACGGTAATGGAATATTTTGAAACGTTTTGTCACGAAATGCGCTTGCGGGTCACCCTTCGGATAGTTACCTGAACGCATGAACAAAACGGAGCTATTTCAATATAACTATGGATTATTTCGAACCAAAACAACATTTGTTTTTGAAGTAGAAGTCCTGGGAGTGCATTCTGACAAAGAACAGCAAAGGTAATCCAATTTTTCTTATAGTAAATCTGAGTTTGGTGAGGGCCAAACTTGGTGGGTGTCAAATTAGCTAGCTGTGATGGCCGGGCTATCTACTCAGAATATTGCAAAATGTGCTTTCGACGAAAAGCTATTTTAAAATCTGACACCGCGATTGCATAAAGGAGTTCTGTATCTATAATTGAATCCTACAGACGAAGAACCGTATATGTGACATTTTTCAAAAAAACGAGATATACATGAAAAATCATTATTGGACACCCTTTTTCTATAGTGAACCGGTTTCACAAGCTTTCCACGCGCTAATTAACAATATGTTTAAATTTAAAGATAGGCTCTCGTGGAATAACCGTTTATGTGCACCACTCAGAATGGACGGACAAGCGCACAACTTTTCTGTTGCTGATGAAAATCACCGAAATGTGGGAAAGAAACGTAAAACAAAACTAAAAGAATGGAAAGACAGGCAAAGGAAGATCTTACAGGATGCGGGAAAACCCTATACAAATCGTAAGGGTCAAGAAAAAACTGGGAAAAGCTGTCCAAAAGAGGTATGTGGAAGAACCGTATATCAAACAATCAAGCTAGCTAGCTATAGAGTACAGTAACTAACATGTATGTTCTGGGTTGTCTAATTTGTAACTATAGAGAAAACATATTAGCTAAAGTTCGTTGGCTACTAACTTATACATTATCGTTACAAATGTTATTGCTAGATTATAGAAGAAACATAGCTAGCTACTTTTTGTCCATCCACCGGATGATTCGACATGGCTACAGTAGCTAGCTAGTTATATGTAACGTTACACTGTATCCTGCAGGGAAGAGCGTGTTCCACGACATGCAGAAAGGATTGTGGAAAGTTGATTGATGAGCGCAAGCTGCATCTGTTCAACAGTTTCTACACTGTCCCATACGAGAAACAACCAGCAAAACCATTGAAGGTGATGAGGATGCAATGTGAAGACTTCAGTCACCTCCCAGATTCTGTTCTCAAGCGACCAGCTGGACTACAGATCACTTCAGTGAGGTGGTTAAAAGTCACATGTATTGCACAGAGAATAGTTTACTAACATCCCATCAACATGCAACATGTTGTTCTAACAATAAAATATCCTAATGATTCCCTTTTTTTATTCATTACAATATACATCTCTGTCACCACATTTAGCATCAACTCTAAGCAGTTAATACTTATTTACTGCTGTCACCTCAGTACAGAAGGACGTTTCTTGCCTTTAGCATGGGTTTAACGCAATTCAAAACTTAATTGCAGATCATAGTGTTAAACGCAAAGAGAATGGTTTTCTGAACGTTTTGTAATATTGACCTTAGGGACCTGCATAATGGACATGCATATTGGCACATCACATTGATCCATATTTGATATGTACAAGTTGTACTTCTTTTGATTGAATTAATTTAATTGTATTCTATTTTTGTAGTTATTCTATGGTATGTTCACATTGAGGGCTTCATTTTAAATGAGACTAAGATTTCATGACTCAACTTTTAAGAAAAGTCATCGGTGCTAAAGTTGATAGACCACCTTTAAATGAACCTCCATTAAATGAATTAACTACATATTGCATTTAAGTTATTTACATGAAGGGCATCTGTACTTGAAAGTACTTAAAACATCATATCAGGTATTAAAAAAGGACATCTTACAAGTGTCATGCAAAATGTCACATATAGTGTTCTTCCACAAACTGAAATCATCACTGGAGATATACTGTTCTTCCACATTCTAAAAATTAAAACGGCAATAAAAAAAGTATTTTTTGAAATAACAAAAAAATATCAATTGTTGTTGGAAGATATGAGTATGGTGAATTATTTGTCAACCATACTAACACCCAATGTGGTACACACAATGAATAATATAAAAATAACTGATTATCTTAAAATGGAAAAATTGTCACATATATGGTTCTTTGTCTGTAGGATTCAATTCTAAAAATAATTGTTATGTATTTTGTGAAGGTTAATCATGAGTAATTAAGTAAATTCACCGGAAGTTTGCGGTGGGTATGCTAGTTCTGAACATCACATGCTAATGTAAAAAGCTGTTTTTTTATATAAATATGAACTTGATTGAACAAAACATGCATGTATTGTATAACATAATGTCCTAGGACTGTCATCTGATGAAGATCATCAAAGGTTAGTGCTGCATTTGGCTGTGGTTTTGGTTTTTGTGACATATAGGCTTGCTTTGAAAATGGCTGTGTGATTATTTTTGGCAGGGTACTCTCCTGACATAAACTAATGTTTTGCTTTTGCTGTAAAGCCTTTTTGAAATCGGACAGTGTGGTTAGATTAACGAGAGTCTTGTCTTTAAAATGGTGTAAAATAGTCATATGTTTGAGAAATTTAAGTTATAGCATTTATAGTATTTCGCGCCACGCGATTCCACTGGCTGTTGACTAGGTCCCACCTTGCCCAGGGAGGTTAACTCCGAATGTTTAAGGTAAGGGATAAGGTTTGGCATAGGCTTAAAACAGAAATTTCAAAAACAACTTTCTACCACTGGAATCAAACACCTTTGGAACCAGATACGTACAACCATCCGCCATCCATAGCAACACCAAAGCCTGTTCACTGTTGCCCCTAGTGGACGGTTTTTATGTCATCTCTCGACGCCCTCAGACATGGATGAACATCGAATGCTGACTTGTATCATGGTTTGATCTGCCTGGTGCCTACGTGTTTTGTTAGTGTATGCGTGCATGCCTTGCTTCGTGTGTGTCTGTATGTGCAGTGTATGTGCAGTCTATTATCTCTACCCACAGACATTAGTGGCTGTCTGGTTCTCACCTCCAGCCCAGTGCAGTGTACTCTTAACTGGGGTATAGAATCTGTGGTTTCCGGGGCTTGGTTGTCAGGGGAACCAGTGACGGTTGTGTTCTTGGACTTGTATAGGGATATGTGTACCCAGCTCAGGTTGCTGTTATGGGGCTCTGATGGTTCATTTTTCAGCTCTTGACACTGTTTAGTGTGTCAGTCCTATGATCCACAAATATGAAGCTAAACTGTGTGTGTGTGTGTGTGTGTGTGCGTGTGTGTGCGTGTGTGTCTGTGGTCCCAGCACAGTGCCGCTGTTGACATTGGCCATTTGAGTCAGGTCTACCGAGGCGCCAGCCCTCTCATGTGGTGCCATGATATGAGACATACAAGGTTCTTTTCCAAAGACATTGGACTGATATGCATTCTAAGTAAAGTGTTGGAAGACTTCAGCTCAAGTCTATTCTTATGGTTTTGGTCATTCAACAAACATTCACTCTCTTATGTGCTTACAGTCAATGAATATACAACAGAGTTGAGTAATACTATGGATACTATTGTTGTATTCTCGTTAAGTAATGTGTGTCTTTTGATAGCTTTTGTTTCATTATTGGCATCTTCAAAGTAACTTGTTTTCCCTTTTGTTGTTCCTTTTTCAGTTAACATAAAATACATTTACTCAAATCTTTCTGTCAATCTCTCCAAATACCATGCCGTTCGACGTTCTTTGTTTGTCTCACTTTAATAAAGAAACTGCAGGTTTGTAGATGAATACGGGAATAATACTGGCATCCTGACACTGCAAATGAGATAGGATTCAAACATTTAGTGCGCTGTTAATTTTACCCCAGGGGCACCGCGACGCAATCAGATCGGCGACGAATCACTTAGCCTATTGCTAAGGATTAATGACGACCATCTAAAACAATTTGGTTCCCAATCAGTTTAACTGAGGAGGGTAAATCTAATATGATAATTTAGCCCACGACGTGAGGCAGCCTAGCGGGGTGGAGGATGCTATAGCTAATCGCTCCCACCCTTACCTTTAGCAACCGGCGAACGCGCAGCTGGGGCGTGATGGCTCTCTCGCCTGCTATTAGGGAAGGGAGGGAACTTTGGGGGGACTTTGGGGGGAGTTTGCTGAAGCAAGTTGTCCTCTTGGAGGACAAAAGGGTGTAGGGGGGTAGTGAGTGAAATCCCCTTCAGACACACACTGAGCCCCCCCAACCCCCTTCTCCCCATACCTTCACCCTCCTCCATTACTATTTCCATAATATGCCCCCCCTTCGCCCTGACATGACATCAATACGCAAATAAGTCTGTAATGGTATCAGATGGAGTTTTGTGGAGGACTGAAGGTTTTAATGTGCTCAGAAAGAAGGAACGATGGCGACACCCCCTTGGGACTCTTATTGCCTCTGTAGAACATCAGTTACACAGTGGCGACAATAGGATCTTAATTGATTATTTTAATTATCCGGAGACAGAGCGGATGGAGGCACCGGCGGTGGAGGCACCGGCGGAGAAGACCCTGTCAGCTTGCAGCGTAGGGTGGTCTCTCCTTCCTAGGAGGAAGCTTTGTGCAACTCAGTGGTGGAAAAAGTACCCAATTGTCATACTTGAGTAAAAGTATAGATACCTTAATAGAAAGTTACTCAAGTAAAAGTGAAAGTCACCTAGTAAAATACAACTTGAGTAAAGGTCTAAATGTGTTTTGGTTCTAAATGTACTTAAGTATCAAAAGTAAATATAATTGCTAAAATATACTTAAGTATCAAAAGTAAAAGTAAATTCTTTTTATTAAGCAGACGGTACCATTTTCTTGTTTTGAAAATGTACAGATAACCAGGGGTACACTCCAACAGTCAGACATAATTTACAAGCGATGCATCTGTGTTTAGTGAGTTTGCCAAATCAGAGGCAGCAGGGATGACCAAGTGTTCTCTTGATAAGTGCGGACCATTTTCCTGTACTGGTAAGCATTCAACATGTGATGAGTACTTTTGGGTGTCAGGGAAAATGTCTGGAGTAAAAAGTACATTAATTTATTTGGGAATTTACATTTACATTTACATTTTTAAGTAGAGAAGTAAAAGTAAAAGTTGTCAAAAATATAAATAGTAAAGTACAGATACCCCAAAAAACTACTTAAGTAAAGTATTTTTACTTAAGTACTTTATACCAATTGTGCTACTTACCATGCCCCTGCTCTGCCATGCAGTTACCCTCCTCAATTACCCTGTCATTAGATGGAAATGAAGATGAACCCACAACAACCGTTTCACTATTTGACCAGTGGAACTGTAGCCCTATTGGCTTTTGTCGATCCTTTTGTAGGGGGGTGGGGTGACTCATTCCGTTGGCCGGCTTTAAATTGTGGGTCACTCTTACCTACCACCCCACACTCCTCATCCACTATAGCGTTGCCTAGAATTTCACCGGTATAGATCCCGTAAGGAGACTGAGAGATGTCCGTCGGACTCTGCAGTCAAGAAGCGATTACAATGACTTCCTTCGCAGTGAATGGGGAGTGCAGATGTCAGCCTGGCCCTTCAGCCAAGCGGAACAATAGCCTCAAAGGCTCCCTCAATACAATAGACACCCTTTTCTCCCTCTGCCGGAGATGTCTCTCTATAGCCTCTCTATAGTAGCCACCGCTAGCCTTGGTGGATTCTAAGCAGGTGGCTGACACAGACATACAGTCACAGAGACCCAGTCGGGCCCCTTTCAAGTCCACATGGCTGAAAGGGCCAAGGCCTCAGTGGGGCTAGATGCCGTGGAGGGAGGGCGGAGGAGGAGAGGCCTGGCGATGGCAGGCTGCTGTATGTGGCGGTCAGTTTGGGTATTAGCATCTGGAGGTGCCATTTAGATGTGGATTAGTCTTGCTGGCCGTTCTCTAAGGGATTTTATCCCATTGATACAGGTTGGGGAGACCAAGGGAGCAGGGGCGGACTGACAATCTGGTCATTTTTTTGCCGAGTGGGCCTGTCTAACGTGTTATTATATGCGCAACATGATCATTATTGGGCTAATAATGGGGGCCTCAAGGAACAAATGGGCCGGTGTGGGGGCCTCTATCTCTGCCCCTCTCTCTTTTGTATGATGACGGTGGGTTCAGGATCACTCTCTCTCTCTATTTCCCTTTCTATCTCTGCTCCTCTCTCTTTTGTATGATGACGGTGGGTTCAGGATTACTCTCTCTCTATTTCCCTTTCTATCTCTGCTCCTCTCTCTTTTGTATGATGACGGTGGGTTCAGGATTACTCTCTCTCTATTTCCCTTTCTATCTCTGCTCCTCTCTCTTTTGTATGATGACGGTGGGTTCAGGATCTCTCTCTCTCTTTCTCTCTCTCTCTTTCTCTCTTTCTCTCTTTCTCTCTTTCTCTCTCTCTTTCTCTCTTTCTCTCTTTCTTTCTCTCTTTCTCTCTTTCTCTCTTTCTATTTCCCTTTCTATCTCTGCTCCTCTCTAATTTGTATGATGACCTTTGGTTTAGGATCTCTCTTTCTCTCAATCTCAATGTATCTCTATCTCTCTTTTTCTCTCTTCCTTGAATATTCCATCATAAGGGTGTTATAAAAATGACTTAAACATTGTAGTCAATAATAGCAGTTCCATAAAAAAGTTATGCTTCTTTTTTTCCACCATAAAGTGCTTATGATGCATGAATCATGAAACCTGTTATCTCCCAGATCTTATGAATGTGAAATAGCAAGGTTGAAGATGTTTGTAAAATGAATAGGTGCGTTGCAAGTTGGCTTATCATTTTTAAAACACATTTTGAAATTGTTGGTAGTGGTGTGTCTTATGGATTTGGATTGGTGTGTGTGCATTGTTACTCATTTGTGTCTAAGTGTGTGTGTTTTTGTGCTTGTGTGTGTTTTTGTGGAAGCCATTATTAGATGCCCACTTGTGTTAATCGTCATTGAGGGAAATCTGTTGAACAATGTTGAACGTTCCTCGTGCTTCTTGTGTTTTAATTATACATTTTTAATTGTGTTGTGTGCTAACAATACAGGTTCTGGCGAAGACCCAGTTGGGATTAAAATGTTGTCCTAATGTACTAAGCACCTGGGAGCATATATCAGTGTAGATTGATTTATGATCTACGTTACTATCTACTCTAACCCAGTACCTGTGAAAATGTATTTTTATACAGATGTGCAAGTATCACCCTTCAATTATATGTTTTGTGCTAGTGAGCCACGAGCCAAATCCAGTTTCCACTTTTAGCTTCATCCTAATAGTATTGGTTTATCTTCAGTGTGTCTGTGGGAAAATGCCTTTTTTCTTCTTTCCGATCCTTTGCTCATACTGTGTTTTATTTGGGGTTAGAGTGGTGTTAGTTCAATATGAAGCTGATTAAAGTTGCTTCTGGGCTCTCGTGAAACTAGTCTGATAGAAACACAGTATCCTAAGAAGCAAATCTAAATGTAAAAAAATATTATCCAAACACATACAGTGTTTATCATTATAAAATGATGTACATGTAATTGCTTGAAGCTGGTTTATCATTAATTAGCCTAATGAACATGGCATTTAACACTTGTTCATTAAGCTAAATCTAATAGAATCCATCCCCCATTGATGTCAATGCTGCCATGTTTGTATTTGGCATATCAGTGGTTTAGCTATCGACTCTGACCCAGCAGTCGCTCTCAGATGTAAGAGCTCAAAGCTCAGGCATTTCCGTTCATTCTGCTCCAACCGTCACACACACGAGCATGAGCGTACTCAAATACACACACACACACACACACACACACACACACACACACACACACACACACACACACACACACACACACACACACACACACACACACACACACACACATATAATATAATACCAACAGCTAGTAGCCATGTATTCATCCAACAGTAAATGTTATGGCCTGCAGTTGTAGGTTAATACCAATGCCCTCACAATGGTCGCTATGCATTTCGCTCATGGGCATTATCCTAAAGTGCATTATCCTCATGATTCCTGTAATGCAAGTGTCTGCCCTGCTCCTGTGACTGTGCCCTCACTATGGGGGCCTGTTGCTGTGATGAGCAAGCTACTCTCCTCTCCCTCCATGCGCTTGAGCAACAAATGCATGGTTTTAGCTGCCCCAAAATTAGGACGTTTTGAGTGAGGTGACAATGTAGAATGTGCTTTTCCTACGTTGATAAGCACCCTTTCCGTTCTTTAAGATCCCTGATCTTGGATGTCTAACTGATGACAGAGTCGGAGCAGCTCTCTTTGCTGACACCGCGTTTGACTTTGAATGTGAGTTTGCTCAGCTCAGCCTATCAGTATCAGTAAACCTGGCCGGCCTGTCTTCGTAGGGGGGCTGGCCATTTCCCAATGATCAGCCAAAGGCTCATTATAGATTAGTATAACATAGAAATTGTGCAAAAATCTTAACAGGCCCTTGAGCCGCCGCCCATTTCACCTTTTTCAGTGTTTTATTTTTATTGAAAAAAAATATTTTTGAGTGTGTCAATTTCGACCCCAAAAAATGTATAATAATAATCCAGATTTGCCAGAGGGTCAATCCGCCCCTGCACACAGCACAGAGGTCAATATTTTAATTTAACAAGAGAGTTAATTTTACAGAAGGAGTTTCTTTGCTCAGAGAAGTAGCTATAAGTGAGAACATATCGAAGAGACTGAATTGTCCTCCAAAGTTCCCAATTGAGAAACATGCTGCAGCATCAATCCTTGTCCTTGAGGACATTGTGATGGCACTGGATCCCGCTGCATCATTATAGATTGATTGATTGATTGATTGATTGATTGATTGATTGATTGATTGATTGATTGATTGATTGGAGAGATTAGTTGCCCTTAGCCAGTGGGTGGAATGTTATATTCCCAGGAAGACTAATCAGACCTTGTAAGGTAAGAGAGATGATATCCCAGACTGTGCATCTATCCAGGGAAATAATATAGTTTAGAGAGGATTATCATTGGGATTTTAATCCCAGTAAATGCTCTTATACCGGGAGCTAAACTACAGTGGTAACCCGCTAAGTAATTTCTGCTGATTTAGCTACAAATCAAGTTATTTAAATGTTTCATCTGAGCAGGATCCTTTTGCATGAAACTGGGTTATGGGTCGGAATCTCTCTCTCTCCTCTCTCTCTCTCTCTCTCTCCTTTAATAATTTATTGTGTTTGTAGTAGTATTGTGCTGTGGCTGAGGAAGGTGGAGGAATTTCCTGTCACTAGCAGGGCCAACATCCATCTCTGCACCGGTCCATATTGACCCCCTCTGGTCCCCTCTCTATGTACAGGCATTGTATCAAGGGGGGTCGAGATGATTACTCCTTGCCGCTAAGAATATCACATTGCCTCCAGGTTACAAGTTAAAAAGCCTTATCTCTGACCACTCCATTGTTTTACGCTCTGACGCCGACCTGTGATTGGTCGAGGGACTGACTTGTCCACGCCTCACCTGCAAGGTCAGACCTCTGATTGGTCAAACTGGTTGTCTTGTCCATTCCTCACCTGTAAAGTTTACCTGTAATTGGTCAACGGGTTGACTTGTCCCCGCCTCACCCGCAAGGTCGTGCTCACACTTCCTCGAGTCCCCTAATTCACTAAGTACTCATCGTCAATTATACTTCCTAATGATTTTGTATGCATCGTACTTTAAGTGGTATTTAGACTGCAAATTGTATTTCATGCTAAAAAGGATCTACAGTAAATGGCTTGTTGGATGTTTTTAGAAGGATATGTGATTGATGTAATGTATTGTTGCTTGGTTTTATAGTGATATCCTGATCTCCAGAGACATTGAGAACAGACACATTAGGAGTCAAAGACTTTTCCAGAATAATAAACGCTCTGAGATAATGTATTCTCACGAGTGGGCCTTGGCATTAGCAAGCGCCCAGCAGGACCCCCTCTCCACACACACACACACTCGTACATGATTGAATACTCACACACACGCGCACACACCCACACATGCACGCACATACACACACCTGTACACAGACATACACACTCATGTACACGTGCGCCAATAACGTCCCAAATCCCTAAATGACAAAAGATTCAAGAGAGGAAAGTCTTTGGGCTTACTGTCGCTCCACTTCTCTCAGAAAACAGATTGCACTCTACTGTACTGTACTGTCAACCTGTTCTCTCAACAGAAGCGTAATAGAGGGAATATTTTAAGTCATTTCTGACTGATCTGAATGCCTGGTGACTGCGCCCTCAAGCAGAGTTGAGACGAATTGCAGCAAGTGAAGACTAGAAATGACTTTTGCTAGGAGGTAGGTGGGGTTGTCTGGTGCCGTAACATGCAGGACAATCCAGACGGTTTTTGTTTCTAAGCCTACAGTACCCCAAATCTTACCCTATTCTTAACCACTCACCAGCTTGCATAGATTTAACCTCACCCTACCACTTACCTTTCCTTAACATTTAATAGCTAATCGCTCGTAGACAGATGCACATTACATAAATGGTAGCAGCATCTGTCCACAGACTGCGGGATGCAATGACTAACGAGCAACTTTGTTCCGGGAACGCTGGTTTTCCGTTGCTGAATATTTGGAGAAATAACAATTTCACAGGTGCTAGCATCTTTTGAATTTCAGAAAGGGACTGGACATTTGACTGAGAGTTTCTGTTTAGAGGGGTGGAGACTTTGCTAGTCTCATTAGTACATTTTCTAACACTTCTTCCCCCAGAACTTAATCGACCAACTGATGCAATTGGGCTAGATTTTAGTTCTGGGTGTCTGAAGACTACTTGCTAGCATGCCTAAACCTGTCACACTTGGACCTTTTTTGCTGATTCAGTTAATAGTTTGTAATGTTTCTCATGCTCTTTGAATGTTTATTGTGAGATCAAGTTGGTACTGAAGAATGGTGGTTGTGATGCTGTGGATCTTGGTGGAACTTAAAAACACAACCACTGACTATCAACCAGCTATCAACCAGCAGCTTTCTCACGCACAATATGAGACAGTCATTTATATTTTTTTATAAATGAATACCAAATCGTTATACTACATCTGCTGCGTCATAAGCAACAGACCAGATCACATTCCTGATTAACACCTAAAAAATGTTGAAATTCAATGATTGTGAATCTGAGTCATGGCATAGTTATTTTTCAGACTAGCATGGTCTATCATTATAAATACAGTACATTGAGTTTACCTTAATTTATTCAATTTATTTGACAGGGACAATTCACATGACTTCAATCAACATGTGTGTAAATGTTCCAGATTTTGCTCATGTGAGATATGGCTGCATGTAGTCCTTCGGGTAGGTCGTTGAAAACATTTTAAGATAACTTAATATGGTCTTGAAGTAGACACTTTTAGCTAAAGTGACCTACAAACCTGTCAACATTGACAGTGACACATTATTCAGTATATGCACACCTGATTTTGCCAGCATCATGCTCAGTATAACTCCCAATTGGAACCAATGACGGCACACAAAAGAGTAAGTAATATGCAACAGGGTATTTTACATAGCAGTACATTTGAAGTGCTGCAGTACATTTGAAGACAGCTGAACACCCTGACATGGCTACGTCCCAAATGGCACCCTATGGGCCCTGGTCAAAGTAATGCATTAAATACGGAATATTTTGGACGCAGACATAGACTCTGTATCTCTCTCTCTCTCTCTCTCTCTCTCTCTCCCCGGGATGATAGGAAAGGGATTTCACCTCACTCAGATTACACACATAATACCATGCTACAAATCCAATTGGCAGCGAAGACAAAAATATTTGTTTATGTGTTAAGCATGCAATGCTACATCTATTGCTTTTCCCCCAAGTATACTTACTCTACAGCCAATTTGGCTCTAGTTGAATTACAGAAAAAAGGCATTTGAGTGATTCATTTTAATTGTGATCATGTAGCCACACACCCATAGGGCATTCATTTATTTTTAATGGAAGATGTCACACATTTCGGGTTGTTCATTTCAGTAGGAGCTCAAGAAAGTAATTGCATTTTTACTTTTAAAAGAGCCAGTTAGGCATACTTGTTTCAAGGCTATTGTAGTGTTTTTTTTCTTCCTCTCATTCTTTTTCCTTGTTTTTCTGGTCACTGAGGCTGGTGCATGTACTTTGAGGGCCTGTGCATACCTACTGTCAATCAACTTAATTTACTACTACAACCTCTATTGTACTACTTCTCCCAAAGCAAACAAACATGACTACTCATAAAGGTACAATATGTGTAACATGCTTGTATAGTGACATCATTGCCTGCTGATTGATTGATCACCCTATTGGTCCATTCTTAGAGGATAGAGGAACTGGCAATGATAAGCAGGGGGTCATACTTGTGGAGATTTCATAGTGGAATCACTATTGCGTCACCTGCAACAACCAATGTCCACCCAACTGGTCACTCTACCCCACCTTTACCTATCACTAACACATTTTACCATTTAACTAGTATTTAACCTGCTTTTAACCTGTCATTGAAAACTAGTTTTCTTTTACTATATAGCAACCTTATTAGTCAAAAGGGGGGGAACAGTTGAATGAAAAGGTGACAATGCAATTAAACAACTGTACAGAGCTGGAAACAACTATAAAACAGGAATGCCCCTCTAAGTCCCCCACCTTCCAACTCGTCTGGACTACAGAGGCAGGCCCAGGAGGACAATAAAGCCATGTCAGTTTCCAGAGAAAAATAGAGACGAAGTGAAAGAGGAAACAATTCGTTCACAACAGGACACACGGCTCGCTGAGGATAACCTTCAAACGATAGGCCTCAGTGTGGCCGGAGTATCGGAATAGTTCAGAAGTGGGCACACTTCAAAAGGCCTCCTCAGAGGCGGCCTTTTTCAAATCGAGTCGCTTTTTCCTGCTATTCTTGTTGCCTTGGGTTTGGTTTGCTATAAGTAGCCTGCATCCTGTCCCCTCTGTGGTCTCAGATGGATAGGTTTTGTTTTTGTAGCTGCGCCCAAAGCTTTATTGGTTCTCTGTGATTCCAGACGCTTCTGTTTGGCAGGCCTGACTGGCTTGTTAGCAACGAGCTCGTATATTACGATGCCGAAGTGGACTGAACACGACAGGACAGGATATAGGGCTCTCTTTCTGTCTTTGTGTAGGAAGCTCACTTAGGAAAGAATTGTAGTGTGGAAGTGAAGTATAAAAGGCATGATAGTGTGTAGCTGTGAAGCCACCTGTGTCCACACATGTAGTTGACCATCTTTTTCACCTTTATTTATTTACTGGATTTCAAAATATTTTTGGGGGGCCCATTTTATGCTTTCTGAACTGCACAAGAACATGCTATTTTCCAAAAATACACTTTTGTTTAATTAAATAGAGCAGGCCTATCAAATTGACTATGTAGGCCTCAGTACTATCTGCGATACATACCAAAGTGCTTACAGTGGGTCGGCAGTGATATAAACATACCATATCCAAGTACAACAATCAACAATCCATGTTTGAGGATATTACAAAAATAAGAAAAATTGAGCCAATATGTATATGCATAGGCAGTCATTGCATTTGGAGGCTGCATTTTATACATATTCTAAAATGATATTATTCAATAGGCTACAAGTAGGTACAAACTTTGAGAAATTATGGTGTCATTTAGTTGTATTCTTTTGCTCTGGCACCTAAAACAATTGCACTATACCACTGGTCCTGCCTCGCCGCACCATTGGGACCACATCAGACTGATCTAAATTGTTAGTTAGGTCACAGGGTGGGGGCTTTCCAATGAGTTGGTCCTAGGTTTGTTGGAACTGAATCGGATTGATATAAAAGGACCTTAACAGAAAGTGCTGGGGAACAAAACACATGGCCTAGGTGGGGGGACTTAAGTGTGGGCCAGCTGGCGTTGACGCCTGATTTCAATGCACAAGTAAGTGTCACAGTATCCCCCTCACTCCAGGATAAACACAGATTAGCAGTGCCCTCAATCTGCTACTTTAAACCCTCTACCTGTCTGTGTTTACTGTCTGTCTGCGCTCCTCTCCAGTCCCTATCTTTTCTATCTTTTCGAAAACACCCTCCATGTTTATCAGTGGCGGTCTGGCGGTGTGGCCTGGTGGTTTGGCCCTGGCCCTCCCATACCAGTCAAAGGGACACATGGCCTATTGTTAGGCCACCACGCCTAATTATCGTGGGGCTAACCAACAGGGGTGGCAAAAGGGGCCACTTAGTTCAGTAAATTTCCTTTGCTGTACTGTAATTACCTTCTTGTTAGGGGAGCAGTTTGTGTGGTCACCTGTCGGAGGCCGGAACCGGAGCCATAATGCACCTCTTCACGGCACCTCCTCCTCCTATTGGACCCACCTGCATCATGTTTGTGAAGCCACCCATGTCACACAGACCATCCAAAGTCTCCCCTACTCCTCCTCCTCCTCCTCCTCCTTTCTGCCTTTCCCTTCCTTTTAATGACTTTCAACTTTGTCTGCCTTTCCTCCTCTCTCTCCTCCTTTCCCCCTCCCCTGAATCACAGGTTAATTGCGGTATGCCCAGTGATTAGGGGGCTGAGAGAGAAAGTGGAGGACTTTGCCCCTTGTGTGGCGGGGACGAGCTAGAGGGGAGCCACAGACTGTTTACATAGCAGGAGTAGTGGGCCTGAAGTAAAGATGTCCCTGTCATTGTTACCGCTTTACTAGTGAGCTCTGCTCTCTAAAATGAATTGTGTCTCTTAAGACTATTTCAAGTGTTTGCATAGCAATAGTAGTAGGTCTAAACTGTAAGACTCTGTCACTATTACGTTTTGACCCCTTGTCCTCTGCTGTCTAAAACTATTTTTCCAGTGTTTGAATAGTAGTAGAAGTAGGCATATGTGAAGTAACGTCTGTCAGTCCCTCTCATTGTTAACCCATGACCTCTGCTCTTTAAAATAAATTACATATTTACAGACTTTTTCCAGTGTTTGCATAGCAGTAGGAGTAGGCCTAAGGCTTGGAATCATTCCAAGGTGCTTTACAGTGCGTGTGCTGGACTATAAACAATGTACCTTTTAAAGTAATTTTCCAGACGTGGAGATTGCATTCATGTTAACCTGTTGGGGATAGGGGGCAGTATTTGCACGGCTGGATAAAAAACGTACCCGATTTAATCTGGTTACTACTCCTGCCCAGTAACTAGAATATGCATATAATTATTGGCTTTGGATAGAAAACACCATAAAGTTTCTAAAACTGTTTGAATGGTGTCTGTGAGTATAACAGAACTCCTATGGCAGGCCAAAACCTGAGAAGATTTCAAGCAGGAAGTGGCCTGTCTGACCATTTCTTGAACTTCTTTTCCATCTCTATCATTTACTAAGGATCTCTGCTCTAACGTGACACTTCCCACGTCGTCCATAGGCGCTCAGAGCCCGGGAAAAAACAGAATGTCGTCATTCCAGCCCCAGGCTGAAACACATTATCGCCTTTCTGAAGTGGCCGATCAAGGGACACTGGGCTTACGCTCGTGATCCGACCGCCCCCGCCTTTGGGATTTTGTTCCTCTGTTTGCCGAAAAGGAGATTCCCTGTCGGAATATTATCGCTTTTCTACGAGAAAAATGGCATAAAAATTGATTTTAAACAGCGGTTGACATGCTTCGAAGTACGGTAATGGAATATTTAGAATTCTTTTGTCACGAATTGCGCCATGCGCGCGACACTTCTTTACTATTTCGGATAGTGTCTGGAACGCACGAACAAAACGCCGCTATTCGGATATAACGATGGATTATTTTGGACCAAACCAACATTTGTTATTGAAGTAGCAGTCCTGGGTGTGCATTCTGACGAAGACAACAAAAGGTAATCAAACTTTTATAATAGTAAATATGATTATGGTGAGTGCTAAACTTGCCGGGTGTCTAAATAGCGAGCCCGTGATGCCTGGGCTATGTACTTAGAATATTGCAAAATGTGCTTTCACCAAAAAGCTATTTTAAAATCGGACATATCGAGTGCATAGAGGAGGTCTGTATCTATAATTCTTAAAATAATTGTTATGCTTTTTGTGAACGTTTATCGTGAGTAATTTAGTAAAATGTTAGCGAATTCCCCGGAAGTTTGCGGGGGGTATGCTAGTTCTGAACGTCACATGCTAATGTAAAAAGCTGGTTTTTGATATAAATATGAACTTGATTGAACAAAACATGCATGTATTGTATAACATAATGTCCTAGGGTTGTCATCTGATGAAGATCATCAAAGGTGAGTGCTGCATTTAGCTGTCTTCTGGGTTTTGGTGACATTATATGCTGGCTTGAAAAATGGGTGTCTGATTATTTCTGGCTTGGTACTCTGCTGACATAATCTAATGTTTTGCTTTCGTTGTAAAGCCTTTTTGAAATCGGACAGTGTGGTTAGATTAACGAGAGTCTTGTCTTTAAATAGCTGTAAAATAGTCATATGTTTGAGAAATTGAAGTAATAGGATTTTTAAGGTTTTGAAAATCGTCCATAGGCGCTCTGAGCGCCTATGGACGACGTAGGAAGTGTCACATTAGAGCAGAGATCCTTAGTAAAAGATAGAGATGGAAAAGAAGTTCAAGAAATGGTCAGACAGGCCACTTCCTGTAAAGGAATCTCTCAGGTTTTGACCTGCCATTTGAGTTCTGTTATACTCACAGACACCATTCAAACAGTTTTAGAAACTTTAGGGTGTTTTCTATCCATATGTAATAAGTATATGCATATTCTAGTTACTGGGTAGGAGTGGTAACCAGATTAAATCGGGTATGTTTTTTATCCAGCCGTGTCAATACTGCCCCCTAGCCCTAACAGGTTAAAGTACCAAATGCTGCCCGCGGCCAGTGACGGACTTCTACGTCACATTACCTTCCTCCTCTCCTGAAGCGACCAGGTTCGGGAGCCTGGATAGGTAGTCTGCCGTGACATTTTCTTTTCCTGCCTTATGACGGACACAGAACCTGAAAGGCTGGAGCTCCAGATACCACCTGGTCACACGAGAATTCCGGTCCTTCATGGTCTGGATCCAGGTCAGTGCTCTGTGGTCTGTGTGCAGGTCAAATTCCCTCCCAAGAAGGTAGCAACGGAGGCTATCTAGGGCCCACTTTATAGCCAGGCACTCCTTCTCGATTGTCGAATACCTGGTTTCCCTCGGCAACAGCTTCCGACTCAGGTACAATACAGGAAGCTCTTCTCCTGGCTCCCCTTGGGTCAGTACAGCTCCAATTCCCACAGCCGAAGCGTCCACCTGCACAAGAAACCTCTTCTGAAAATCATGGGTCTGGAGAACAGGGAATGAGCACAGTTGTTTTTTCAGTATCATGAAGGCTTCCTCACACTCCTCAGTCCACTTCACAGGGTTGCTGGCCACCTTTGAAGTGAGGTTGGTCAGAGGGACAGCGATGGTCGAAAACTGCGGAATGAATCTCCGGTACCATCCTGCCAGACCTAGGAAGGACTTCACCTGTGTCTTGGTTCTGGGTTGAGGGCTGTTCCTGATGGACTCCACTTTGTCCACCTGAGGTCGAACTTCACCCTTACCCAGCTGGTAATCCAGGTACTTTGTCTCCTGTTTTGCCCACTCACACTTCAGGAGGTTAAGCGTGAGGCCTGCATCATGGATCTTCCCCAGGACTCTGCTAAGATGCTGTATGTGCTCCTCCCAGGAGTGGCTGTAGATCACCACGTCGTCCAAGTAAGCAGCACAGTAATCATCACAGTCCTGGAGGACCTTGTCCATCAGCCTCTGGAAAGTCGCAGGGGCCCCATGAAGGCCAAACGGCATGACCTTGAACTGGAACAGGCCCATCGGTGTCCGGAACGCAGTGTAGGCCTTGGATTGTTCGTCCAGAGGCACCTGCCAGTACCCTTTGCAGAGATCCAATGTGGTGATGTAATGAGCTCTACCGATTCTCTCCAGTAAGTCGTCAATGCGGGGCATGGGGTAGGCATCAAACTGGGAGATGGCATTCACCTTACGGTAGTCCATGCAGACACGCAAAGAGCCATCCTTCTTTGGGACAATGACAATAGGGCTGCTCCATTCACTTGATGATGGCTCGACAACATCCATCTCTATCATGGTGTGGACCTCTTCTTTGAGGGCTACCACCAGCCTCTCAGGCACACGGTAAGGATGCTGGCGGACAGGGTTCTGGCCAGGCTTCAAACGAATGACGTGTTCCAGGACTTTGGTTCTTCCTGGCCTCTGACTGAAGAGGGCTGGATACTTGCCAAACAGCTGCTTCAGCTCATCTTGCTTGTCTTCTTCTAGGTGAGCCAATATGACCTCTGCTCGTCCTTTCCATGCCTCTGTGACCCCATCTGATTCGTCCTCTTCTTCTACTCTGCGGACCAGAAAGGATTTTACCTTGGAGAGTTCCTCTTTCTCCTCCCAGGCCTTGAGGAGGTTCACATGGTAGGTTTGCTTCTCCTTACCCTTGTCCGGGTGCAGCACCTCGTAGGTCACCGGACCCATCTTCCTCCCGATTAGGTACGGCCCTTGCCACTGCGCAAGGAGCTTGCTGGTAGACGAGGGAAGGAGGAGCAGGACTTTCTGTCCTGGCTTAAACTCTCTGTGGCGAGCGTGCTGGTCATAACCTCGCTTCTGGGCCTTCTGGGCTTGCTGAAGGTTTGCCCTAGCTTCCTCTCGGTACCGCTCCAGCCTGTCTCGCATCTGGAGAACGTACTGGACAATCCCCTGTCCTGAGGTAGCTACTGGGGAACCTTCCAGTGGTCCCTGCACTGGCCATCCATAGAGGAGTTCGAATGGCGAGAAACCTGTCGATGCCTGAGGCACCTCCCTGTAAGCAAAAAGCAGAAAGGGTAACCACAATTCCCAGTCTTTACCAGTGTCAGCCACAAACTTCCTCAGCATGTTCTTGAGCGTTTGATTGAATCTCTCTACGAGCCCATCCGTTTGGGGATGGTAGGGAGTGGTCCTCAAGCCTTTAACCTCTATGGGCTAGGTGGGACGCTAGCGTCCCACCCGTGGTGCACTCCATCAACAGCAGGTGCATTTCAAGAGCGGCAAATTTGAATCCAAATAAATGTCAAAATTCAAATTTTTCAAACATACAACTATTTTACACCCTTTGAAAGATAAACATCTCCTTAACCTCTTGGGGCTAGGTGGGACGCTAGCGTGCCACCCGTGGTGCACTCCATCAACAGCAGGTGCATTTCAAGAGCGGCAAATTTGAATCCAAATAAATGTCAAAATTCAAATTTTTCAAAAATACAACTATGTTACACCATTTGAAAGATAAACATCTCCTTAATCTAACCACGTTTTACGATTTCAAAAAGGTTTTACGGCGAAAGCATAAATTTAGAGTATGTTAGGACAGTACATTTACAAGAGTTGTGTGTAATGTTTTGTCAAGTCAAAGACAGGGTCACCAAAACCATAAAACCAGCTAAAATGATACACTAACCTTTTACAATCTCCATCAGATGACACTCCTAGGACATTGTTAGACAATGCATGCATTTTTAGTTCTATCAAGTTCATATTTATATACAAAAACAGCGTTTTACTATGGCATTGATGTTGAGGAAATCGTTTCCCTCCAATAACCGGCAGTCAAGTCAGCGTCACAAATTAAATAATTAAAATTAGAAAACATTGGTAAAATATTATATTGTCATTTAAAGAATTATAGATTTACATCTTTTGAACGCAATCAACTTGCCAGATTTAAAAATAACCTTACTGGGAAATCACACTTTGCAATAATCTGAGCACTGTGCCCAGAAAAATACGCGTTGCGATACAGACTAGACGTCATGTTGGGGAGATCTAAAATCGAAAATACTATGTAAATAATCCATTACCTTTGATTCTCTTCATCAGATGTCACTTCCAGGTATCACAGGTCCATAACGAATGTAGTTTTGTTCAAAAAAGCTCATCATTTATGTCCAAAAATCTCCGTCTCGTTAGCACATGATGTAAGCCAGCCGGACTTCTCGTCATGAACGAGGGGAAAAAATATATTTCCGTTCGTTCAAACATGTCAAACGTTGTATAGCATAAATCATTAGGGCCTTTTTTAACCAGAACATGAATAATATTCAAGGTGGACGAATGCATAGCCTTTTATAACGTATTGGAACGAGGGTACCCAACATGAAGTAGCGCGCCAGGTGTCTAATGGGACATCACCGTTCCATGGCTCTTGTTCGGTCAGATCTCCCTCCAGAAGACTCAAAACACTTTGTAAAGGCTGGTGACATCTAGTGGAAGCAATAGGAAGTGCCAAAATATTCCTAAACCCCTGTGTTTTTCAATGGGATAGGTTTGAAGTCAATACAACACATCAGGTATCCACTTCCTGTCAGAAAATGTCTCAGGGTTTTGCCTGCCAAATGAGTTCTGTTATACTCACAGACACCATTCAAACAGTTTTGGAAACTTTAGAGTGTTTTCTATCCATATATAATAAGTATATGCATATTCTAGTTACTGGGTAGGATTAGTAACCAGATTAAATCGGGTACATTTTTTTTATCCAGACGTGCAAATGCTGCCCCCTAGACCCAACAGGTTAATCTAACCACGTTTTACGATTTCAAAAAGGTTTTACGGCGAAAGCATAAATTTAGAGTATGTTAGGACAGTACATTTACAAGAGTTGTGTGTAATGTTTTGTCAATTCAAAGACAGGGTCACCAAAACCATAAAACCAGCTAAAATGATCCACTAACCTTTTACAATCTCCATCAGATGACACTCCTAGGACATTATGTTAGACAATGCATGCATTTTTAGTTCTATCAAGTTCATATTTATATCCAAAAACAGCGTTTTACTATGGCATTGATGTTGAGGAAATCGTTTCCCTCCAATAACCGGCAGTCAAGTCAACACCACAAATTAAATCATTAAAATTAGAAAACATTGGTAAAATATTATATTGTCATTTAAAGAATTATAGATTTACATCTCTTGAACGCAATCAACTTGCCAGATTTAAAAATAACCTTACTGGGAAATCACACTTTGCAATAATCTGAGCACTGCGCCCAGAAAAATACGCGTTGCGATACAGACTAGACGTCATGTTGGGGAGATCTAAAATCGAAAATACTATGTAAATAATCCATTACCTTTGATTCTCTTCATCAGATGTCACTTCCAGGTATCACAGGTCCATAACGAATGTAGTTTTGTTCAAAAAAGCTCATCATTTATGTCCAAAAATCTCCGTCTTGTTAGCACATGATCTAAGCCAGCCGGACTTCTCGTCATGAACGAGGGGAAAAAATATATTTACGTTCGTTCAAACATGTCAAACGTTGTATAGCATAAATCATTAGGGCCTTTTTTAACCAGAACATGAATAATATTCAAGGTGGACGAATGCATACTCTTTTATAACGTATTGGAACGAGGGTACCCAACATGAACTCGCGCGCCAGGTGTCTAATGGGCCATCATCGTTCCATGGCTCTTGTTCGGTCAGATCTCCCTCCAGAAGACTCAAAACACTTTGTAAAGGCTGGTGACATCTAGTGGAAGCAATAGGAAGTGCCAAAATATTCCCCAGCCCCTGTGTTTTTCAATGGGATAGGTTTAAAGGTAATACAACACATCAGGTATCCACTTCCTGTCAGAAAATGTCTCAGGGTTTTGCCTGCCAAATGAGTTCTGTTATACTCACAGACACCATTCAAACAGTTTTAGAAACTTTGGAGTGTTTTCTATCCAAAGGCAATAATTATATGCATATTCTAGTTACTGGGCAGGAGTAGTAACCAGATTAAATCGGGTATGTTTTTTATCCAGCCGTGAAAATACTGCCCCCTAGCCATAACAGGTTAATACTGGCAAGAAAATTATTTTCGTTTAAAGTTTTGCTTCTGCAGACTCCCTCAGGGTCTTTACTTCCACCCTTGGATGGAGCAGATGCATTACATTCTCTGAAAAATGTACAAGTTAATTATTTGTATTTATTTATTTATTTATTTCACCTTTATTTAACCAGGTAGGCAAGTTGAGAACAAGTTCTCATTTACAATTGCGACCTGGCCAAGATAAAGCAAAGCAGTTCGACAACATACAAAAACACAGAGTTACACATGGAGTAAAACAACATACAATCAATGATGCAGTAGAAAAAATAAATAAAAATAATAATAATAATAATAATAATAATAAAAAAAATAAAAAAAATAAGAAGATTATATACAATGTGAGCAAATTATGTGAGATAAGGGAGGTAAAGTCAAAAAAATGCCATGGTGGCAAAGTAAATAAAGTATAGCAAGAGAAACACTGGAATGGTAGATTTGTAGTTTGAAGAAAGTTCAGAGATAAAATATAAATAATATGGTGCAAAGGAGCAAAATAAATAAAATAAATAAATACAGTAGGGGAAGAGGTAGTAGTTTGGGCTAAATTATAGATGGGCTATGTACAGATGCAGTGATCTGTGAGCTGCTCTGACAGCTGGTGCTTAAAGCTAGTGAGGGAGATAAGTGTTTCCAGTTTCAGAGATTTTTGTAGTTCGTTCCAGTCATTGGCAGCAGAGAACTGGAAGGAGAGACGACCAAAGGAGGAGTTGGCTTTAGGGGTGACCAGAGAGATATACCTGCTGGAGCGCGTGCTACAGGTGGGTGCTGCTATGGTGACCATTGAGCGGAGATAAGGGGGGACTTTACCTAGCAGGGTCTTGTAGATGACCTGGAGCCAATGTGTTTGGCGACGATTATGAAGCGAAGGCCAGCCAACGAGAGCGTACAGGTCGCAGTGGTGGGTAGTATATGGGGCTTTGGTGACAAAACGGATGGCACTGTGATAGACTGCATCCAGCTTGTTGAGTAGGGTATTGGAAGCTATTTTGTAAATGACATCGCCGAAGTCGAGGATTGGTAGGATGGTCAGTTTTACGAGGGTATGTTTGGCAGCATGAGTGAAGGATGCTTTGTTGCGAAATAGGAAGCCGATTCAAGATTTCACTTTGGATTGGAGATGATTGATGTGAGTCTGGAAGGAGAGTTTACAGTCTAACCAGACACCTAGGTATTTGTAGTTGTCCACAAATTCTAAGTTAGAACCGTCCAGAGAAGTGATGCTGGACAGGCGGGCAGGTGCAGGCAGCGATCGGTTGAAGAGCATGCATTTTGTTTTACTTGTATTTAGGAGCAGTTGGAGACCACGGAAGGAGAGTTGAATGGCATTGAAGCTCGTCTGGAGGGTTGTTAACACAGTGTCCAAAGAAGGGCCAGAAGTGTACAGAATGGTGTCGTCTGCGTAGAGGTGGATCAGAGATTCACCAGCAGCAAGAGCGACATCATTTATGTATACAGAGAAAAGAGTTGGCCCAAGAATTGAACCCTGTGGTACCCCCATAGAGACTGCCAGAGGTCCAGACAGTAGGCTCTCCGATTTGACACACTGAACTCTGTCAGAGAAGTAGTTGGTGAACCAGGCGACGCAATCGTTTGAGAAACCAAGGCTACTGAGTCTGCCGATGAGGATGTGGTGATTAACAGAGTCAAAAGCTTTGGCCAGGTCAATGAATACGGCAGCACAGTATTGTTTCTTATCGATGGCGGTTACGATGTCGTTTAGGACCTTGAGCGTGGCTGAGGTGCACCCATGACCAGCTCTGAAACCAGATTGCATAGCGGAGAGGGTGCGGTGGGATTCGAAATGGTCGGTAATCTGTTTGTTAACTTGGCTTTCGAAGACCTTAGAAAGGCAGGGTAGGATGGATATAGGTCTGTAGCAATTTGGGTCAAGAGTGTCACCTCCTTTGAAGAGGGGGATGACAGCAGCTGCTTTCCAATCTATGGGAATCTCAGACGACACGAAAGAGAGGTTGAACAGGCTAGTAATAGGGGTTGCAATAATTTCGGCAGATCATTTTAGAAAGAAAGGGTCCAGATTGTCAAGCCCAGCTGATTTGTAGGGGTCCAGATTTTGCAGCTCTTTCAGAACATCAGCTGAATGGATTTGGGAGAAGGAGAAATGGGGGAGGCTTGGGCGAGTAGCTGTGGGGGGTGCAGTGCTGTTGAATGCAGTAGGGGTAGTTAGGTGGAAAGCATGGCCAGCCGTAGAAAAATGCTTGTTGAAATTCTCAATTATAGTGGGCTTATCGGTGGTGACAGAGTTTCCTATCCTCAGTGCAGTGGGCAGTTGGGAGGAGGTGTTCTTATTCTCCATGGACTTTACAATGTCCCAGAACTTTTTAGAGTTGGAGTTGCACGAAGCGAATTTCTGTTTGAAAAAGCTAGCCTTGGCGTTTCTAACTGCCTGTGTGTATTGGTTTCTAACTTCCCTAAAAAGTTGCATATCGCGGGGGCAGTTCGATGCTAATGCAGAACGCCACAGGATATTTTTGTGTTGGTTAAGGGCAGTCAGGTCTGGGGAGAACCAAGGGCTATATCTGTTCCTGGTTCTAAATTTCTTGAAAGGGGCATACTTATTTAAGATGGAGAGGAAGGCATTTTTTAAAAATAACCAGGCATCCTCTACTGACGGGATGAGGTCAATATCCTTCCAGGATACCAGGGCCAGGTCGATTAGAAAGGCTTGCTCGTTGAAATGTTTCAGGGAGCGTTTGACAGTGATGAGTGGAGGTCGTTTGACCGCTGACCCATTACGGGTGCAGGCAAAGAGGCAGTGATCGCTGAGATCTTGGTTGAAAACAGCAAAGGTGTATTTAGAGGGCACGTTGGTTAGGATGATATCTATGAGGGTGCCAGTGTTTGCGGCTTTGGGGTTGTACCTGGTGGGTTCATTAATAATTTGTGTGAGATTGAGGGCATCAAGCTTGGATTGTAGGATGGCTGGGGTGTTAAGCATGTCCCAGTTTAGGTCACCTAGTAGCACGAGCTCTGAAGATAGATGGGGGGCAATCAGTTCACATATGGTGTCCAGAGCACAACTAGGGGCCGAGGGGGGTCTATAGCAGGCGGCAACGGTGAGAGACTTGTTTTTGGAGAGGTGGATTTTTAAAAGTAAAAGTTCAAATTGTTTGGGTACAGACCTGGATAGCAGGACAGAACTCTGCAGGCTATCTCTGCAGTAGATTGCAACACCGCCCCCTTTGGTCGTTCTATCTTGTCTGAAAACGTTGTAGTTAGGGATGAAGATTTCAGAGTTTTTGGTGGACTTCCTAAGCCAAGATTCAGACACAGCTAGGACATCCGGGTTGGCAGAGTGTGCTAAAGCAGTGAATAAAACAAACTTAGGGAGGAGGCTTCTAATGTTAACATGCATGAAACCAAGGTTATTACGGTTACAGAAGTCATCAAAAGAGAGCGCCTGGGGAGTAGGAGTGGAGCCAGGCACTGCAGGGCCTGGATTCACCTCTACATCCCCAGAGGAGCAGAGAAGAATAAGTATGAGGGTACGGCTAAAAGCTATAAGAATTGGTCGTCTGTGACGTCCAGAATAGAGAGAAAAAGGAGCAGGTTTCTGGGGGCGATAAAATAGCTTCAAGGTATAATGTACAGACAAAGTTATGGTGGGATGTGAGTACAGAGGAGGTAAACCTAGGCATTTAGTGATTATGAGAGCGATATTGTCTCTAGAAACATCATTGAAACCAGAAGATGTCATAGCATGTGTGGGTGGAGGAACTGAGAGGTTGGATAAGGTATAATGATCAGGGCTAGAGGCTCTACAGTGAAATAAGCCAATAAACACTAACCAGAACAGCAATGGAGAAGGCATATTGACATTAAGGAGAGGCATGCTTAGCCGAGTGATCAAAGGGTCCAGTGAGATTCAGACAGCTAGCCGGGCCATAGGTAGCAAGCTGGTGGAAGATGGGAGGGAGGTCTGTTTTTAGCCACCTCGTGCGTTTCCATCTGTGGGTTAGTGGGGTTCCGTGTGGAAGGGGGGACCAGTCCAAGTTGGCAAAATAGTTAGTTATAGTGGCCCAAGAAAAGTGTCCGATAGACCTATTCAGATCGCAGCCGAAAAGACAGCTAACGATTAGCGGGCCGCAGATGGGCGATCAGGTTACGTCGCGACGGAGGGGCCAGTTGGATAACTCCCTCGGGCAGATAACGTCGGTGGTCCAGTCGTGAAGACCCGATGGGGCTCCGCATCGGCAGAGCCCTGTGTATTAAATGTACCAAAAACCCATGGACAGCTAACAACAACTAGCTAGCTAACATTTGGGGTTAGCATGCGGCTGTTAGATACACATTTCATAAAAAGTAACCTTCTAAAATACACATCATTAGCGTGGTTAATATGTACTCATGTAAATACACTTAATACAAACAATTGTTTGTAAAAAATTATAATTTAAGAGCCAAAACGAAACTACATTTTATCCGAGACGCCATCTTGTCTCATTGACTTACATACAAAGTTAGCTAGCTTAGTTGGCTAACATACGCTAACCCCATTCTGTACAAATATGCGCAACCGCAGCATTCAAATGAGGCTGCAAAGAAAACGAATGGGACTGTAACGACTGTCGTGACATCAAAATCTGGGGTGTGAACTACGTTTCTATTCAAGTGTTGATTGACTTGGTAATGGCTCTATAGTATTGGAGAAAAGTTGAAAAAACGGACCCCTCCGACGCTGTACGTTACATTGTGATGTGTCATGGCGTAACGTACAGCACACATAAAGCAACTAATTCTGTCTTACAGCCTCTCTCCACCAGGTGTAGCGCTTCTCTCACCGTTTAAAAACAAGAAAGGGACAGGGTAAGGGGGGATACCTCGTAAATTTTTGCGTCATCACTGCAAGCTATCATGACTCTCAAAAGCCTCTGTTTACTTCTGAAGATCACTTTAGCACTGCCCTAAAAACCTGATTCAAATTCGACACAAACCTTCAAATAGGTATGTAATGACACATTATATAAACTTTTCTAGTGTTTTATTTACATTTTAGAGGCAATAAGGTGATAAGTTGGACAGATCGAGTGAAAAAAAGTTGTTTCCCCACACGACATCTCTCCTTCTCACTATCACGCAATAGGTTTCACTTCCCCACCCGCCATTTTTAAAAGATCCGACGGAGCTCAATTGCCTTCTTGAATCATGCAGAGGTGGGCATCATGAAGGTCTCGTCATTGATTTTGTTGGAAAGGGGAGAAATTGTGCTTTACAATGGTATTGATATTACAGTTGATCTGGAAGTATTACATTTTTTGGGCGCTAAAATAAGGTCAATTGTACAGACCAGCGCGATGTACAAAAGTGAGTTAGATTACGTTACACTCATATGGGGAAAATCTCACTAATGTTTTGGTCTGTCAAAACACTTAAATTATCCATCAAAATTATGAGAATATGCATCACAGTTTAGATAAATATGTTATCTCTAGATTTCAAAAACAGAACCATGCCTATAAATGTTACAAACCTGAAAAAAGTATAAATGGAGCTACGGACAATTGAAATATTTCCACTGGCTTCTCTTCCTGCTTCACTTCTTCCAAAGTATGTAGCGCGCGCCTGTAACATTTCAAATGTCTCCCCTAGTGGTAGCGCTAAGTATACATGTATATTAAAGCTAAACCATGGAGGCTCTACAATAATATTGTTGTGAACAAACAAACTTAGATTCCACAATATGGACATTTATAGAATCTATCACAGGACATTTTGTTGTTGTTGTAAGGGTAATATGAGCCTGCTAGGCCTATCACATACATGACCATATGTCTAAGTCCCAAAGAGGGTGTTTTGTCCTATTCCTGCATTCATCCTAGTCATCAGCAACAGAGCTTTGGGCTAGGCACATGTTTGACATCAATGTGTGTACAATTACAATGGTAATAAAATGGCACATTTTAATAAATCTTATATAACATACTATTTACCAGTTGAATGGAATGGTTTGCCTTGTGTGGCAGGATTTGTGGGCTTTGACACTCTAATATAGGTGTCATAACAAGCCAAAACATTTTTCAATAGATGTCACAACACGTCTAAATAAGGTATATGTGTCACGACATGTTACGTCACCTGTTATTACATCATTTATGATATGGTTATGACAGTGTCGTAACGTGTTATGATGCTAGGTGTCAAATAAAGTGTTACCAAACATTCATATATGTCATTCATAAAGACACACATTTATTTTGTATTTTTTATTTAACCTTTATTTAACTAGGCAAGTCAGTTAAGAATAAAATTCTTATTTACAATGACGGCCTTACCGGCCAAATGACGCTGGGCCAATTGTGTACCACCCTATGGGACTCCCAATCCCAGCCAGTTGTGATACAGCCTGGAATTGAACCAGGGCTTTGTACTGATGCCTCGATCACTGAGATGCAGTGACTTAGACCGCTGCTCAACTCGGGAGCCCCTTAACATTGCCTGATGAGTCAAACTGACTTCTTCCGCTGCTAAATAATAATTAAGTCTGAGACTGCCATTGTTGAAGTCGTTTGTGGTGACATCAAAATGAGGAGTGTTGTACAAAACACAAGTCATCAGTGATTGGATCATCTCTAACCAATCAGCGTATCAAAGCCAATGACACATTTTAAAAACACGGTTTCACAACAGAGTTTCTAAACCCAGAGCTGCAACATCGCGAAACTTCTGGGAACACTTGCGAAACAGACCAAATAGACCAGGCTGGGGTTTGGAGTTTGAGAAGTGAAAAGTTATTCCTTAGTTGTACATTTTCTCGTAATCTAAAGGCACAACTTAAACTCGAGACAATGTCTTAACCTGTTGGGGCTAGGGGGCAGTATTTGCACGGCCGGATAAAAAACGTACCCGATTTAATCTGGTTACTACTCCTGCCGAGTAACTAGAATATGCATATAATTATTGGCTTTGATAGAAAACACCCTAAAGTTTCTAAAACTGTTTGAATGGTGTCTGTGAGTATAACAGAACTCATTTGGCAGGCCAAAACCTGAGAAGATTCCTTACAGGAAGTGGCCTGTCTGACCATTTCTTGCCCTCCTTGATCATCTCTAACAAA
Source organism: Salmo salar (assembly GCF_965601325.2). Taxonomy (NCBI): domain Eukaryota; kingdom Metazoa; phylum Chordata; class Actinopteri; order Salmoniformes; family Salmonidae; genus Salmo; species Salmo salar. The sequence goes on along the minus strand of NC_138315.1, from coordinate 1,288,335 downwards.
TACAGGGGATCTCTGGCATGACGTGACACTTCCTACGGCTCCCATGGGCTCTCAGAAGGCGGGAAAAAGCTGAACGATGTAATTCCATCCCCAGGCTGAAACACATTAGCGCGTTTGGCAAGTGCTCTATCAGAGGGCCATTAGACTGAGGCTCGTGCATGAGGGGATAGCATGCTTTTACTTTCACTCTCTTTGTAATAAAAAACGATTTCCCGGTCGGAATATTATCGCTTTTTTGCGAGAAATATGTCATAAAAATTGATTTTAAACAGCGGTTGACATGCTTCGAAGTACGGTAATGGAATATTTAGAATTTTTTTGTCACGAAATGCGCCATGCTCGTCACCCGTATTTACCCTTTCGGATAGTGTCTTGAACGCACGAACAAAACGCCGCTGTTTGGATATAAAAATGGATTATTTGGGACCAAACCAACATTTGTTATTGAAGTAGAAGTCCTGGGAGTGCATTCTGACAAAGAACAGCAAAGGTAATAACATTTTTCTTATAGTAAATCTGACTTTGGTGAGTGCTAAACTTGCTGGGTGTCTAAATAGCTAGCCCTGTGATGCCGGGCTATCTACTGAGAATATTGCAAAATGTGCTTTCACCGAAAAGCTATTTTAAAATCGGACATAGCGAGTGCATAGAGGAGTTCTGTATCTATAATTCTTAAAATAATTGTTATGTTTTTTGTGAACGTTTATCGTGAGTAATTTAGTAAATTCACCGGCAGTGTTCGGTGGGAATGCTAGTCACATGCTAATGTAAAAAGCTGGTTTTTGATATAAATATGAACTTGATTGAACAAAACATGCATGTATTGTATAACATAATGTCCTAGGGTTGTCATCTGATGAAGATCATCAAAGGTTAGTGCTGCATTTAGCTGTGGTTTGGGTTTATGTGACATTATATGCTAGCTTGAAAAATGGGTGTCTGATTATTTCTGGCTGGGTACTCTGCTGACATAATCTAATGTTTTGCTTTCGTTGTAAAGCCTTTTTGAAATCGGACAGTGTGGTTAGATTAACGAGAGTCTTGTCTTTAAAATGGTGTAAAATTGTCATATGTTTGAAAAATTGAAGTTTTTGCATTTTTTAGGTATTTGAATATCGCGCCACGGGATTACACTGGCTGTTGAGTAGTCCCACCTAGCCCATAGAGGTTAAGTAGTTGAACATGTTAATAACCTTGTGAAAGTGACAAACTGACACGTTTTCATTTTCGCCATGACATCGCCTACAAGTGTGATCAGAGATTTCTGATGGAGAAGCAGTTTTAGCCTATCGTCATACTATACTACTGTCTTTGGCATTTCCCATGTGTGTTCTGGCTCTGGCTCTGGCTCTGGCCCAACCCATTGGTTTCTGGGACCAATCAGAATGGTTAGAATGCGTTTGTGTTCTAGAAATCGTCTGGGAGGTACTCATCGCAGAGAAGAAACTAACGTCCGTGTGCGTGGCATAGCATTTGGCTGGAGCAAGGAGTTTGGGTAGCCAGGCAAACACACATCCACCTCATTGCTTATTTTGTCGTCTATAAAGCGAAGAAAAGCAGTGGCCCCAGATTGAGGTAAAAACAGACCCACGACGGCCACAACGGGTGCAACAGCCTCTAGCTGTCACAAGCGTCGTTGTAGGGAGCGGACCAAACTGCAGCAGGTATAGTGAACATCTTCTTTTTATTAGAAGGAAAAACCAAAATACACTTACACAAAACAAACGATGAAAACCAGTCCCGTAAGGTGCTCAGACTATACAGAGAAACAAACACAAGAGAAAATAAACCCACTTAAATATGGCCTCCAATTAGAAGCAACAACAACCAGCTGCCTGTAATTGGAGGTCGTTCCCAAAACTAACATAGATATAGAAAAACTAGAAAACCCACATAGAAATAGAAAACATAGAACATAAACCAAAACCCCGAAACACACTAAACAAACACCCCCTGCCACGCCCTGACCACACTACAATGACAAACAACCCCTTTTACTGGTCAGGACGTGACACTAGCATCCTGATTTGTACAGTGTGGACAATGAAGGCGGAGGGAGAGTGAGAAAGAGGGAAATGTGCGAGGCAGCTTTTCATTATGAGATAGTGTGTATTACAGTAATCCAGTACGGCCTCCTGCGCTTTATGGTGCCAGTCTCCTGGGTGGGCAATCTCAGAGACAGTGGGGAGACGTCGGCTTATATCTGGGCACATATGGCATGGCCTAGATAGCTGGTACAGGAACTAGAAAGTGGAACAGAAGTCATAAAATACATTTTCATATTTTTTGGAGGGAAACTGTTATGTTGAGTTCAGCACTGATCACATAGTATGGCATCCATGATTCATATCATCGATTGCATTTACATTTCCGTCATTTAGCAGACGCTCTTATCCAGAGCAACTTACAGTACTGAATGCATACATTTTTTTTTTCCTGTGCTGGCCCCCCGTGGGAATCGAACCCACAACCCCAACGTTGCAAACACCATGCATTGCAAACACCATGCTCTACCAACAGAGCTACAGGTAAAGCTGATGATGATTCATATCATCGAGTGGACAGTCTACTTTGTGTATATGCTTTTACAACTTGGTGATTTAGTAGTTCTATTTCTTTTGTATTTTGAGATGCTACTCTCGTTAAAATAAACGTCAGCCTCAACTGAGAACAAGAGTTTTTTTAATTGTTTGACATAACATTTGGCGAACGAGGATGGCTGACACTATTTCTACAATATCCCTACCTCCACCGGAGCGGTTCTTGCCTCACGCAGGTGAACCAATAATCCCATGGGACAGATATAAATTGTCGTTTGAGACATACATGCTAGCTACCGGACTGGATGTGGTTAGCCCTGAGAGGAAAAAGGCCATTCTTCTCCACTGTCTCAGCGCCGAGGGCTTGCGCATCTTCCAAACGCTTGCTGAAGCGTACACATGTGATGCCGCTTTTGAACTTTGGATGGACATTTCGCAAAGAAACAGAGTGTGCTTATAAAGAGGCTGCATTTTCGGCAGCGTGGACAGCACAATGGTGAGTAAGTAACACAGTATATCAGTTTGGTTATCTTAGAGATTAAATGATCAGGGACCAGTTCATTGAAAGAACCTCACGCTCACTCATGCGGGACACGCTTCTTCTTGAAGATGATGAGCTGACTTCAGCAAAAGCTGTAGCTATAGCTTCCCAAGTGGAATCAGCAGCTCACTATGCAACTAAGATCTCTGAGGCACAGATACATGCTTCCAGTGCTGTTCAAGCTGTGCAGCACTCTCAATACTCAGACTGTAGCTGTCACTCAGACAGTAACATGACTGCCTCAGTGCAGTTGATCAGACCACAGGCATGTCAACGGTGTGCCAACTGTGGTTCCGATAGACACAATTCACATGTCCTTGACTGCCCCGCTCATGGAGAGACATGTAGACGAAGTCAGAAACTATACCATTTTGCAAAGTGGTGTAGGTCAGCTCCAGCCCCCCGTGAAACAACGCTCACATCCCATGGACACATCCCCTGCTGTCATTGACACTGTTGGGTCAAACCCAGATGGGTTTTCCACTTGGGCTGTATACCTGGGTGACTCCTTTATTACTCTCTTGCTAGACACAGGAGCAAAGGTATCGCTCCTCAACATGGCTACCTATGAGCAGTTCTTGTCCCACCTGCCCCTCCAACTGCCCAGACTTAGCCTGTATGGATATGGGCACTCAGTGATTGATGTCGTCGGCTTTATACATTCACCTGTGCCGTATGACAGCAAGGCCCTTACTCAGTTCCCCTTCCACATCACACGGCAGGGCACTAATATCTTAGGTCTGGGGTTCTCTCTGTTGGACAACAGTAGCTCAACAATCCTGCACGTCGCCTCCCATGGCAAGAGCAATGGCCCACCCACTTCAATAGCGTAGGTGCCTTGACAGCGCACATACATAAGCCCCTCCTCAACCCTACAGTGACTCCAGTCATTCAACCTCTATGCTGTATTCAGCTGGCTTTAACCTCTCTCGGCTAGGCGGGACGAAATCGTCCCACCTACGCAACAGCCAGTGTAATCCCGTGGCGCGATTTTCAAATACCTTAGAAATGCTATTACTTCAATTTCTCAAACATATGACTATTTTACACCATTTTAACCTCTTACATCTAGACGTTCCGCTAGCGGAACACCTGCTCCAATATCCAATGATGGGCGTGGCGCGAAATACAAACTCCTCTAAAATCCGAAAACTTCCATTTTTCAAACATATGACTATTTTACAGCATTTTAAAGACAAGACTCTCGTTAATCTAACCACACTGTCCGATTTCAAAAAGGCTTTACAGCGAAAGCAAAACATTACATTGAGTAATTTAGTAATTTAGTAAATTCACCGGAAGTTTCGGTGGGTATGCTAGTTCTGAACGTCACATGCTAATGTAAAAAGCTGGTTTTTGATATAAATATGAACTTGATTGAACAAAACATGCATGTATTGTATAACATAATGTCCTAGGAGTGTCATCTGATGAAGATCATCAAAGGTTAGTGCTGCATTTAGCTGTGGTTTTGGTTTTTGTGACATTATATGCTAGCTTGAAAAATGGGTGTCTGATTATTTCTGGCTGGGTACTCTCCTGACATAATCTAATGTTTTTCTTTCGTTGTAAAGCCTTTTTGAAATCGGACAATGTGGTTAGATGAAGGAGAGTCTTGTCTTTAAAATGGTGTAAAATAGTCATATGTTTGAAAAATTGAAGTTTTGGGATTTTTGGGGAGTTTGTAATTCGCGCCACGCCCTATCATTGGATATTGGAGCAGTGTTCCGCTAGCGGAACATCTAGATGTAAGAGGTTTTTAAGCTGCAAGTACAATGTGGTGGCTGACCTCCTGTCGCACTCAGTTCCCCCAGACTACACCTTTGGCCAGGTCGACTCCGAGGAAGACCTCATCCAGCTCCGACACTCACCTCTCCAAACATGAGCTGTCATGCTGGAATGACACTGCACAGTCATACCGAGCAGTTTCAGAGGACAAGTGTTGGCCATGGCTCATGAGGACGACCTTGGCATTGTGAAGCTAAAGCAGCACTGCCGGGACCTGCTGTGGTGGCCTGGCATCGATGATGATATCGAAGGGCTAGTACATGACTGTGCTCCATGTCTTGTCAGTGGAAAGACAGGCCCACCTCCACCTCCACCACTGCAGCCAGTGGCCTGGCCTTCCCGTCCATGGGAAGATATCCAACTGGACATCTGTGGTGACCTCTACAGTGTGCGCATCACCAACGCTTCATGGTGGTTGCGGATGACCTAAATTCAAAATGGCCAGAGGTCACACCCATGGGTTCTGTCACATCAGGGCCCATCGTAAACTTCATTGATATGCTCTTTTCTCACTGGGTACTGCCTGACATTCTGACCACTTACAATGGCCCTCAGCTGGTCTCGGCTGAATTCAGCTCTTAAATCCTAAGCAAGGGGATCCAGCACATCAGAACAGCCTACTACTACCCCCAGGCCAATGGGGGGGAGAGTTGGGGAAGTTCAATCAAACCCTGAAAAATGGACTGAGAGCGCGCCTAGCTCAGGATTGCTCCTTCACTGAGTACTTGTCGTAAACTCTGCTGCACTACAGAGCTGCTCACCACTCCACCACCGGTATCACTCCTGCCAAGCTGATGTTAAGACGTGAACTAGAGCTGCCCCTACACAGACTCCATCCCTCTATTGGCAACCCGGCAGCCTCAACAGTCAAAGCAGCAGTGCAAAGCCAACAGTGTAAAAGTCAGGAGCGCTACAACAAAAGAAAGAGAGCACGGCTTCCTGGAATCCAAGTGAGGGATTGGGTCAGGGTGCAACGACCACACCGCGCAGACAAGCTCCACACCTTCTTGTCAACACCGTGTCAAGTTCAATGTCAGCTGGGCCCAGCAACATTTCAACTGACTGACGGCTATCGCTGGCATTCCAGCCAACTGAGGAAGGTGTCACCTCCTGCATGTCCCCATTCTGCCATCGATGCCACCCTGAGTGGTTCACTACCATTGGCACATGCTCCCTTGGCCCCAACTGAAGTACAAGTGCCAGCCTAACTGGCACCTGTTGTTGTCGCTGCAGCACCCGTTCTGCGGCCTGTAAGGATGCGCTCCAGCCCTGCTCATCTTCAAGACTTCATCACCTCCTTTCATGCCTAGTTTAAAAGAGAGGGGGGGGTTGTTATGTTCTGCATTGTTTGTCTAGTATAGCATCCATGATTCGTATTATCGATTGGACAGTCTATTTTGTTGATATGTTTTTATGATTAGGTGATTTGGTTCTATTTCAGTTGTATTTTGAGATGCTACTCATTGAGATAAATACCAGCCTCAACTGAGAACAAGTGTTTGTTTTTGTTTTTACATAACAGAAAAAAAAATGTAAACGGTAAAGGTGGAGGTGTCAGGTGGGATTGAGGAGGGGCTGTGATGAATTTTCAAAACGGGTTGGTGAGTTACCACCTCTCCTGGTGCAGCTTGGAGTGATTACACATAGCCATGCCTGTGAGGATGGAAGTTGATATTTTACAAAAAGTTATTGTGACCGTGTTTACCTTGTTTACCACAATGCACATTCCGTCTTTATATGAGATTTGACCAGAGATTCAATTCAATTCAACTTTATTGTCTCTGAAGGGCAATTCGTTGCACCCCATTACACACATGAAAAATCTCTTAACCTGTTATGGCTAGGGGGCAGTATTTTCACGGCTGGATAAAAAACGTGCCCGATTTAATCTGGTTACCACTCCTACCCAGTAACTAGAATATGCATATACTTATTACATATGGATAGAAAACACCCTAAAGTTTCTAAAACTGTTTGAATGGTGTCTGTGAGTATAACAGAACTCATTTGGCAGGCAAAAACCTGACAAGGTTTCAGGCAGGAAGTGGCCTGTCTGACAAGGTGTCGTTCTTCTTGTCTCTGTTTATTGAAGAGTGAGGATCTTAGCTGTCCCGTGACACTTCCTACGGCTGCCATAGGGTCTCAGAAGGCGGTAAAAAGCTGAATCGTGGCTTTGCAGGCTCTGGCTGAAACAAAGTAGCGTGTTTGGGTAGTGGCTGGTTACAGTACTGTGAGACTCAGGCGCGTGCCCGCGTCGACCGAATGATGTGTTTTCTTTCCTCTGTTTAGCTAAAAGGAGATTCCCGGTCGGAATATTATCGCTTTTTTACGAGAAAAATGGCATAAAAATTGATTTTAAACAGCGGTTGACATGCTTCGAAGTACGGTAATGGAATATTTCGATTTTTTTGGTCACGAATTGCGCCACGCGCACGACCCTGATTTACCATTTCAGATTGTGTCTGGGACGCACGAACAAAACGCAGCTATTCGGATATAACGATGGATAATTTTTGGACCAAACCAACATTTGTTATTGAAGTAGCAGTCCTGGGAGTGCATTCTGACGAAGACAACAAAAGGTAATGAAACTTTTATAATAGTAAAGCTGATATTGGTGAGTGCTAAACTTGCCGGGTGTCTAACCTGTTAGGGCTAGGGGGCAGTATTTGCACGGCTGGATAAAAAAAATGAACCCGATTTAATCTGGTTACTAATCCTACCCAGTAACTAGAATATGCATATACTTATGATATATGGATAGAAAATACCCTAAAGTTTCTAAAACTGTTTGAATGGTGTCTGTGAGTATAACAGAACTCATTTGGCAGGCAAAACCCTGAGACATTTTCTGACAGGAAGTGGATACCTGATGTGTTGAATTACCTTTAAGCCTATGCCATTGAAACACACAGGGGTTGATTAAGGAGATGTTTATCTTTCAAAGTGTGTAAGATAGTTGTATGTTTGAAAAATTTGAATTTTGACATTTATTTGGTTTCAAATTTGCCGCTCTTGAAATGCACCTGCTGTTGATAGGGTGCACCACGGGTGGCACGCTAGCGTCCCACATAGCCCCAAGAAGTTAAATCCACTTCAGTCAGTGTAGATGATGGGGAAGAGACAGGTTAACCTGTTAGGGCTAGGGGGCAGCATTGACACGGCTGGATAAAAAACATACCCGATATAATCTGGTTACCACTCCTACTCAGTAACTAGAATATACATATACTTATTACATATGGATAGAAAACACCCTAAATTTTCTAAAACTGTTTGAATGGTGTCTGTGAGTATAACAGAACTCAAATGGCAGGTCAAAACCTGAGAGATTCCTTTACAGGAAGTTGCCTGTCTGACCATTTGTTGAACTTCTTTTCCATCTCTATCATTTACTAAGGATCTCTGCTCTAACGTGACACTTCCCACGTCGTCCATAGGCGCTCAGAGCCCGGGAAAAAACAGAATGTCGTCATTCCAGCCCCAGGCTGAAACACATTATCGCCTTTCTCAAGTGGCCCATCAAGAGACACTAGCTTATGCGCGTGATCCCGACCGCCCCCGCCTTTGGGATTTTTTCCTCTGTTTGCCGAAAAGGAGATTCCCTGTCGGAATATTATCGCTTTTCTACGAGAAAAATGTCGTAAAAATTGATTTTAAACAGCGGTTGACATGCTTCGATGTACGGTAATGGAATACTTAGAATTTTATTGTCACGAATTGCGCCAAGCGCGTGACACTTCTTTACTATTTCGGATAGTGTCTGGAACGCACGAACAAAACGCCGCTATTCGGATATAACGATGGATTATTTTGGACCAAACCAACATTTGTTATTGAAGTAGCTGTCCTGGGTGTGTATTCTGACGAAGACAACAAAAGGTAATGAAATTTTTATAATAGTAAATATGATTATGGTGAGTGCTAAACTTGCCGGGTGTCTAAATAGCGAGCCCGTGATGCCTGGGCTATGTACTTAGAATATTGCAAAATGTGCTTTCACCAAAAAGCTATTTTAAAATCGGACATATCGAGTGCATAGAGGAGGTCTGTATCTATAATTCTTAAAATAATTGTTATGCTTTTTGTGAACGTTTATCGTGAGTAATTTAGTAAAATGTTAGCGAATTCCCCGGAAGTTTGCGGGGGGTATGCTAGTTCTGAACGTCACATGCTAATGTAAAAAGCTGGTTTTTGATATAAATATGAACTTGATTGAACAAAACATGCATGTATTGTATAACATAATGTCCTAGGGTTGTCATCTGATGAAGATCATCAAAGGTGAGTGCTGCATTTAGCTGTCTTCTGGGTTTTGGTGACATTATATGCTGGCTTGAAAAATGGGTGTCTGATTATTTCTGGCTTGGTACTCTGCTGACATAATCTAATGTTTTGGTTTCGTTGTAAAGCCTTTTTGAAATCGGACAGTGTGGTTAGATTAACGAGAGTCTTATCTTTAAATGGCTGTAAAATAGTCATGTGTTTGAGAAATTGAAGTAATAGGATTTTTAAGGTTTTGAAAATCGCGCCACAGGATAGCCGTGGCTGTTACGTAGGTGGGACGAATTCGTCCCGCCTAGCCTAGAGAGGTTAATTAAATAAGGATTTTTTAAGCCTTGAGACAATTGAGAGAGATATTGTGTATGTGTGCCATTCAGAGGCTGAACGGGCAAGACAAAAGATTTAAGTGCCTTTGAACAGGGTATGGCAGTAAGTGTCAGGCGTACCGGTTTGTGTCAAGAACTGCAATGCTGCTGGGTTTTTCACGCTCAACAGTTTCCCGTGTGTATCAAGAATGGTTCACCACCCAAAGGACAATCAGCCAACTTGAAACAACTGTGAGAAGCATTGGAGTCAACATGGCCCAGTATCCCTTTTGGAATGCTTTTGACACCTTGTAGAGTCCATGCCCCGATGAATTGAGGCTGTTCTGATGGCAAAACGAGGGGGGGGGGGGGGGGGTACAACTCAATATTAGGAAGGTGTTCCAAATGTTTGGTATACTGAGTGTATAGCATTGTGGTCTTGCTAATCTTGATCCACTCTTTTCAGAATTGGTCACTATGGTAACATTACTCTAGCTACGGTATCAGCTGGAAGGGCAGTCTTTATTCTGACACCCATCATACTTTCAGTATGTCTCCCTTTCTCTCTCCCAATCCAGTCCAGCCAATCCCTTCTCACTCTCGCCTCCTGTCCTCTCTTCTCCTGCCTCATCTCCCCTCTTTGTTTTCATCCCTTTTCATCCCTATTTCATTCTAATGAGAGTTGTGTGATCATATTTCCCTGTCCAGATGCTAAGAGTGAGAGGACGAGAGAGAGAGAGTCTTCACCCTTCAACCCTCTCCTGCTATGATGTCCTTCTCATCTGGCCTGTTTTTGGGGGGCAGATTGAAAGGACTGTGTCCTGACATGTCTACCTCAGCCCAGCTTGGACACCAAACACCCGCACCCAAACACCAGACCCAGCACTACGCCATGCCAAGGCCCACAGACCAACTGCCAAACCTAGGGGAGGGGAATGGCTGGGCTGGGCAGGGTCATTGTTGTGAAGGAGGGAGTTCTTAGAAACATTACCTGCATCCCAAATGGCACCCTAATCCCTTACATTTCATTACTTTTAACCAGAGGTATATGGGCCCTGGTCAAACATAGTTCACTAAATAGGGAATATGGTGCCATTTGGGACACAAACAGTGTTTACTTGGTGTCTGACTCCTGTCATGGATGACTCTGGAGCCAAAGCCCCCAGCCGAGGGACTGTCAGCTCAGCCTTGAAGACCGCTTGTTGGATCCCTATAGGGGATCTGGAACTGGCCCCTAGGTTCTGGAACCAGGCTCAAAGTTCTGGAAGCCAGTCAAAGTTCCGTCAGTGAGATTAGCGCACTATGACGCTGGCAGCAGACTGTCACTATGCTGGCACTAGGCTGGCACCAGGGCACGGTTCTCCGCTGGGAGAGAAAGAAAAGGTTAGCGTCCCACAGGAGATGTGTGTGATGCCTGTCGAGGAGTCTGCAGGCATATTGGCACAGGGCTTGCACAGTGATGTGTGGTGGAGGCCTTAAGTTTATCAACACATACACACGTAAGCACACATGTGCACCCAAGCACACACACACACAAACAGAAACACACACATACACATATAGACACAAGAACAGGCACACAAGTGCAGGCAGGCACACACACACACACACACACACACCCAAAGGCACATTTTTATATTTTCTGGGAAAAAAATCCCCTTCTCCTTCTAAGCTTCACTACCTGCCTCCAAAACAAACATAAAACAAACCAGCATGTCAATGAATTGAAACAGAGCAGTACACTAGTATAAACAGCCACCTCTGACAAGTTGCCTTGGTCCAGTTTAAAACTGGAAATTGGCCACTTGCTATTTTGCTTTTGTTTGTGTATGGACCTGTCTCTTGGTCACCATAGATACTTATACAACAATGGCCCATTTCCAAGGTTGCGACCCTGTGTGACCTGGGTTCAGCGGGAGGTCGTCGGTGCTTTCCTGAGAAGAATAACTGGGAAACGGGCATTTCCAAGACCTCCCAGTAACCCCCTGACTGGCTGATTTAATAGCCCAGTGTGGTGTCTGATTGGCTTTATGGTGACCACTTCCACAATCCTTCCACCCGCTCTTCTGCTGATTGTCTTAGAAGGGATGGAGGGGTGTCCCACACTAAATATAGGTACCCCTATGGGAGTGTGTGAGGGTGACGTTATGCTCACGAGTGAAGGAGTGTGTGTGTGTGTGTGTGTGTGTGTGTGTGTGTGTGTGTGTGTGTGTGTGTGTGTGTGTGTGTGTGTGTGTGTGTGTGTGTGTGTGTGTGTGTGTGTGTGTGTGTGTGTGTGTGTGTGTGTGTGTGTGTGTGTGTGTGTGTGTGTGTTCAATGTCACTGTTAAAAAATGTCATGGGGTAAGTTTAATGAGGGTTACAGATTACTGGGCTCTCCATCTTGTGTTGTCGTAGGTAATAGTTGAGTGTACCTCTCTGTGCACCTTACCCAAATATATCCCCCACCACACACACACACAAACTCACATGTTTGTTTTGCTATCCTTGTGGGGACCAAACAATTGATTCCCATTAAAAATCCTATTTTCCCTAACCTGTATCCCTAAACCTAAAACTAACCTTAACACTTAACCCTAACCCCTAACCATAATTGTAAACCTAAACCAATTGTAACCCAAACCCTAAACCTAAATTAGCCTTTTTCATTGTTGGGACGGGCAAATGTTCCTACTTTTTACTATCCTTGTGCGGTAAAACCAAACACACACACGATCAATGCAATCTTGAATAGCTCCCTGCTGGAGTTAATGCTAACAACCATTAGCTTAATCCATTCCACTTCTCCTAAAATTTGTGACAAGTTCACCCAGCACACCACCCCAGCTTCGGTGACTAGAGGTTTGCTGCTCCTCCTTCCACCCCTGGGGCCTCATTTGTTCTGGCCAGCAGAGGCCTCTAGAGGCTAGTGGGCTTGTGCCTCAGTGGATAGAAAGGATCTGAAGGGTGTGTGTGTGTGTGGCAAACTGTGTTTAGATGCCGTGCAGTCTCTCTAATGACAAAGCCATCCTCCCCTACAGTAAGTACAGAACCTAAAAAGTGAGGATGAGCTCTGCCTAGCAAGCCACACTACAGGCTTTGCAAAGAGAGACCAAACTAGGATTTTAATATGGTGGCTTTCTACTACATCTAAAGCTTCTCTATTTCACTCTCTGCTCCCCTAGTTTGAAGAAACACCAGTCAGAGAGACATGGTGGACTTAATTTAAAAGGCCTTTCTGCAGAGGTCAGAGCCTAACAAAGGCTTAAATGATTAGCAAACTCTGCCCAGGTCCTTAAGGACTTCTAATAGCTGGCAGAAAGTCACCATGAAATATGTCCAGTGAGCATGACCACTGGGATAATAGCGCCAGCCCTTCCCCAGACCGGTGGGCTCTCGCAGGCCCCCGTCCCCCACTCGGAGGACCCCATGCATGGGACAGATGGCAGGCTGAGGCCCTTGTCTCTCCTGGTTGGTTGGGTGGCAGGGAAGGGAAGGGTCGGGCCAATGGGGTATGACAGTGGATCATGTGCAAATTGAGGAAGGAACAGAAGTGTCTCGTTTGTTTGCCTCTCTGTTCTCGGCAACAGTGGAAGAGTGATTAGGCTCCTGTGGATCGGGAAGAAATTATTCGGAGTGTGTAAGTTTATATACAGTGTGTGTGTTGTTTGTCTGTGTGCGTGCGTGTGCTGTCACGTGTGTGTGTGTGCTTGCATGTCGAAAACCAGACTCTAGGAAACAGTGACTAGAGTCTGGTTTCAATGATGGATTCTTTTGGAAGTGGTGACGTAGTTCCTCTATAGTGTCTGGTTTTTTGAGACTAGTGTTTGTGTGTGTGCATGTGTGTGGGATAGGACACCAGACAAGCATGCTTTGATAGCTTTATGTAGCGCTAGACAGGTATGATTTTTAGGACACTAGACAGGCATGATTTTGTAGCACGTTCTTTTAAAAGAACTGTCTTCCCCCTTTCCTCGCCTTGCTCCAATTTAGCTTAATCAGTGTTAAATGGTGCGTCAGTACTCCTTCTCTGTATTTGTTTGCAGCATGTTTCAGGGTGAATCAAAAATTGTATTAAGCAAATTATGGAGTAGTGAAATAGCAGTAAAATGTCAAGTGAATTTTTGTACAACTGGACCGAGGGCTGTGGCAGTCATGACATTTTGTCAGCCAGGTGATTGTCAAGAAAATAATTGACCGTTAATTAACATGAACACATTTAGCATCTCCTGGCTTCCATGCATATCCTACAAACCACTGACGCAGACCTTTGCAGACCTACATTTTAACCTGTTTGGGCTAGGGGGCAGTATTGAGAATTTGGGAAAAAATATGGGCCCATTTTTAACTGCCTCCTACACCAACTCAGAAGCTAGAATATGCATATTATTGTTCAGGTTTGGATAGAAAACACTCTAAAGTTTCTAAAACTGTTTGAATGGTGTCTGTGAGTATAACAGAACTCCTATGGCAGGCAAAAACCTGACAAGGTTTCATGCAGGAAGTGGCCTGTTTGACAAGGAGTCGTGCGTCTTGCATCTGTTTATTGAAGAGTAAGGATCTTAGCTGTAACGTGACAATTCCCAGGGCTCCAATAGGCTCTCAGGACCCGGGAAAATCATGAAGGTTGACGAGGCAGCCTCAGGCTGAAACAGATTATCACCTTATCCAAGTGTCCCATTAGGTGACAATGGAATGAGGCGCGTGCGCGATTAGCCCCCGTGGAGTATTTTAATTCGGCTGTTTAGTTTATTGCAGATTCCCGGTCGGAATATTATCGCTTTTCTACGAGATAAATGGCATAAAAATTGGTTTTAAACAGCGGTTGACATGCTTCGAAGTACGGTAATGGAATATTTAGACATTTTTTGTCACGCCATGCGCCATGCGCACGACCGTGGATTACCATTCGTATAGTGTCTAGAACGCACGAACAAAACGATGCTATTTGGATATAACTATGGATTATTTGGGACCAAACCTACATTTGTTATTGAAGTAGAAGTCCTGGGCGTGCATTCTGACGAAGAACAGGAAAGGTAAGAACATTTTTCTTATAGGAAATGTTATTATGGTGAAGGCTAATCTTGCCGGGTGTCTAAATAGCTAGCCGTGATGGCTGGGCTATGTACTTAGAATATTGCAAAATGTGCTTCATCCGAAAAGCTATTTTAAAATCGGACATATCGAGGGCATAGAGGAGTAATGTATCTATAATTCTTAAAAAAATTGTTATGCTTTTTGTGAACGTTTATCGTGAGTAATTTAGCAAACTGTTAGTAAATTCGGGGGGTATGCTTTTTCTGAACGTCACATGCTAATGTAAAAAGCTGTTTTTTGATATAAATATGAACTTGATTGAACAAAACATGCATGTATTGTATAACATAATGTCCTAGGTGTGTCATCTGATGAAGATCATCAAAGGTTAGTGCTGCATTTAGCTGTCTTCTGGGTTTTTGTGACATTATATGCTAGCTTGAAAAATGGGTGTCTGATTATTTCTGGCTTGGTACTCTGCTGACATAATCTAATGTTTTGCTTTCGCTGTAAAGACTTTTTGAAATCGGACAGTGTGGTTAGATAAAGGAGAGTCTTGTCTTTAAAATGCTGTGAAATAGTCATATGTTTGAAAAATTGAAGTTTTTGTATTTTTGAGGAATTTGTAATTCGCGCCACGCCTATCATTGGATATTGGAGCAGGTGTTCCGCTATCGGAACGTCTAGATGTAAGAGGTTTTAAGTAACTTTATTTGTGATACAAATGTTGGGCTACACTACTAGTCAAAAGTTTTAGGACATCTACTCATTCAAGGATTTTTCTTTATTTTCACTATTTTCTACATTGTAGAATAATAGTGAAGACGTCAAAACTATGAAATAACACAATCATGTCGTAACCAAAAAAGTGTTATACAAATCAAAATATATTTTGCCTTGATGACTGATTTGCATACTCTTGGCAGTCTCTCAACCAGCTTCATGAGGTTGTCACTTGGAGTGCATTTCATTTACCAGGTGTGCCTTGTTAAAAGTTAATTTGTGGAATTTCTTTCCTTCTTAATGCATTTGGGCCAATCAGTTGTGTTGTGACAAGGTAGGGAGAGTATACAAAAGATAGCCCAATTTGGTAAAAGACAAAGTCCATATTATGGCAAGAACAGCTCAAATAAGCAAAGAGAAACGACATGAGTCAATACGGAAAATTCGAAGAACTTTGAAAGTTTCTTCAAGTGAAGTCACAAAAACCACCAAGCACTGTGATGAAACTGGCTCTCATGAGGACTACCACAGGAAAGGAAGACCCAGAGTTACCTCTGCTGCAGAGGATAAGTTCATTAGAGTTACCAGCCTCAGAAGCTACAGCCCAAATAAATGCTTCAGAGAGCACAAGTAACAGACACATCTCAACATCAACTGTTCAGAGGAGACTGCGTGAATCAGGCCTTCATGGTCAAACTGCTGCAAAGAAACCACGACTAAAGGACAGCAATAAGAAGAAGAGACTTGCTTCGGCCAAGAAACACGAGCAATGGATATTAGACCGGTGGACATTTTTTGATTTTTGGTTCCAACTGCCAAAAAAGCCCTTTGAATTGAATTGAGAGAAAGGGAGAGAGGGAAAAAGGGACAGATACAGATATAAGAGAGAGAAAGACAGAGATAGTGAAAGAGTGGGTTAAGGGATGAAATTGAGAGAGAGGGAGAGAGCATCATCTCTAAATAAAGCCAGTGGATGAGTGTCCTCGGGTCTGTGGTGTGAACTCCCGACCAGGGGCCACCGAGAATCAATGAGACAGACAACACTACCATTATCATCAACAGCTCTGCAGCTCAGAGCAATTGGAGGGGAACACAAATAAATGAGAAAGACTCCACTAGGAAGCTCTCACCACCTGCACAATGGACAGAGAACGAACAGAGAGAGAGATGGAGAGGGGGAGAGAGAGAGAGAGTGAGAGGGGAACTTTGGATGAATCGTTTCTGAAGGAGAGGGTTTCTGTTATCTTTACAATGATTTCTTTGACAAGGACTTTGATAAAACTTTGAGAATGTAAAATAGGAATAAAAAAACCTTGTCCAAATCATTTACCTTATGAAATATATAATCACTCTTTCGCCAGCAAATCTTCTCTAAAAGTGTATTATTTCTTATCTATTTAGCACATGCAGTATGTACTTTATCATGTACTGTAGTTACTGTACGCAAATGTTAAATATATGAAGTGAGTTCCCCTAGAGCACCAGAGTTGTACTATTTTATACAACGGTGGGTCTAATCCTGAATACTGATTGGTTAAAACCGCATTCCAGCCGGGGTCTTTTCCACAAGTTACCACCGGCTAAATCTATGATGTTAAAATGCCTATTTACTCACTTCCATCTGACTGCACAATCCACTGTCTCATTATCCTAGCCAGGCGAACTTGATCTCCACTATAAAAATCATCTAGACATTATCTGACATTTCTTTTAGACAAACATTTTGTATAAACCTTGCTGTCTGTCTCTCCGATATTTGCAAAATTGTTTCAATATTCAAATTCGATCTCCTGCTCTCTCATAGTAATGAACGTGTCGAGACGAGACAGACAGGCAGCGTTTCTCAGCCAGTCGAAATCATGAATCAGCTGGCATCATTCTTATGAATATATACAAAAGAAGGTCAAATGAAACGCAGCTAATTTACAGTCTTTCCAGCTTCAGTTTGAAGTGATTGTGTTACTGTAGCTGTCTTGTTGGCTAGCTCCGCTGAACAACAGTGTCCTGACGAGAGAGCACATTTTCTATGCCAGGCAAAATCGCGCCTCATTAGCTCATTGTTATGTCTCCAAATAAATGTCACAAGAGATGTCACAACAGCTTAAACAAATGCAAATGCAGCTACTTTTTGACGTGACTGTAAGTTAGCCGTAGTTGGCTAGCTAGCAAGCAAGAGATAAGAATGTTGCCAGCCAGTATGGCATTGGAACATACAGAACAAACGACTGGGTCGCGGCCATAGATACAGAACAAAAAGACTGAACGACTGGGTCGCGTCCATAGATACAGAACAAAAAGACTGAACGACTGGGTCGCGTCCATAGATACTGAACAAAAAGACTAAACGACTGGGTCACGTCCATAGATACAGAACAAAAAGACTGAACGACTGGGTTGCGTCCATAGATACAGAACAAAAAGACTGAACGACTGGGTCGCGTCCATAGATACTGAACAAAAAGACTAAACGACTGGGTTGTGTCCATAGATACAGAACAAAAAGACTGAATGAATGGGTCGCGTCCATAGATACAGAACAAAAAGACTGAATGAATGGGTTGCGTCCATAGACCACAGTATCAGATTCTTACACAAACACACGTAAATAACCACACTTTCTCATAACATTAGCATTTAAAACATGTCTAAACCAACATGAATGTGTCTATTTTTGTCTCATTAAACAAGTGCCGCTGGTTCAGACAGAAAACCAGAGTGTGCATAAGCTGATATTGCACCAATGAAATCATCACTCTATGTTAATATGGTGGTCTATTTAGTCCAGGTTCTTCATACACTTCTCTGATGGCTACTGTGTGCAAACTATGCGCTGGTGTTCTTGGTGACATTCTATTGCTGTAACATGCTGTTACTCACGTGTGTCTGTTTTCTGCTTTCCCACCACCCACCCGAGCCTCCACCTGTTTGGTTCTGTGTTTCCTTCCTGCAGGGGGATTGGTACAGCATACTTTGCTCTCTGCCTGTAATTATCATTATCTTAACATTATGTATGCTTTGGCAGTGAGTTACTCCTAAGGAGCAGAGCCTAATGCCAAGACTAACATATTGCATGTATTGTAATCTTTTCTAATAAATGGTAAACGAACACGAGGTGTTTCATGTGTGAACCTGATCTCTCTGATAACCTGATCTCTCTGATAACTGGCGTACAGTGTTTCTGAATCTCCCCATTCACACAGAAGTCCTCTTGGGCTGGTAGGGTCTTTAAATGACCGGGTCTGTTCTGTCCATGCTCTAACTAACACAGAGGGCAGTGAAGCATTCCGTCACACATTCAAACATCTGTTTGTCTGCTTGGCATCTGCCTGTCCTCTCACTCACTCATTCAACTGCAGTCTAGCTTCCTCTTCTTTCGTTGGAGAAGGGTGTCTAGGACATGTTTCTGCAGAAGGGGAATTTCCAAATGTTTTGAGAAATCACCCCCAAACAATCAACTGGAAAGATCAATCAAAGATAATTCTATTGATTAATAAATAACAAACCAATTGCTACAGCAAAACCCGAATATAGCTTTTTAATCAGCTCCTTTGTATGCTCGCTCATCATAGTAAATTATATTTAGAGTCAGACCTAGGGGCTAGTCTAGATTAACAGGTTCAAGGTATGACATGCTCCTGTTCTTCGAACATCATCCTCTTCTGATGCTGATTCTCCATCCAACAAAGATCTCAGACAAATCCAATGGGAAGTGTAACACAGCGAAGACCAGACATTCACAGACATTATGCTTTCATTCATAATTTTGTTGTCTATGTCCATGTAAAACATTGTGAAGCACACATGCACGCACACACAAACAAGTGACCTGTATGTACTTTTTACGCTCCACTGCCCATTGAAGTGTCTTTCTCTGAAAAAAAAACACGTTTCTATACAGTGATCAGTAGGCATGGTGCTAGTGGGCATTTAGAGCAGCTCTTTTCAAAGCAGTGCCATCTCCATATGGTGGACACAATCATCTTTTATCCTCCATCTTCAGCTCTCGCTCATTCTCTCTTTCGCCCCGGGCTACCTTTCTATCTCTGCTTCAATTAGCACAGTGATTAATACAACAAGCAAGCAGTTTAGAGGGAATGGTACACAATTAACATCTCTCTCTCCACCATAAAGGGGTATGTTAAATGCCTGCGCCACTGCTCCTCTCTGCCTTAAATGGGAAATAAGTGTTTGTCCTAATTCATATGCTCTGAGAAGTGGCGAGGGCCGTGCTTTGTGCAGCGATGCCATCGTAGTGTTAATCTAAATATAGCGAGCTGCAAATGAAGCTCTGTCACACAAATACACACATACACACAATTAGCAGGCACGTGCTTAAACACACACAGACACTCTTACACACACACATTCTCAGACACACACACACAAACAATCAATTGTTCTTTGACATTTAGCGTTATGCCACCATGGAAACGCCAACCCAGACACTTCAACACCAACATGGGAAACCAACTGCTGCCTGATCGCCTAATATAACATATTAATGCTCTTTTCTATTTCACCTTTTCTATTACTCTTCTCCTCCTCCTCCTCCTTTTTCTGTTGTCTTGAAGTCAGGACAGTGTGCATTGGTAAATAGAGCTGTATTTACACTGTCATGCGCTCTGGAGGAGAGAGAATATGTTTGTGTGGGATAAGGCAGGCATGTTTTGAGCGCGTTTTGTAGTGCTTGGCAGGCATGATTTTTAAGACACTAGGAATACCACCAATAACATTCTCCCCTCCTATCCTCACCTTGCTCCAATTTAGATTCATCAGTGTTAAACTGTGCATAAATACTCCTATGGTTTTTTTGCAGCATGTTTCGGGGTTTAATGCAATATTAAACTAATTATGGAGTAGTGGTGTGATAACAGTATAGTATGAAGGGCATTTTTGTACAGCTGGACCTCTATCTATGCAACTACACTAAGTACAGCAGAGGGAATGAAATAGAGAGAGAGAGAGAGAGAGAGAGAGGTCCTTGATGTGCCAGGGGAAAATATGATTTGTTGTGATTGACAGGTACCTTGAGAGTGCCCTGATGGAGTTGTCAAAGCCTGTATGCTAACAGCCTGTGTGACTGACACTGCAGATGTACTCTGCTCCGCTGTACTGCACAGACACTCGGCACACACACGCACATGCACACATACGCTCTCTCACACACACACAAACACCCACATGCACACCCACTGTATATGGTGACACACAAACACTCAAGGAACACACTCATGCACACACACTGAAACACACACACATTGAGATTTCTACCAGATCTGGGCTGAGAGGAGAATGCACTATTTTTGATCAAATACAGATCAATATGTAAAGATAGGCTAATACGTACTCAATCCTATAGGAAACAATATTTTGCACACAATCTTTTTTCTCAGTCAAAACTCAGAGCCTTGTTTTGGGGGATTCTTTATGAAGGTTGTGTTAGCATTGAGAACGCAGTGGGATTTATGGGAACTCTTTGGGAAAATGTTCCACCCTTTCACATATGTTGTTGTTAGAAGGTGTGCACTTTTACAGGGATGATAGTGTTACAATGGAAAACAGTATTGCATGGAACTATTGTGTCAAGTGTAAGTGACGATTGTAACTGTACAGATTTGATGTGAGAAATACTCTGTTGACACAAATCTTGCTGAGACCACATGGAATTGATCTCTATTCACGTTATGGTAAAGAATATTTCACACTTATACAACATTTCCAAAGAGGGTTTTCTTTTATAAAAAGTTTGCAGTTTAAATACAGAATAATGTCTTTGAAATACCTCCTTGTTGTCATTGCCTTAAAACAGAATGCAAAATGTTTAAGATCTCACCCTCTCGTATCTCTTCTGCCATCTACACTGATGTAGATGTCAGTACAAAACATCAGGAACACCTGCTCTTTCCAAGACATAGACTGACCAGGTAAATCCAGGTGAAAGCAATGACCCCTTATTAAATCCACTTCAATCAGTGTAGATGAAGGGGAGGAGACAGGTTAAAACACCATAGAGTCGACTGATGCACCGGTGCGTCAATCTAAGTGACATCATTAAAAAAATCCCCATCAAAATCTGTCAGTTCTTTTCCTTTGCATTGGATGCATCTCAATCCACCACATCCGGGGATGTCACACTTCCACATCTGCGGAGAAAGGTGACAGAGCTAGAGTGGTGTTACTCAGACATCCCGAAGATCGGTCTTCTCATGAAAACGTCTGTAGCGTCTGAACGGTTTGACCAACAAACTACACAATGAAGTTCTCTGTTTTGCTCTAGGACCCCCACAAGTGTCACGGGACTCGTCTGAAGGTACCCGGCACCGATTGTTTTTTTTAATGGAAGTATGAAGGTAGTTTTGAGCCTACCCACAAAAGAGCTTAACAATGTGTAAAAAAAAGAAGAAAAATATATAAATATATATATATATATATATATATATATATATATACACTGAACAAAAATACAAGCTCAACATGTAAAGTGTTGGTCCCATGTCTCATGAGCTGAAATAAAAGATCCCAGAAACGTTCTATACGCACAAAAAACGTCTCAGATTTTGTGCATAAATGTGTTTACATCGCTGTTAGTGAGCATTTCTCCTTTGCTTTATTTTGAGGCAGCGAGCCTCCAACGTCATTTTAGAGAATTTGGCAGTACATCCCACCGGCGCCACAACCACAGACCATGTGTATGGAATTGTGTGGGCGAGTGATTTGCTGATGTCAACATTGTGAACAATGTGTCCCATGGTGCCGGTGCGGTTATGGTATGGGCAGGTATAAGCTAAGGACATCAAACACAATTGCATTTTATCAATGGCAATTTGAATGTTCAGAGGTACCTTGACGAGATCCTGAGGTCCGTTGTCGTGTCATTCATCCGCCACCATTACGTCATGTTTCAGCATGATAATGCACGGCCACATGTTTTTTTATATTTTTATTTAACCTTAATTTAACTAGGCAAGTCAGTTAAGAACACATTCTTATTTACAATGACGTCCTACCCAGGCCAAACACAGATGACGTCGGGCCAATTGTGCGCCGCCCTATGGGACTCCCAATCACGGCCGGATGTGATGCAGCCTGTAGCAAGGATCAGTACACAATTCCTGGAAGCTGAAAATGTCCCAGTTCTTCCATGGCCTGCATACACACCAAACATGTCACCCATTGAGCACGTTTGGGATGCTCTGGGTTGACGTGTACGACAGCGTGTTCCAGTTTCCGCCAATATCCAGCCACTTCGCACAGCCATTGAAGAGGAGCGGGACAACATTCGACAGGCCAAAATCAACAGCCTGATCAGCTCTATGCGAAGGAGATGTGTCGCACTGCATTAAAGGAAAATGGTGGTAACACTGACTGGTTTTCTGGCTGGTTTGCTGATCCACGCCCCTACCTTTTGTCTGTGTCTGTGACCAACATATGAATATCTGTATTCCCAGTCATCTCATAGATTAGGGCCTAATGAATTTATTTCAATTGACTGATTTCCTTATATGAATTGTAACTTGGTAAAATCTTTGAAAATGTTGCATGTTGTGTTTACATTTTTGTCCTCTATAGGACACAAACTTTAGAACCTTGTTTCTTATGATGTCTTTTTTGGCATTTATGAACGTGTTATTCAATGCATTTCTCTGGGCTATAGTAGTAAAGGAAAAATTCAATATTTGATTTAATAAACTTTGTATGTTTTTGGTGGGATACCTTAAATGGTCCTAAAATTCAAAATCAGATGGCTAAATGATTGACAGTATGACCATCTTAAACCAACTTAAACCCCCCCTACAGAAATGTTACAATTAAAAATTGATTTATATGAATTGAGACAATAGAGACATGGATTCTGCATGTTTGCCATTCGGATGGTGATTGGGCAAGACAAATATTTAAATGTCTTTGAGCAGGGTATTGTAGGCGCACCGGTTTGAGTGTGTCAAGAACTGCAACGCTGCTGGGTTTTTCATGCTCAACAGTTTCCCGTGTGTATCAAGAATGGTCCACCACCCAAAGGACATCCAGCCAACCTGGAAGCATTGGAGTCAACATTGGCCAGCATCGCTGTGGAACGCTTTAGACACCTTGTAGTCCATGCCAAGACGAATTGAGGCTGTTCTGAGGGCAAAAGGGGGTGCAACTCAATATTAGGAAGGTGTTTCAAATGTTTTGTACTCTCTGTGTACATTAACCCAGAAGAGAGAGCAAGAGAGAGAGAGAGAATTGTGTTGTATTGCATTGTGTCACATCATGTTGCGTTGTGTTGGGTGACAGTGGTAACAGTTGCCCACAGAAAGCCTCAACACTAGACTCAACACTTAGAGTCCGGCCTAGCGGGACAAAGGTATAGTGTGACTACCCTTTACACCACATTTTGTCAGTAGATTTCTCACACACTCCTTATCCCCTTTTTCTCACCCTCTTTCTTCTCGTCTTCTCTCTCTCTCCCTGTCTTTCCCTCCCCTTCTCCCTCTGCCTCTCTCTCTCTCTTTCTCTCCCCCTCTCATTTCAGTGAACAAAAGCTACGTTTTTCTCTCCAAACCTCTCCCAGATCAAGCGCCCAGTGCCTCTTCCTCAACAGGAAACAGAGGATATGGCTGTATGGCGATACCTACCTTCTGTTGCTTCAGAGTTCCTCAAACTGCTCACATGTGCACCTCTCCCTTGTCTACCCACCCAGCTGCTGCCGAGCCTGGGAGGCTTCTGTGCGTCTCCCTCTCCTTCTCCCTGTGCCGGCTGGTCCCCCGGGAGGGAGGCGAGGCGGACTGACTGGCACCCGGTCTGCCAACCAGATGATGGATCCTGCCAGGAGGGATTGTGATTGTGATGGTGACAGGGAAGAGGTGGTGACGTGGGGTCTGGGCCATGCACTGAACCTAAGGATGAGGGGGCATAGTGGGTAGATGAGAGGATCTGTGATGGGCTGCCGGGAGGTGTGTGTGGTCTGTGTGTGTGTTTGTGAGAGGGGGATGGGGGTTGGGGTGTATTCGATTAGAGTACAGCATGCATATGTACATATGTGCAGCTTAAATGTGTGTGTGTTCTTGCCTGTGTGCGTGCACATGTGTGCATCCCTTTGTGCATCTGTGTGTGTATGTGCGATGTACATCCCTGTGTGTGTGTCCACGCGTCCCTGTGTGCATCTGTGTGTGTCTGGCATTTCAATTCCCTGTGTGTGTGTGTGTGTGTGTGTGTGTGTGTGTGTGTGTGTGTGTGTGTGTGTGTGTGTGTGTGTGTGTGTGTGTGTGTGTGTGTGTGTGTGTGTGTGTGTGTGTGTGTGTGTGTGTGTGTGTGTGTTTAGGTTTTCACTCAAATCCACATTCCCCATCTGGACCTAGCTGAATGAATTCATTAGCTCCAGGAAGGAAAATCCCACGTTGAAGCTGACAAAGATGTCTGTGGTCTATGATTTTTTTATTTGATGTCATACTCATGTCTGTTAACAGACCTACCAAAACCGAACAAGACAGATGCCAAAACACACATGTTCAGTCGTAAATCATAAATACGGGTATCCCGACTCAATGTTAGAGCAGTCTAAACTGGGATTTATCTTATCATTTCTGTATCCTATCCCAGGAATGAGAAGTGGTGCTGTATAGTTGGTTTGGCCTTTCACCCAGTCCCAGTCTCAGCCCCAGCCACAGCCACGTATTTGTAGTCCAAACCTAGCCCCAGTCTCAGGCCTAGCCCTCGTCACATTTCCCTGGCCTCCCCCATCACCACACTCCCTCATTACCATAGAGCAGAGATGTTCAATGTCGGTCCTGGAGGGCCCTAACACTTCTGGTTTTCATCCTATCCTTCTAATAAGGGACTAATTCAGACTTGGGACACCAGATGAGTGCAATTAATTCCCAGGTAGAAACAAAAACCAGATCGGAATTGAACAGCCCTGGCCTAGAGAGACTGAGTACTGCCTTCCTCACAAAAACTGAACTGCAATGTGACTATGACATGCAGTGCCAGACCTAACCAGAGACTGTGATGGTAAGTGACTGCTGTAATTGTCCTAGTCCCAACTGTGTCACTTTGCCCATCGCCCACATCTGGTCTTGTGTGTTTATGTGTGTGTGTGTGTGTGTGTCTTCTGCTCCCCTCGCGGGTAAACTTCACACATACCCTCTGCTAGTGCAGTTTAGGTTGCATTAGACATTGATTGGTTGTACTGTATCATGTTAGTGTTGGGCTGGAACAAAAACATGCAAGTACTCAAATTGCCAGAGAGGAGAGGAGAGAAAGAGTTCTGCGTGGTGCATACTGTACTGTTCAGCACATACATTTACATTTACATTTAAGTCATTTAGCAGACGCTCTTATCCAGAGCGACTTACAAAATGGTGCATTCACCTTATGATATCCAGTGGAACAACCACTTTACAATAGTGCATCTAAATCTTTTAAGGGGGGGGGGGGTTAGAAGGATTACTTTATCCTATCCTAGGTATTCCTTAAAGAGGTGGGGTTTCAGGTGTCTCCGGAAGGTGGTGATTGACTCCGCTGTCCTGGCGTCGTGAGGGAGCTTGTTCCACCATTGGGGTGCCAGAGCAGCGAACAGTTTTGACTGGGCTGAGCGGGAACTGTGCTTCCTCAGAGGTAGGGGGGCCAGCAGGCCAGTGGTGGAATCATCAACTATTACGTTGTTTACCATGGCAAACGGAGACATCTTAGTGCAGTCTGTTTGAAAATACATTTATTTCAGCAGCTGAGGGAGAGCGCTGGGCTCATCTCTTTCTGTACAGTACCGAGATCACCAAGACAATGCTTCTTTACCATTCACTTTGTTCTCTCCCTACATCAGAGACTCCTCTATTAAATACACAGTGAGTGGAGAGTCTATCAATATCAGTCAGTGTGTTAGTCAGTAAATCAACAGTAGAAACAGTGTCCCGGAGTGGTTTCTTTGTTTCTCTCCAGCTTACGTAACAAGAGGGAAGAGTGGAGGAAAAGAGGAGGAAGAGAGGAGGAAGAGGAGGAAGGAGGGGGGGGGGGGGGGGGCTTGGAGATGTGTGTGCTTTACCGGTGCTGGGCTATAGGTATCCCACATCTTTTTTTGGCCAGTCTGACACACACACTACACGCACGCACACACACACACACACACACACACACACACACACACACACACACACACACACACACACACACACACACACACACACACACACACACACACACACACACACACACACACTGTCCATAACCAACCGGAGAGATCAGACTGCCTGTCTTTTCTATTGCCTAACCAGTAGTCAAGCCAGGCACCTTCTGAATAATTCACTCAATTTACCTGCTTCTCTCCTCACAACTTACACTGTTTTGTATTTTAGGGCAAGTAAATAAATAAACCCATAAATACAGTAGGTGGATTGGTAAATATATATACAAATGGCAGAGTATCCAACCTTGTGCCTCAGCCAGAGGTATGTTGCCATCTTCTGGATTTTCAGCCAAACTTCAGGGAGTGAAGAGATCGGCCCATAGAAACACACACTACCGCTCCACTCTCATCGCCTGACTTGCGTTCACAAAACAACAATTTTGTGGGGATTTCAAATATTGTACAAAGACTAAAAAGTGCTGTACTTGAGTATTGAAGGCATATACCACATGTAGAGTTATAAACCTAAAATATAAATATGTATACATTAGTACAATATGTCAAACATTGAGTTAGAAAATGTTTATTATTTCTAAAAGCATGTAGATAAGTGATTATCAATGGTCTATTCAAATCTGAATAATATAGTTGACATTTTTCTAACTAAATATGACTGTATGGATTATATTTTCTTCTGTATAATATATAAGGGATAATCAACAAGAGGCTATGTGTTCTATTGAAAATAATGAATGACGACATGGAAGGTGTGTTCCCCTACGCGACAGCGGAGTGGAACTGACCTTCTGCAGAGTTGCATTACGCAAGAGCCCCAAGTTGACTATCCCGGCTATAATTTAACACATTTGCCACTGGATAAATATGTGTTCAACATCCACTGAAGTACCTAGCAAGTTTACTAGATAGTAGTTGCCGTGGTAACCAAACAAATAGACTTGCTAGTTTAGCTAACCAAACCATCAGTCCTAGCTTGTTATTATGAAAATCTAATTCAACAATACCAATACTGTTTTCAATTCCACTTTTACTTTCAAAAGCAGCTCAAACAAAACATGTGAACATGAACTATAGCCATTTAATTATGCCGTGCAAATATACAGTGCGTTATCTGGAAATAATGCCCGCTCTAGAATGCCCTTCAAGCCAATCAGAAAGGCGTATTCAACAATGCCATGGTATATGATTATCCTTTCTGTGATATAATATAATTTCTGCCTTGCTTATCCTCGTGCACTCTCTCACTCTCTCATGGCATTCATGGATTCCTAGCATGATCTGTGTTATGGCAAGGTGTTAATTGGCTTGGCCCTGTGTGTGTGTGTGTGTGTGTGTGTGTGTGTGTGTGTGTGTGTGTGTGTGTGTGTGTGTGTGTGTGTGTGTGTGTGTGTGTGGTGTGTGTGTGTCCTCTGTTCCTGACATGTGTTATATGCCTCCCTATCCCTCTGCTCTGGGTCTGTATCCCTGTCTCTCATATACCTAACACGTGTCCCACTCTGATCCAGTGTCCCTCTCCTCGACACAGTGTGTCCTAGAATATCCCTCTACCCACAGTACAGTGTATGTGTCTATTGTGCTGCTATACTGCGTCCCTCACCTCTGTGTGTGTTTTACATGTACCCATGCTTAGAGTGTGCCATGTCCACTGAATCCCTTACCCTGTGTGTGTGTGTGTGTGTGTGTGTGTGTGTGTGTGTGTGTGTGTGTGTGTGTGTGTGTGTGTGTGTGTGTGTGTGTGTGTGTGTGTGTGTGTGTGTGTGTGTGTGTGTGTGTGTGTGTGTGTGTGTGTGTGTGTGTGTGTGCATGCTTGCATGCGTACGTGCATCTATCCGTGTGTTTTACTGTCCCTTGACTCCTTGCCTGTGTGTGTTCAGTTGTAGTTTTGTTTCGATTGGCGGAGTGCACTGTGTGTTGTCATTACTCCATGGATGGAACCGTGTGTGTGTGTGTGTGATTCCATGGCCAGTACGTGTGTTTGTTGTACCGCGGGGTGCTGAGTAAGCGGGATGCCATGCTGAGTGGGCACATGCTGTAGAAAGTGCCAAAGGACAGGACACCAGCGCTACCCTTCTCCACTCTTTTTCTCTCTCGCCACTATGAGTTTCTTCATGGTACCCGAACCAAAAACTGATTTAATGAATGTGTTGATCAGTTATGTATAGAGTAATGTCATCATGGAATTCTCGGCCACCAGAAGTTACTCAGCACCTCTCCTCTTTCTAAAGAACACATTCAAGTGTACTGTATAAGTATATTAATATGTATATATAAATAGTATTCATATCCGTCAGGCCCAGAGACATGAGTATCACATGCTAACAACATGGCCCCACACTGCTCTGGGACAAGCAGTTTTCTTGATTTTCATTTCATTCAAAATATATATTCATTGATGCTATTTTTAATACATGTAGTTTCAAAACAAGTTTAGAGATTTTAAATCTAGTGTTTTATTATAATTTGGTTTAACCTACATTATGTTAGTGACTATTGTACTTACCTATCATAAAATAAATGTTCTACTAGAAATAAAAAAGCGTTTCAGTATTTCCAAAGCCTTTCTGTGATTTACATTATGAATGAGGTAAAATATTATTTTGGCTTTTAAAAAACATGATATTTTCTCTCTTTTCAAAGATTTCCTTTTTGATCCTTTCAAATGTGATGCTACTATTAGGTAACCTATGTCTGGACACTTCTTCAATTGGCACTACAGTACTTTAGAAATAATATCCATTTAACACTTGAGCTGCTTTCTGTCTTCGAGCATGTGTTTCTTTCAGGGGCAACGTTTTTCAAATGTCTCTTGAATGTTTAATTTTCCCTTTTTGATTCTCTATCAATTAGTGGGCCATTTACTTCAGTCTATCAAATGCTTTCAAGTGGCACAGACGGCCACCCAAGTACCAACTCTTCATTTAGTTCCTGAATAATGAGGACTGGCCCATCCGTGTGTCCAATGGTGTGGGAGGGTGAAAGAGATCTATTATAATGACATGCTTGGCTAGCTCTGAGGGAACTGTGCACTCTGTAGAAAGGGCTTTTACTCCCATTTACCTGAAGCCCGCTTGCTCAGAAGACTAATAAGGGCTCTATTCAATCCACATTGCGTAAATTCAGCTTTATAGCGTGATTGAAATGTAAAGGCAATGTTCCCTCTTTAGCAGAGACTCCATTCAAGGTAAGTACTGCTTATGTCGACTCAATCGGAAATTACCTTTACATTTATATTGTGGAATCTGTAACACTTCAGCTTTACAGATTGAATAGAGCCCTGAGAAACAACGTTTTAGGAGTACAATAGGGTTTTTATAGAGGACTAAAGAGAGAAATGTAGGAGTACTTTGTGTGTGTGCACAGACTAGTGTCATGGTTTAAATGTGAAATAAAAGATGAGAAAGGAAATTATAGTAGTGCAACCGGAGATAACATCATAGGCTGTGCTTAACTCTTCATTTCCTCTTTATCATATATTGATTAATATGCAAGCAAAACCGGACTAGTTATTTCTGAAAACTAAGGGCTCTATTCAATACATTTTGTTGAAGCGTTACAGATTGAGCGATAGAAATGTAAAGGTCATTTCCAATTGAGCCAACATATGCAGAGTTGACCGTGAATGCAGTCTCCACCAATGAGGAAACATTGACTTTAAATTTCAATTGGACATTAGTGTTGCATTTCCCCAACACGGACAGAATAGAGCCCTGGGATTAGCACATTTTTTGTTCTCACATTAATATAATGTTTTGTAGTTTATGAATCATCTTTTTTCTAACATGTATTTATTAATAGAGAAAATGCACAGTAACTAACATCTTAAAATATTAAATAACTAACATGTTAAAGAATTTATTAGTTACAATAGGCCTAACAAAATGTCTAATTTTCGTCTGTAGTCTTTGGACAGGCTAAAAACCAATACAAATACTACAAATATAAGTAAATTAGCCAAAGTGGCACAGTGCCATACTGACGTTGTATTACTACAAAACAACAAGAAGGACCAAAGGCTGTATAACAGTCAAACACAGCGTGAGAAACTAACTAAATCTTTTAAATGTACTTGGTCATAGAATTGATTTATTTGCAACATTTTTTAAGTATGTATCGCAGTAGTAAGGATATTTAAAAAAAAATGTAGTCTCTAACTGAAAATGGTGTTTGAATTTTAGATGAAATCCACTTAGCTTTAATTAAAGGCTTTGAATCGTCACCTCTCAAAACGGATGTTGTATGACTGAAATCAACAGTATCAGATCAACACACTAAAATGTTGATATGGATATGCTGCACCATTTTGTTGAAGTGTTTTTCAGGATGATACTATGATTATTGATGTTCGTTGTGATAAGTACAAAAATAATTAAACTAATGATGTGTTTTATACACTGAATTGAACTATTTTAG
Source organism: Salmo salar (assembly GCF_965601325.2). Taxonomy (NCBI): domain Eukaryota; kingdom Metazoa; phylum Chordata; class Actinopteri; order Salmoniformes; family Salmonidae; genus Salmo; species Salmo salar. Next base: position 1,257,604 of record NC_138315.1, on the reverse strand, counting down.
TGCACATCATTTTTTACTAAGTATTTTAAGGAGTAGGCCTACTATTTGTTCATTAAGCGTAACTATTGAATTACTGTCATTCATTCATTTTGAATCCTTAGTCATCATTGATATCGAATCAAAGTTTATTTGTCACGTGCGCCGAATACAACAGGTACCTTACAGCAGGGGCGAAAATCTGATATCAACTTTGGAGGGGACAATTACATTACATTTTCTCAAGAGCAATTCCTGAGGGGGACACCAAAAGTAGTGCTGTAACACATAGCCTACGTTTAATATGGTAAATGTATATTGAGGAACCAAAGAAATAAGGTGTTTGCCGTACTCCTAACTACCGGTACCCAAAACTACACAACTAATCACAACAGCAATACCATTGCCTTTAACAAATCTTAGTTCAGTCACCAGTTTAAGTTGAGAGTGGGGGTATCCATGGCATTTTCCAATGATGTTCCTATTTTACAAGTAAAAAAAATTGAGAACCTTTCATAATGTTGCCAAACAAAGACTCAACAAACTTACCTGAGACTCCCTGTCTCTGCCAGTCTGTCCCTGCATATCTGTCCCCAACTCTGCTGTCTGTGTGCCATCTGTTGCCTGCTCTGCCTAATGACATCATTGTGAAACATTTCCATTAGAATTTCATTTCTTTCTTATGAACATTTTATCAACTAGTCTTTGAGATATTAGGCTACTAGGGTTCTTACTTTGCGTTTTGGTGTACTGAAAAATACTCTGATGTCCGTCTTTTTTCTGCCATTTTTTCTACCTGGTTGGCTACACACACACGGTATGTAGGTTATTTACAGTAGGAGATGGGCTTCTATCATCTTATCTTCTATCATTCTATATGGGCTTCGATCTAAAAGGTAGCTAGCAAATGTGAAACGGATTGCAGTGACAAGAGTTGACAGCTGTATGAGTTCACCATTTACACAACATATGCTGCAACCTTTTGTAATTTTAATCGTTTGTTTCATATTGGCTGGCTTCTAACAATAGCTGAATTTGCAAAGCTAGCGAGCACCAATTCAGTGGTGTTTGCTATAATCTTTGCTACCCGGGTTAAATAAAGGTGAAATAAAATATATAAATAAAAGTTCCCTTGCGACAATTTAGCTTTTGCAACGAGACCATTAAATATATTTAAAACAATGGTAGAAGAGAGTGTAGTTCTGTTCAGTTTATCGCTAACCTTATCACAGGGACTTTGAAGCACTAACTTACATGCATGCTGATCTTGGAATAAATTGACGATAGCAAAGATTCCATCTTTGACGACGCCACATAAATGGAATAGGTACTAGCTAGCTTAATAGTTAATATTTGCGCGCTAGCTCTGCATATTCAGCTAGTGTGTGTGCGCGATTGACTGGATTAACCTCACGTCAGTTACGTGCATTGAGTGCCTTTCAGACAGTAGATACGACCTCTACGTTACCTCGCAAGCTAAGGAACTGGCAGTGGATCAAACCATTGTGAGGCAAAGGGTGGGGGGGTCGCAATCTTTTGAAACTTAAAAACGAGCTATTAAGTGTCTATAATCAGCACAGTTGCTTTCATTGCGTATTATTAATATTATTTAAATTACATAGTTATGTTTCAGTGATATATTGGGGGGGACAAATCATATTTTTCCCAGGATGGGGGGGTCGTGTCCCCCCCGTCCCCCCCGGGATTTCCGCCCCTGCCTTACAGTGAAATGCTTACTTACAGGCTCTAACCAATTGTGCAAAAAATGTATATGATATACATTATCACAAAAGTTTAGATGGGCTTAATTTGGATGCTTGGGTTGTACAACAGCTACAACAGCTTGAATCTCTTTGATGTACTGAAACTGGATATCAACCAAAATATGGAACATTCTCTCTGTGTGGTCACTGTGGTTTTGAGGTCAACTTGTAGAGCTATTCTACATAGACTTCATACACAGCCTGAATCCATAAGGAGCTGAGTAAAATAAATAAACAGATAAATATAGGTTGTATTTACAATGGTGTGTGTGCTCCACTGGCTGCCCTTCTCTTCTCTCTCTCTCTCTCTCTCTCTCTCTCTCTCTCTCTCTCGCTCTCCCTCTACTCTTTCAACTCTCTCTCTCTCTCTCTCTCTCTCTCTCTCTCTCTCTCACTCTCCCTCTACTCTCTCAACTCTCTCTCTCTCTCTCTCTCTCGCACTCTCTCTATGACCCCCCTTTCTTTTTCTCCCTTTGAGTGATGGAGGACCATTTGAAGAGATGCGCCTTGCTCTCCGTGACCTGTGCTTGTCAGTGTTAATTGTATGGGTTTAATTACAAAAACACATTGACCACGTTGAAAGGACTCTAAGTTAAATCCTTCCCCTTCAGACCAAACATCTGTGATTTATACCGGGGCAGGGCCATAGACAGCAAGATGAACGGCTGGACGGAAGGACAGACGGATGGACAGGCAGACAGACAGACAGACAGACAGACAGACAGACAGACAGACAGACAGACAGACAGACAGACAGACAGACAGACAGACAGACAGACAGACAGACAGACAGACAGACAGACAGACAGACAGACAGACAGACAGACAGACAGACAGACAGACAGGGGTCAGTTTCATCTATCTGTTAGAGATCAGACAGTAGCTGTAATGTTATGTTCTGTCATGTCCTGTATTACAATTTCAGTAAAAAAAGATGAATTGTACAAAATGTAATTGATCTCAAAATAATTGTTTTATGAAACAATGACTATCCAAGACTTATAAATCAAACATATTTTTTCTGTCCTCTCAAAACACCAGTATTCATTCATTAAAGACTTTAGTTCATGCGCAGCAAAATGTTAGCAAGAAAATTTATAATTCTGTGAATTTCAGGCCTTTGAATCTTGACAAATCTTTCTTAAAAAAAATTGCTTCACTCATTCTGCTTTTAACAAAGTTCAGTCTTGAATGTTATGTGGAAAGGGAAACGTCCCAGAATTAAAATGACTACACTCCAGCAACCCAAAGGTTTTGGCGGTCTAGGTTAACCCAACTTCAAGTTACATGCTTTGTCTCTAGTGCTCCGCCCACTTAAGAAATGGTTTGATCAAGATTAATGTCTTCCTTGGTTTGAAATAGAGGAAAATATACACTGAAAGATATACTATTCTCTTCCTTATCTCCTAAGTTTTGCTGTTTTCAGTTTGGACCAATCATTGCCCACACAATACGGACCTGGCAACAAATTGAAAAACGTGGTACTTGGGAAGTGCAATAGCCCATACACAAACACCAATATTTAGAAATGACTCCCTACCTTTCGGAGGAAACACTATAATTTTTAAACAATGGTCTGAACAAGGAATTCATACACTTTTGGAAATAATGAATGATGGTTTATTATTCTTTCATGACCCCCCAAAAATGTGTGTGATTAACTAGTTGGTCTTTGTTTGTTTTTTCCAGAATAGAACCGCTATGCGAACTTATGAGTCCTATGGAGTCAACCAGTCCCATTCCAGCCACTTACTGCGTTTTTAGGTAGCCCGAACACAAGTGGAAGTTTTCTATCCAATCTATATAGAAAAACTACCTAGAAGCTCTACATAAACCAATGGGAATAGTTACGGTATGGAAATCAGATTGAAAAGACTACAAACAAAATACAGATTGGAAAAGAACAATATCCCAGTGTCTTCCCGAAATTTGAATCATCAACCAATACACTACAAATTCATTCACAGAGTTTATTTGACTCTGTGGAAACACTGCCAATTTGAACTTGCTCTTATTCCAAATTGTCTGTTATGTTCTCAAATAAATATTGGGACTTACGTGCAAATGATGTGGGACTGCCCCAGTGTGAAGACCTTTTGGTCACAGGTTGCCAGTTCTCTATCGAGCACAGTTGGTGTTCCCATTCCCTATCTCCCCAATATATTAATGTTGAACAATGACTCTTCACTGACTCTCACAGTATCCCAGAAATGAATGTGGTTGTCTGGCCTGACTGTGACAAAAAGGATGTTAGTGACCAGATGGAAGCCTCCACATAACTTAGCATAATTCAATGGATACAAAACTTCCTTACAAAAAGGTCAAAAGCTTATTATGAGTTAACGTAATATAATCATGTTTGAATTGATCAATTATATTTTGAATATCTGTATCGAATATCGATGTATGCAGGCTGATTCTTTTCGTGTGTGCCTTGGTCCCACAAACAATTTTACAAACATATGACGAGTTACACACAATGTTTTTTTTAATGCATAGATATGGCTACAACATGAGCCTGTGGGGGGAGGGAGGGAGGAAGGGGGGAATAGAAATGGGTCGCACCTACTGAGAAGGGGGAGTGAGAGGGAGATGGTACACTACAGACAGGACAAATAATGCTTTTTATTTTGTTTAGTTTTTTGATTCTTTGTATTATATGAATATTATTTCCTGTCTGTGATCTGAACCTCTCACAAAAAAATAAATAATAAATAGTTGGTCACAAAAAAAGAAGGATTTGTCATCTGATTGACAGGCTGTTGACAGCAGTATTGGGGCAGTATTTAGCAAGGTCTCGGGATCCCCGTGGCTAAAGTGAAATTCATGTAGACTCTGGTGAGTGGCTGGCATAAAGAGAGGGGCTGGGAGTTTGTAAAGCTGATGCAAAGGAAGGTATTTCATGTTGACATCTCATCGTCCGTCGTGTGATAGTTGATCACTTTTTTGTTGAGTAGAAAAACAAAAGTGGACGCAAAGCCAACCCAGCTGCACAACAGGGCCTCTGATTTCTGTGTGTGTGTGTGTGTGTGTGTGTGTGTGTGTGTGTGTGTGTGTGTGTGTGTATACACAGAATTAAACATATTTGTTTTATCTGTGTTTCATGTTTGTCAATTTTCCCTAGCCATTTTTATTTACTATATATTCATACTGTATGTGTTCTAGTTAATTCTTGTCAATGTATTTGACAATGTTTTGGAGTAGCAGTTGTATGCTTCAGCTCTATGCTGAGGGGAAAGACAGTCATTTAGAAAATTTGATTTAGATTCTGTTCTTCAATGCAAATTCACTGATTATGCTCATTTCCATGATTAGCTATCTTAGTAATTATAAAACAACAAGTGAGACTTTAATTAAATATATTTTGAATTGTTTACGACATTAGCTACTGTATTTGAACTGGGAAAAATTCTACGGTTCTTTAGTTAGGAATTCTGGGGTCGATGTATTTGTTTTGATACCTTTTATCATACATTTGTTTCCTTTTCTTTTACTTAGTCATGTAAATGTGTTTGCCAATGTATCTGTAATGCAACACATTTTCAATGTTCATTGGCGTCTTACATAATTGCTTTGCACTATTTCAAACATGTTTTGTTTCCAAAATCAAATATTGTGGAGTGGAAATTAATTATACCACTCCGAATAATCACATTCAGGGCAGGCTCCAGGCATAAGCGACATAAGCGGTCCCTTAGGACCCCGGCCACTGTTTTTTGGAACTCAGTCAGGGTCTCAAATTACTGTTAAGTGTTAGAATAGTAGAATGCACAAGTTAGTATAATGGAAGTTAGCCATATCAGCTAACAATTTTTTTATTGGTAAACTTACCAATAAAGAAATTAGTCTAGTCAGTTATTTCAACTTGTTGTAATCATGGCCGAATACCAACCGTGCCCCCTCAACCGGCACCTGTTGATTTTGTTAGTCACTCTCACTCAGATATCGTTAACATGGCATAAGTCATGGCAAAGTGGGTAGAATGGCAGGAAATTACTTTTAAAACGGCAAAAATATATCTTTGCCTCATGGCAAAATCAGTAGAAAAGTATGACATGTGTTATAAAATTGCTAAATGTTCTCTCCTCCCCATAGCACAATGTGTAGAACAGCAGAAAACTTGCTTTAAAACTGCAAGATGCCCCATGGTATAAGTGTTGAAAGTAATATTTCAATTTCTCTCTCTGCTGTCAAGAGGGGGACCACTAAAAAAATGTGCCTGCAAATCTTACTTAGGACCCCCAAAAGGCAAGAGCCAGCCCCGATCATATTTGTTGGTAATACTAATTAATATAAATATATGATCAATTCAACCACTGAGTATTTGTTTTGTAAAAATCTGTCTATGTTTGCATTTCATCTGTGTTAACCTTCAAGACGTATTCAAAACAAATTATACATAATACTTTTTACATTTCTTCATGGTAATTCATTTGGTTTAAGTTGTTCAATGTCTTAGAGAGCTTTAAGGGATGGACTTTTTGTTGGGCAGCACTGCCCCTACAGGTACAATGGAAAAACTACAGCTCTTCAGGCTCTCAAACTGACTCAAACTACAACATTGCCAGTTTTTTGTCATGTTCAACAGCCCAATTCATTTTGGAAACTACACAGCCAATTTTCAGAAACACCTTTTATCCTTTTACACATGTGCAGACATGTTTATCCATGCAATGTATCATGTTATTATTATTTTGCATCCAAGCCAGATAAGCCTAATTATATACATTTACAAAAGGTATAACATAGGAGTACCAAAAAACCAAAAAGATCTACAGTCAAATCAGCAATACAGTCCTAAATAAACCATGTAAACAACTTTCATAGATCCTCACTCAAGTGAACTGATTATGTTTACTTTTTTTCAGAGAGAGAAAGATAGATTGATGAAAAACGAATTAAAGTCGTAGCTCCGAGGTCTAATTGCTTTTTCATGATCCAGCAATCCTGCAGAAAGAAAATGTGTGTGTAACAAAAACACAACAACACCCAATTAGAGTCTTTTCACTTTGTGCGTCAGACAGCAGGGTTCAGGGCTGATTGTCTCTCAACTGCTCTGCACTCTGCGGCAGAAGGTGATACCAGGTTGGGTTAGACCCCCGTTACCCCTCCGAGCCTTCTGTTAAATTTGGCAGAAGAATACCGGGCTACTAGACCAAGAACAAAGAACCTGCTGATTTCTGTTTCCACCCATAGAACCAGAGAAAGAATCCTAGAGACCAGAGACAGAATGCAATGGCTTCATTTGGATCTAATCTAAGAGAAACCATTGCTTTAGGCTACCCCTGAAATGAGTGAGTTTTTGAGCAGGCAGGAAGCTTTGATTGCTTCAAATGGTTGGGAAGTTCTATAACGTGTTTCTTTAGCTCAATTATTGTGTATTTTCCGCTCTATGGGTTACAGAAGATGCTGTGCATTAAATGGCATATGAAGGCTTGACATGGGGTTCCTAGCTGAGGGTTATGAGAGCTTAGCTATTATTTGCTATAACCTGGCATACATGATGTGTACTCAGGATGGCCTGGTATTGCCTTTTCACGGGCTGTGCAGGTTCTAATGTTGTGTGGACTTGTGGGAAAGCAGGTGTTTCTAGGATAATGTTTTAGCAGCAGGTAAGTCGGTAACACCGTTCATCAGAGATCGGCTTGCTCCCCTCATCGGACCAAAGCAATGACTGATGGGTCTGTCGTTTGTATGGATGTTTAGCACAGTGGAAAGCCATATGCCGCTGGCACAGTTTCTCTGCCCAAGCCACCTCCTAGAAGTTCTGGGGAGAGAGGGAGAGAAGCAAGAAGACAATGGAGAGGGAGAGAGAAATAAGAAGGCTGGTGAGGGAGAGGAAAACAGAAAGGGGGAAGGGGGGGCCAGAGAGAGAGAGACAGACAGACAGACAGACAGACAGACAGACCAGTCCAGCAGCAGCAGATATTGTATTTTTATTAACAGTGGTGGTCCCAGGCTCTCGTGTGTCCGTCCATCTGTCCAGCCCGGCCCCTTTCCCAGCCCTGCCGACGCCCCCTCATGAGAGGACCACAGCTGTTACTGTAAAGCCCTGTCCAGAGAGGTGTGAGCACTCCTCCCTCCGTCCCTACCTCCCATCCCTCCATCCATCCCTCCATCCCTCCCGCCCTCTTTCAAAGGGATGAAACAAACCAGCGAGCCCAGCCTGCGCGTCTGCAATTTCAGACCTCTTTAGATCATTTTTCATGCTCACCCGAAATGAATAATGCACGCATTAACTGGTGCCAGTTAATACATTTCCGTCTCACTGCACTATATTTTTCAATAAGGGGTGCTTTGTTTTGTGTTGCAAAAAAGGCCTCAGAGGGTTCCTGCTGAAAATGACACCATCCCTCCCTTTTCTCCTGGCTCCACCACTGCCACCCCACCAAAAATAAGAATATACAGATACAGTAACATCAAATCTATTTAATATTTTCAGTTTTTTACTACACAAGCTTTATGACTATGATATAACATTTTTGCAAGTTAGCATATTAGGATTTTCTCTGCAGTTAGTAACGGATATCATTTTTCTCAGCACCTTGGCAGTGTTATACGTAATGAGAATCAATCTTGAGGATGATTCCAGTTCCAGACCGGGTAATAAGAGACCAATTGGCAATGTACCAACTATTAGATCATTGCAGCAGAGCCCTGGGCATCATCTGGACTTTACAAAGACTAGTGTCCGCTTTCTCTGTCACTAAGGCATCAGCAAATGGTTATCTAAACAAAGAGTTAATTCATCAGAATCTGGCCTCTCTGGATGTTTTATTGCCCATCTCTAATGATTAATCACCAGTAGTGGACATCCGAGATACCCAGGCGATCTAGGGTGGGTGGCTGCGATAGAGTGTGACAGCTAGCCCTACTGAAAACGCCACCACGCGTGGACATAGCGGTCCCACCGATGGTCCAAACAGTCAGTGACAGCAGCCCTCCTGTAAGTGACAGAGCACATGGAGCAGACGAAGAGGCCTTCCAGTGACGATGGGTGACAGGCGGGATCCCATCTTGAACATTCCCTCTCCAAATGCCACCCCATGCCCTACTGGCCACATTGTCTGTTGATGCGGGTATAGTGTGTTTCCAGGGGGCTTGTCATGTAATGTGATCTAGATGGAAGGGACAGGGAGGGTCCATCTTTCTGACGCAACCGTGGAGGGAAAGGAAGGAAGGGGTGGAAGGGAGCGAGGAGCAGAGGAATAGAATTTGCGGAAGGTTAGATGGATAGAAGGGGCGGAGGGATGGAAGGAATGCAACATTGAAGGGATGAAGGGATGGAAGGATGCTGAGGTGGACGGAGGAGTTTGACAAGCTTTTACCTAATAAAGACTGCCAGTCTAATGATCACACAGTGAACCTGACTCTTGACCTCTGGTGTTAGAGAAGGGGGAAATGTAGAATGGCAGAGATACCGTTGGTTGAATTTTTACACCTTGACGGTATTTTTCATCAATTAGACAGAGGAGACAGAAGTGTCAATCAGAGCCCATTAAGATTGTTGTGGTTTGGGTGACGAGTGGGATGGAAGGGATGAGAGGGGGCGCCACACACTGATCACATCCTGTCAGATTGATTTGAAGTTTGTCAGAAGACCACTATCAGATGAGGGGGGTACTGGGGGGGGGGGGGGGGGGGGGGGGGGTCAAATGAACACGCAAACATGATGCTAGAGATATGTACAGTATGTTGTCAACACTTAGCATATAATAAGTCCAACTCCTACCTCAAGATCTGCGCTCATAATTTGAATTTAGTGCTTCTTTGACATCATGGCATGAATTACCTGCCCATATCTTTAGTTAAGATACGGAAAATCTGCACATCTCAAGACAGCACATCTCATTAACCTGTCTGGGCTAGGGGGCAGTATTTTCACGGCCGGATGAAAAACGTACCCAATTTAAACAGGTTACTACTCAGAAACTAGAATATGCATATTATTAGTAGATTTTGAAATAAAACACTCTGAAGTTTCTAAAACTGTTTGAATTGTGTCTGTGAGTATAACAGAACTCATATGGCAGGCAAAAACCAGGAAGTGGAGGATCTGAGAATTGTAGTTCTTCTTTCTAGTCCCTTTCGAAACTACAGTATCCGTGGGGTTACGTTGCACTTCCTAAGGCTTCCATTGGCTGTCTAAAGCCTTCAGAAAGTGGTTTGAGCATTCTCCTGTCACTGGGCAGATAATAGGAGCTTAGTTTCTGAGTGGACTGCCTGGCAACAAAGGGATTGGATATGCGCAGTCACGCGAGCACGCTGTTCCTTCTTTTTCTCCTTGAATGAATACGCTATTGTCCGGTTTGAATATTATCGCAATTCATTTATTGCAATTCATACAATACATACATGTATTGTGTAACATAATGTCCTAGGAGTGTCATCTGATGAAGATCGTCAAAGGTTAGTGCTTCATTTAGCTGTGTTTTGGGTTTTATTGACACGTCCTTGCTTGGAAAATGGCTGTGTGATTATTTTTGTCTATGTACTCTCCTAACATAATCTAATGTTTTGCTTTCGCTGTAAAGCCTTTTTGAAATCAGACAATGTGGTTACATCAAGGAGAAGTGTATCTTTAAAATGGTGTAAAATAGTTGTATGTTTGAGAATTGATTTGAATTATGACATTTTGTTGTTTTGGAATTTGCCGCCCTGATATTTCACTGGCTGTGTCCCGCAGGTCCCACCTAGCCCATAGAAGTTAAGGCTAAGCTTTGAGAAAATACATTTAGGGCCAGTTTCTCAGACACATGAAGTGTATACCTCAGGCCCTTATTTATCAAGCATGTGCTGATCTAGGATCAGGTTCCCCCGTCCATGTAATGTTTTTCATTGAAAAGGATAAAGTGATCCCAAGTCAGCACTCCTACTCTGGGAGTTTTGACACATACGGCACCTGGACTAATACTTAAGCCCTTACAATGGAGATTTTCTATTGAACATGATTTTTTGTACACCGCTAGGCTTAATATGTGTCCGGAAAATCGGATCTTGGTGTATGATTAAATTACTATCTCAGCAGAGAAATCAATTGCAAAGAATCTGTCTTCGTTTTTCACTTCAGTGTCTGAAATTGTGCCTTTAACATGGCCTGTTCAGTGATTTAATGGCTAGGCAGCCACCATGCCCTAATTCTTGGAGTTGATGTATCTTGGGCCCCCAAGCTGGGGCATTAATTGATGCCACTTCAACCCAGTGTGGGGCACCCCAGTTCAAAGCCCTCACTCTCCTCACGATCCCCCAGTCGCTCTGGTGCAGAGAAATACACACAACCTCCTGTATCCCCATCAGTGCCTCATTTTAATCGTTGAGAAAATATCTGACTGGGACTGAGATTCAATCTGATTGCGGGTAAAAGGCATTGTGGTTTTAAAGGCAATCTTCCCACGTTTGTGGAGATCCAATTTACAGTAAACGCTGTATATGTCGGCTCAATGGGAAATTGACTTTAAAAGCTGCAATGCCTATATCCTGGCCAAACTTTGTGTTGCGTTTTCTCATAGGTGGTTGTGTATGCATTTGAATATGAAAAATAAATAGCACACCCAGTGAAGTACAATTACACCCTAGGTAAGATCAAATTAATATTATGCGGTGGGGGAATTTAGCAATTTATGACTTTTTTGTTTGAGTAAAAGACAAAAGGGAATACATTGATGAATAAGGATGAGTAAGGAGGTTTTATATACAAAATACATTTAGGGCTCTATTCAATCTGATCGCTGTAGCGTTAACCTCTCTAGGGCAGGCGGGACGAATTCGTCCCACCTACGTAACAGCCAGTTGAATCCTGTGGCGCGATTTTCAAATACCTTAAAAATCCTATTACTTCAATTTCTCAAACATATGACTATTTTACAGCTATTTAAAGACAAGACTCTCGTTAATCTAACCACACTGTCCGATTTCAAAAAGGCTTTACAACGAAAACAAAACATTAGATTATGTCAGCAGAGTACCCAGCCAGAAATAATCAGACAACCATTTTTCAAGCTAGCATATAATGTCACAAAAACCCAGAAGACAGCTAAATGCAGCACTAACCTTTGATGATCTTCATCAGATGACAACCCTAGGACATTATGTTATACAATACATGCATGTTTTGTTCAATCAAGTTCATATTTATATCAAAAAACAGCTTTTTACATTAGCATGTGACGTTCAGAACTAGCATACCCCCCGCAAACTTCTGGGGAATTTACTAACAATTTACTAAATTACTCACGATAAACGTTCACAAAAAGCATAACAATTATTTTAAGAATTATAGATACAGAACTCCTCTATGCACTCGATATGTCCGATTTTAAAATAGCTTTTTGGTGAAAGCACATTTTGCAATATTCTAAGTACATAGCCCAGCCATCACGGGCTAGCTATTTAGACACCCACCAAGTTTAGCCTTCACCAAAATCAGATTTACTATTATAAAAGTTTGATTACCTTTTGTTGTCTTCGTCAGAATGCACTCCCAGGACTGCTACTTCAATAACAAATGTTGGTTTGGTCCAAAATAATCCATCGTTATATCCGAATAGCGGCGTTTTGTTCGTGCGTCCCAGAAACTATCCGAAATGGTAAATCAGGGTCGCGTGCATGGCGCATTTCGTGACAAAAAAATTCTAAATATTCCATTACCGTACTTCGAAGCATGTCAACCGCTGTTTAAAATTTATTTTTATGCCATTTATCTCGTAAAAAAGCGATAATATTCCGACCGGGAATCTCCTTTTCGGCAAACAGAGGAAAAAACACAAAGACGGGGGGTGGCCAGTGCACGCGCCTAAGCCCACAGTCCCTTGATCGGCCACTTGAGAAAGGCGATAATGTGTTTCAGCCTGGGGCTGGAATGACGACATTCAGGTTTTTCCCGGGCTCTGAGAGCCTATTGGAGCCGTGGGAAGTGTCACGTTACTGCAGAGATCCTTTGTAATTGAATGAGATGTCAAAGAAAGACAATAAATGGTTAGACAGGCCACTTCCTGTAAAGGAATCTCTCAGGTTTTGACCTGCCATTTGAGTTCTGTTATACTCACAGACACCATTCAAACAGTTTTAGAAACTTTGGAGTGTTTTCTATCCAAAGCAAATAATTATATGCATATTCTAGTTACTGGGCAGGAGTAGTAACCAGATTAAATCGGGTACGTTTTTTATCCAGCCGTGTCAATACTGCCCCCTAGCCCTAACAGGTTAAAGATTGCACGATAGAAATGTAATGGTAATTTCAACAATTGTTTACAGACAGATTATTTCACTTATAATTCACTGAATCACAATTCCAGTGGGTCAGAAGTTTACACACACTAAGTTGACTGTGCCTTTAAACAGCTTGGAAAATTCCAGAAAATTATGACATGGCTTTAGAAACTTCTAATAGGCTAATTGACATCATTTGAGTCAATTGGAGGTGTACCTGTGGCTGTATTTCAAGGCCTACCTTCAAGCTCAGTGCCTCTTTGCTTGACATCATGGGAAAATCAAAAGAAATCAGCCAAGACCTCAGAATTTCTTTTTTTACACTTCCACAAGTCTGGTTCATCTTTGGGAGCAATTTCCAAATGCCTGAAGGTACCACGTTCATCTGTACAAACAATAGTACACAAGCAAAAAGAGATTAACGTACTTTGGTGCGAAAAGTGCAAATCAATCCCAGAAAAACAGCAAAGGACCTTGTGAGATTCTGGAGGAAACCGGTACAAAAGTATCTATAACCACAGTAAAACAACTCCTATATCGACATAACCTGAAAGGCTGCTCAGGAAGGAAGAAGACACAGTTTCAAAACCGTCATAAAAAAGCCAGACTACGGTTTGCAACTGCACATGGGGACAAAGATCGCACTTTTTTGAGAAATGTCCTCTGGTCTGATGAAAAAAAATATAGAACTGTTTGGCCATAATGACCATCGTTATGTTTGGAGGAAAAAGGGGGAGGCTTGCAAGCCGAAGAACACCATCTCAACTGTGAGGCGCAGGGGTGGCAGCATCATGTTGTCGGGGTGCTTTGCTGCAGGAGGGACTGGTGCACTTCACAAACTAGATGGCATCATGAGGATGGAAAATTATGTGGATATATTGAAGCAATATCTCAAAACATCAGTCAGGAAGTTAAAGCTTGGTCGCAAATTGGTCTTCCAAATGGACAATGACCCCAAGCATACTTCCAAAGTTGTGGAAAAATGGCTTAACTTCTCTGGGCAAGGTGGGACGTGACCGTCCCACACTATTCAACAGCCTGTGAAATAGCATGGCGCGAAATACAAAACAGCAAAAAAAATCATAATTTCAATTTCTCAAACATACGACTATTTTACACCATTTTAAAGATACACTTCTCCTTAATGTAACCACATTGTGCAATTTCAAAAAGGCTTTACAGCGAAAGCAAAACATTAGATTATGTTAGGAGAGTACATAGACAAAAATAATCACACAGCCATTTTCCAAGCAAGGACGTGTCAATAAAACCCAAAACACAGCTAAATGCCCTGACCTCAATCCTACAGAAAATATGTGGGCAGAACTGAAAAAGCAGTTACAGCAGCTCAGTTACAGCAGCTCTGTCAGGAAAAATGGGCCAAAATTCACCCAACTTATTGTGGGAAGCTTGTGGAAGGCTACCCGAAACGTTTGACCCAAGTTAAACAATTTAAAGGCAATGCTACCAAATACTAATTGAGTGTATGTAAACTTCTGACCACTGGGAATGTGATGAAAGAAATAAAGGCTGAAATAAATCATTCTCTCTACTATTATTCTGACATTTCACATTCTTAAAATAAAGTGGTGATCTTAACTGACCTAAGACAGGGGATTTTTACTCGGATTAAATGTCAGGAATTGTGAAAATGGAGTTTAAATGTATTTGGCTAAGGTGTATGTAAACTTCCGACTTCAACTGTACCCCTATAGAATTCTAGACTAGTACATTGGCTTTCTAATTAATTTAGTTGAATCAAGTCTAATCGAGTTAAATGTTGCGTTAATATAGCAGTATTTAATTCATTGTGTTAGGGTGATTTAGCAGATAAGTGTGAAGTGAAGTGAAAACCCCACTGTACAAAAAGAAGTCTTCATAAAGCTCCGGTAGGTAACCCATCTTTTGAACGTAAGGAGATTACAGTATAATCAAAAAGTTTGCTTCTTACTGATGAGTGTGGTGTATGTGATATCCAGCCAGCCAGAACAATATGGATTAACATCCACCTTCAGACCTAGGATGAGATTTAAAAAAAAAAAGGATGAGACAGATTGTGTCTGAAGAGAGAACAGGAAGTCGTAGAGTATACACAGCAGCTGACAGTTCCAAACAGTTCCATTCAGTTCTGGGAGCTCCACTGGAAACTCAGTGCCCTCCAAAAACTTTAGGTTTGTGAAACCACCGACTGATCCACTTTTTCATCTCCTTTTAGCTTCAGGCTATCCATAGAGGGTCATGCTGAACTCAGTGACCTTAGCATGTTATCAAATGATGAACCCGGGTTTGATCTTCAATGGGACGCCATTGGTGTGTGTAAGTTATTTGTTGTCTTTTCAAACCCCCCACCCCCCTCCCCACCCCGGCGAGTGTATCAGTAACATCATCAAAGCATCAAAAGGGCTGCGTTCAGGCACAACTAGTGTATTGTACTGTATGTGTAAACAAATGTTGCTGGCCTTAAAGGAGAGACACACTAGCACTTCAAAAGTTTCCTATGAGCTGAGGGAAGCAGGTGAAAAAATAGAAAGTGCCTTGAACTTTGAACCCAAGTTCCGTGTTGGGGTCACCGCTTCCTTCAATGGTATCCTTTCAGAGAAGCCAAAGTGTGTGTGTGTGTGTGTGTGTGTGTGTGTGTGTGTGTGTGTGTGTGTGTGTGTGTGTGTGTGTGTGTGTGTGTGTGTGTGTGGGTGTGTGGTGTGTGTGTTCTGTGTGTGTGCCAGAGCATGTGTATGTGAGAGAAATAGAATGTGTATGCGTGATACTGCGTGTGTGTGTAGCTGCGAGGGGAGCTCATCTTGCCTCTCTCTCTTTGAAGCCTCTATGCTATAATAGTGAGCTGTTTTTATACAGCGATGGCCGCCGACGCTGACTTCCTGTCTCGGCATATCCCTCGTCGCCTCGGCGGACACTTCAGAAAAACTTCCCTGGCCAAACACCTTTCTCACATTAAAGGCAGGGAGAAGGGGCAGAATGCTGATGTCTCACACAATATGCACATTTCTGTAAGGAAACACAATGTAACGGGTAGTGCTTATTTTTGTCCATGTAACAAAGTGTCAACAAATATTGATAACAAAAGAGGAAAAGTTGATAACCGGATGATAAAATGATGTGCAACTTTTCAATTGAAACATTGGTTTCCTCTTTTTGGAGGGAAAATCGTAAGATGAAAAAAGGTTCTGTGGTCAAACAGCTTTCTTATATTAAAACTACAGAGGATGGGGAGAGGAGGGAAGAACGATAGGGATGGATGAGAGGTGAAGGTTCCTGACCCCACCCCAGTTAGGAAAAGAACAGAGAGATGTCAGTCAAAATAAACACAGTAACACAAACCGTTTGAATGGCCAAACCCCATCTGCCGATGCACCTCACAGACAGTAAACAATGATTGAAATA
The DNA here is from genome assembly GCF_965601325.2 of Salmo salar. Lineage (NCBI taxonomy): Eukaryota > Metazoa > Chordata > Actinopteri > Salmoniformes > Salmonidae > Salmo > Salmo salar. The sequence continues at coordinate 1,241,258 of NC_138315.1, read as the reverse complement.
CCCCCCCCTAGAGTAAAATAATGTAGCGTAGTGTGCAACAATGCAATAAGCAGTAGACTTCCAGTATGGCAACCGAAGGCACTCCCTAGCGGAACTGGGTTCAAATAGTATTTGAGAATAACATAACTTTATTGATCCTCAAGGGAACCCCAAGGGGAAATAAATGTATATTCTATAAAGGTTTTAAAATACTTTTTGAACCCAGGTCTGCTCCCGGGGGCTAGCCAAGCTAAACACAGTTTTACAATGCCTGTTCTAGATACACAAATGCATGGTGCTCCTCACAGCTGAGATAACATGGGGGTCAGAGATGAAAGAGGAGAGGGTTCACAGAGGATGGGTTCCACATGGCCCCGGGAACCAGGCCACACAGATGGAATACAGAATCGTAGATAGACATGTGACTAGTGTTTGCTTCTAGAGCACCAGCTTCTTACAAGATCTTTAAGCAAAGCCATATGGGATCAAATCTGTGGAGCTTGAATGTATACCAGGGTACTAGCAATGGTAAAGGAGTTAACATAATCTCTCTATCTCTTTTTATCCTATCCAGTAAACATTAAAGCTTAAATCCTTAGTTGCTAAATCCATTCTTAGAATTATAAATTAATTATATATACCCATTGATTATTGAAGAACATAACTTATAAATGAGCTTAGTTCAACTGTCATACCCATTCAGAACCCATAATATTGGCTTGTTCTACTCCATTGTTTGTAAACAATGTGAATGTAAACAGACACTGTACAGTCTCAAAACATAGCCTGGTTGTAGTCTCTGTTCAGCTATTACATTCCACAATGTGCCAGTCATGTAATTTGCCAAAGAGATCTTCAAATATGAACATTCTATCATTAATGATCTGGAGGAGATCAGAGGATTTGATTCTGATTCTATAACCCTCGACCAATTGGGCACCGAGGTTAAGTCTATCCTACATTGGTTCAAGAAACAAAATTAATTTAACCAGTGTGCTCCAAGTGGGACAGCTGTCATCAAATCAAAATGTTTATGCAAATTAGACTGTTAGGAAAACTAACTTCATTCATACATTTGATTTGAAACATTCTAACACTGGGGATTCTGATGTAATATATTTGATTATAAACATATAAATGTGGCGCTGGAAGAACAGAGGATTCCCGTTCATTTGTATTTTTACCACCAGCCAATGTGATCACACCAGAAAAGCTCTCGCCAAGTTCATTGTGAACACGGTAGTCTATTTTATTTCCAGCAAGCAAGAGCAAGGTGCTTCTTTCCTCGAATATATCCATTTTTTTATTACTCAAAATAAGTGACCAAACTATACTGCTACTTCTGGGACACACGTAGGGCTATTGGTTCAAGAGCTATAAGAGGAATGGAGAGAGGCCAGTGAAGATGCTAGCGGAGATGCATGAATTGTGCAAGATTGCACATGAATGGCGTGTATTACATGTAATGCATGAATTACACAAAGAGGTGTAAATTAGAAGTTCAGTCATAGGCTGTGCTATGCAAGCCATCATTCGTATAACAGCCTGTATATTAGGCCTTGCCTACTACAGTGAATCTGGACAACCACCTGTGCTATGCAAGCCAGAGACAAAAAACACATTTTGTCTGACGCACATTAACAAATGTTTAATTAAATGTGCAATAAAAAAGTATAGAGCCTCGGCCTATGTATTGAAACCTTGGCTGTTGATGTAGGCAACAGATCACAAAGCAGGGAATCCCCGATTCCCCACTGAGGTCCTTCTTGGAAATGGCAAGTTCACTTTCTCATCAATAAATGCATATCAAGTGCAAGTGCGCTGTCCAGCAGCTCAAATCAACAGGATGGGGGGCCTTTTCATTACACGTCTAATGTGGATCGTTAAAATAATTATTTTCTCAATTTAAATAGTCTATTAGGCCTATGGGGACACCTACATTATACATTTGGCAGCCAAGCATGAGTGATCAGTGTAGCCTTTAATCGTCTAGACATGATGTTGCAACATGTTCATGCCTGGAATAAAAACATCCCAGGCTTCCATCACACTCAATTGAATGAAAAAAAGTTAGGAATTACAGTGGGCAGTTTGGAAAAACTGATTGATGTGTACTTTTTGTGTGTGTGTGTGTGTGTGTGTGTGTGTGTGTGTGTGTGTGTGTGTGTGTGTGTGTGTGTGTGTGTGTGTGTGTGTGTGTGTGTGTGTGTGTGTTCACTAAATGTCCATTCAGAAAGTTTCCTAAAGTAGCCTGTCTGGACTCATATCTCTTATTAAGAGGGAAGGGACAAATAATGTAACTGAAAGTAGCATAACAAAATTGTAATGTTGATCAGCATACCGTTCCTTCAAAAAGTATTCACACCCCTTTCCTTTTTCATATTCTGTTGTGTTACAAAGAGGGATTCAAATGTATTAAATGGTAATTTGGTGTGATCGATCTACACAAAATATTCTGTAATATCAAAGTTGACAAAAATTTGAATATTTGTCCGAATAAATATGAAAAATAAAACACTAAAATAGTCCCCCTGTGACTCAGTTGGTAGAGCATGGTGTTTGCAACGCCAGGGTTGTGGGTTCAATTCCCACGGGGGGCCAGTACAGAGAAAAATAAATAAAAATAAAAATGTATGAAATGTATGCATTCACTACTGTAAGTCGCTCTGGATAAGAGCGTCTGCTAAATGACTAAAATGTAAATGTAAAATTTCTTCATTAGAAACAGTGCCTTCAGAAATAATTCACTTGACTTGTTCCATATTCTGTTGTGGTAGTCTGAATTTGAAATGAATTAAACTGAGATTTTGTGTCACTGGCCTACACACCATACCCCATGATGTCAAAGTGGAATTATGTTTTTTATGTTTTTTTTTTTTTTTTTTTACAAATGAATAAAAAATGAAATGTAAAAATGTATTGAGTTCAATAAGTATTCAACCCCTTTGCTAAGGCAAGCCTTCAGGAGTAAACATTTGTTTGACAACTCACATAATAGGTTGCATGGACTCAGTCTGTGTGCAATAATAGTGTTTAACATGATTTTTGAACGACTACCTCATCTCTGTAGCCCACACATATGATTACCTGTAAGGTTCCTCAATCGAGCAGTGAATTTCAAACACAGAATCAACCACAAAGACCAGGGAGATTTTCCAATGCCTCGCAAAGAAGGGAACAATTTGGTAGACTCAAGGTTTTGAATAGTTACGTAATTAAGATATATTAGTGTTTTATTTTTCATATTTCTTTTACAAATATTTGAATGTTTCATCCATGTTGGTAGTACATAATTTTTTGTGTAGATGGTTGACAAAAATGTACAATTAAATCAATTTTAATCCCATCTTGTAACACAACAAAATGTGAAAAAGTCAAGGGGTGTGAATATTTTCTGAAGGCACTAACAATACATTCACCGTTGGCAGCGATTACAGCTGTGAGTCTTTTTTGGTAAGTCTCTAAGAACTTTGCACACCTGGATTGTACAATATTTGCACTTTATGCATCAAAGAATTCTTCAAGCTCTGTCAAGTTGGTTGTTGAATATTGCTAGACAGCCATTTTCAAGTCTTGCCATAGATTTTCAAGCCAATGTAAGTCAGACCTGTAATTAGGCATTCAGGAACATTCAATGTCATCTTGGTAATCAACTCCAGTGTAAATGTGGCCAAATGTTTTAGATTATTGTCCTGCTGAAAGGTGAATTCATCTTCCAGTGTCTGGTGGAAAGCAGACAACCAGGTTTTCCTCTACAATTTGCCTGTGCTTAGCTCCATTCCGTTTATCCTGAAAAACTCACCAGTCCTTAATGATTACAAGCATGTCCATAACATGATGCAGCCACCACTATGCTTGAAAATATAGAGAATGGTAAGCAATAATGTGTTAGATTGGATTAGGCCAAAAAATCAACACTTTGTTTTCAGGACAAACAGTTAATTGCTACATTTTTTTTTGCAGTATTACTTTAGTGCCTTATTTTAAACAGGATGCATGTTTTGGAATATTTATGTTCTGTACAGGCTTCCTTCGTTTCACTCCGTCATTTAGGTTAGTATTGTGGAGTAACTACAATGTTGATACATACAGTTTTCTCCTATCACAGCCATTCAACTCTGTAACTGTTTTAAAGTCATCATTGTCCTCATGGTTAAATGAATGGTTTCCTTCTGTAACGGTCTTCGTTGTCCTCAGATAAAGGTGAAGAGAAATCAGACCAAAATGCAGCGTGGTAAGTGTTCGTCATTTTTAATTATAAAACTGAACACTAAATCCGACAAGCAAAACAAAAGAACAACCGAACAGTCCCGTCAGGTGCAAAACACTAAACAGAAATGATCTACCCACAAACCCCAAAGGAAAACAGGCTGCCTAAGTATGACTCCCAATCAGCGACAACGAAGTACAGCTGTCCCTGATTGAGAGCCACACCAGGCCAAAACAAAGAAACACAAAGCATAGAAAAAAGGACATAGAATGCCCGGCTCAGGAGCAGGACGCAGACCCCACTCCACCGCTGGCTCACCCCACTTTAACCTCTACGGGCTAGGTGGGACGCTTGCCTACTCAACAGCCAGTTGAATCCTGTGGCGTGTTATTCAAATCCTTAGATATGCTATTACTTAAATTTTTCAAAAATATGACTATTTTACACCATTTTAAAGACAAGACTCTCGTTAATCTAACCACACTGTCCGATTTCAAAAAGGCTTTACAACGAAAGCAAAACATTAGATTATGTCAGCAGACTACCCAGCCAGAAATAATCAGACACCCATTTTTCAAGCTAGCATATAATGTCACATAAACCCAAACCACAGCTAAATGTAGCACTAACCTTTGATGATCTTCATCAGATGACAACCCTAGGACATTATGTTATACAATACATGCATGTTTTGTTCAATCAAGTTCATATTTATATCAAAAAACTGCTTTTTACATTAGCATGTGACTAGCATGTGACTAGCATTCCCACCGAACACTGCCGGTGAATTTACTAAATTACTCACGATAAACGTTCACAAAAACCATAACAATTATTTTAAGAATTATAGATACAGAACTCCTCTATGCACTCGATATGTCCGATTTTAAAATAGCTTTTCGGTGAAAGCACATTTTGCAATATTCTCAGTAGATAGCCTGGCATCACAGGGCTAGCTATTTAGACACCCAGCAGGTTTAGCACTCATCAAAGTCAGATTTACTATAAGAAAAATGTTATTACCTTTGTTGTCTTCGTCAGAATGCACTCCCAGGACTTCTACTTCAATAACAAATGTTGGTTTGGTCCAAAATAATCCATCGTTATATCCAAACAGCGGCGTTTTGTTCGTGCGTTCTAGACACTATCCTAAAGGCTAAATAAGGGTGACGAGCATGGCGCAATTCGTGACAAAAGAATTCTAAATATTCCATTACCGTACTTCGAAGCATGTAAACCGCTGTTTAAAATCAATTTTTATGCCATTTTTCTCATAAAAAAGCGATAATATTCTGACCGGGAATCTGCGTTTAGATAAACAGACAAAGGAAAAGAAACCATTCGGTCGAAGCGGGCACGCGCCTAAGCCCATAGTACTCTGAGTGGCCACTTGCCAAAAGCGATAAAGTGTTTCAGCCAGAGCCTGCCTCGATATCGTTCAACGTTTTCCCGGGCTCTGAGACCCTATGGAAGACGTAGGAAGTGTCACGTTATTGCACAGATCCTGAGTCTTCAATAAAAAGAGCCAAGATGAAACACTACTTCTCAGACAGGCCACTTCCTGCTTGAAATCTTCTCAGGTTTTGGCCTGCCATAGGAGTTCTGTTATACTCACAGACACCATTCAAACAGTTTTAGAAACTTTAGGGTGTTTTCTATCGAAAGCCAATAATTATATGCATATTCTAGTTACTGGGCAGGAGTAGTAACCAGATTAAATCGGGTATGTTTTTTATCCAGCCGTGCAAATACTGCCCCCTATCCCCAACAGGTTAATGGCTCCCCTAGAGAGTGATCTCTTGCTGCCGACCACGGACTGGGGACTCTCGCAGCAGGCCCCGGACTGGCGGGCGACTCTGGCTGCTCCGGACAGGCGGGCGACTCTGGCAGCTCCGGACAGGCGGGCGACTCTGGCAGCTCCGGACAGGCGGGCGACTCTGGCAGCTCCGGACAGGCGGGCGACTCTGGCAGCTCCGGACAGGCGGGCGACTCTGGCAGCTCCGGACAGGCGGGCGACTCTGGCAGCTCCGGACAGGCGGGCGACTCTGGCAGCTCCGGACAGGCAGGCGACACTGGCAGCTCCAGACAGGCGGGCGTTTCAGTAGGCCTGGCTCTGGGCACAGGCACAGAACTCACCAGGCTGGGGAGACTTGCAGGAGGCCTGGCTCTGGGAGCAGGCACAGGCTTCACCAGGCTGGGGAGACATGCAGGAAGCCTGGCTCTGGGCGCAGGCACAGGACTCACCAGGCTGGGGAGACATGCAGGAAGCCTGGCTCTGGGAGCAGGCACAGGCTTCACCAGGCTGGGGAGACATGCAGGAAGCCTGGCTCTGGGCGCAGGCACAGGACTCACCAGGCTGGGGAGACATGCAGGAGGCCTGGTTCTGGACGCAGGCACAGGATAGACCGGGTCCTGGAGACGCACTGGAGGTCTGAAGCACACAGCCTGCACAACCCGTCCTGGCTCGATGCCCACTCTCGCCCGGCAGATGTTAGGAGCTGGGATGTAGCGCACTGGGCTCTCAACGCGTACTGGGGACACCGCGCGCTCTACCGCATAACACGGTTCCTGACCAGTACTACGATGCCTCCTGTAAGCACGGGAAGTTGGCTCAGTATTCCTTCCTGACTCAGGCCAACTTCTCGTGTGCCCCCCCCCAAAAAAATGTGGGGGCTCCCTCTCGTGCCTGCTGCACTGCCTTGCCTCATATCGCCACCTCTCAGCTTTAGCTGCCTCCAGTTCTTCTTTCGGGCGGTGATATTCCCCAGCTTGTCTCCAGGGTCCCTTTCCGTCCAGAATTTCCTCCCAAGTCCACGAATCCTGAACCCTCTGCTCCTTGTTACCACGCTGCTTGGTCCTCTTATGATGGGTAGATTGGTAACGGTCTTCGTCATCCTCACATGAAGGGGAAGAGAAATCAGACCAAAATGCAGCGTGGTAAGTGTTCGTCATTTTTAATTATAAAACTGAACACTAAATCCGACAAGCAAAACAAAAGAACAACCGAACAGTCCCGTCAGGTGCAAAACACTAAACAGAAATGATCTACCCACAAACCCCAAAGGAAAACAGGCTGCCTAAGTATGACTCCCAATCAGCGACAACGAAGTACAGCTGTCCCTGATTGAGAGCCACACCAGGCCAAAACAAAGAAACACAAAGCATAGAAAAAAGGACATAGAATGCCCACCCCAACTCACGCCCTGACCAACCAAAATAGAGACATAAAAGGATCTCTTAAGGTCAGGGCGTGACACCTTCATCTGCGACAACTGAGTTAGGAAGGACATCTCTATCTTTGTAGTGACTAGGTGTATTGATACAGCATCCAAAGTGTAATTAATAACTTCACCATGCTCAAAGGGATAATCAATTTCTATTTTTGTTATTTTTCCTCATCTAAGAATAGGTGCCCTTCTTTGAAAAACCTCCCTGGTCTTTGTGGTTGAATCTGTTTTTGAAATTCACTGCTTACAGATAAGACCTTACAGATAATTGTATATGTGGGGTACAGAGATGAGGTAGTCATTCAAAAATCATGTTAACCTGTTGGGGCTAGGGGGCAGTATTTGCACGGCCGGATAAAAAACGTACCCGATTTAACCTGTTATGGCTAGGGGGCAGTATTTTCATGGCTGGATAAAAAACGTGCCCGATTTAATCTGGTTACCACTCCTACCCAGTAACTAGAATATGCATATACTTATTACATATGGATAGAAAACACCCTAAAGTTTCTAAAACTGTTTGAATGGTGTCTGTGAGTATAACAGAACTCATTTGGCAGGCAAAAACCTGACAAGGTTTCAGGCAGGAAGTGGCCTGTCTGACAAGGTGTCGTTCTTCTTGTCTCTGTTTATTGAAGAGTGAGGATCTTAGCTGTCCCGTGACACTTCCTACGGCTGCCATAGGGTCTCAGAAGGCGGTAAAAAGCTGAATCGTGGCTTTGCAGGCTCTGGCTGAAACAAAGTAGCGTGTTTGGGTAGTGGCTGGTTACAGTACTGTGAGACTCAGGCGCGTGCCCGCGTCGACCGAATGCTTTGTTTTCTTTCCTCTGTTTAGCTAAAAGGAGATTCCCGGTCGGAATATTATCGCTTTTTTACGAGAAAAATGGCATAAAAATGGATTTTAAACAGCGGTTGACATGCTTCGAAGTACGGTAATGGAATATTTCAATTTTTTTGTCACGAATTGCGCCACGCGCGCGACCCTGATTTACCATTTCAGATAGTGTCTGGGACGCACGAACAAAACGCCGCTATTCGGATATAACGATGGATTATTTTGGACCAAACCAACATTTGTTATTGAAGTAGCAGTCCTGGGAGTGCATTCTGACGAAGACAACAAAAGGTAATGAAACTTTTATAATAGTAAAGCTGATATTGGTGAGTGCTAAACTTGCCGGGTGTCTAAATAGCTAGCCCGTGATGCCTGGGCTATGTACTTAGAATATTGCAAAATGTGCTTTCACCAAAAAGCTATTTTAAAATCGGACATATCGAGTGCATAGAGGAGGTATGTATCTATAATTCTTAAAATAATTGTTATGCTTTTTGTGAACGTTTATCGTGAGTAATTAATTAAAATGTTAGCGAATTCCCCAGAAGTTTGCTAGTTCTGAACGTCACATGCTAATGTAAAAAGCTGGTTTTTGATATAAATATGAACTTGATTGAACAAAACATGCATTTATTGTATAACATAATGTCCTAGGGTTGTCATCTGATGAAGATCATCAAAGGTTAGTGTTGCATTTAGCTGTCTTCTAGGTTTTTGTGACATTATATGCTAGCTTGAAAAATGGGTGTCTGATTATTTCTGGCTTGGTAGTCTGCTGACATAATCTAATGTTTTGCTTTCGTTGTAAAGCCTTTTTGAAATCGGACAGTGTGGTTAGATAAAGGAGAGTCTTATCTTTAACCTCTATGGGCTAGGTGGGACGCTAGCGTGCCACCCGTGGTGCACTCCATCAACAGCAGGTGCATTTCAAGAGCGGCAAATTTGAATCCAAATAAATGTCAAAATTCAAATTTTTCAAACATACAACTATTTTACACCCTTTGAAAGATAAACATCTCCTTAATCTAACCACGTTTTACGATTTCAAAAAGGTTTTACGGCGAAAGCATAAATTTAGAGTATGTTAGGACAGTACATTTACAAGAGTTGTGTGTAATGTTTTGTCAAGTCAAAGACAGGGTCACCAAAACCATAAAACCAGCTAAAATGATGCACTAACCTTTTACAATCTCCATCAGATGACACTCCTAGGACATTATGTTAGACAATGCATGCATTTTTAGTTCTATCAAGTTCATATTTATATCCAAAAACAGCGTTTTACTATGGCATTGATGTTGAGGAAATCGTTTCCCTCCAATAACCGGCAGTCAAGTCAGCGTCACAAATTAAATAATTAAAATTAGAAAACATTGGTAAAATATTATATTGTCATTTAAAGAATTATAGATTTACATCTCTTGAACGCAATCAACTTGCCAGATTTAAAAATAACCTTACTGGGAAATCACACTTTGCAATAATCTGAGCACTGCGCCCAGAAAAATACGCGTTGCGATACAGACTAGACGTCATGTTGGGGAGATCTAAAATCGAAAATACTATGTAAATAATCCATTACCTTTGATTCTCTTCATCAGATGTCACTTCCAGGTATCACAGGTCCATAACGAATGTAGTTTTGTTCAAAAAAGCTCATCATTTATGTCCAAAAATCTCCGTCTTGTTAGCACATGATCTAAGCCAGCCGGACTTCTCGTCATGAACGAGGGGAAAAAATATATTTACGTTCGTTCAAACATGTCAAACGTTGTATAGCATAAATCATTAGGGCCTTTTTTAACCAGAACATGAATAATATTCAAGGTGGACGAATGCATACTCTTTTATAATGTATTGGAACGAGGGTACCCAACATGAACTCGCGCGCCAGGTGTCTAATGGGACATCATCGTTCCATGGCTCTTGTTCGGTCAGATCTCCCTCCAGAAGACTCAAAACACTTTGTAAAGGCTGGTGACATCTAGTGGAAGCAATAGGAAGTGCCAAAATATTCCTCAGCCCCTGTGTTTTTCAATGGGATAGGTTTAAAGGTAATACAACACATCAGGTATCCACTTCCTGTCAGAAAATGTCTCAGGGTTTTGCCTGCCAAATGAGTTCTGTTATACTCACAGACACCATTCAAACAGTTTTAGAAACTTTAGAGTGTTTTCTATCCATATATAATAAGTATATGCATATTCTAGTTACTGGGTAGGATTAGTAACCAGATTAAATCGGGTACATTTTTTTTATCCAGACGTGCAAATGCTGCCCCCTAGCCCTAACAGGTTAAAATGCTGTGAAATAGTCATATGTTTGAAAAATGGAAGTTTTTGTATTTTAGAGGAGTTTGTATTTCGCGCCACGCCCATCATTGGATCGCGGAACGTCTAGATGTAAGAGGTTAAACTGGTTACTACTCTTGCCCAGAAATGAGAATATGCATAGAATTGGATAGAAAACACGCTAACGTTTCTAAAACTGTTTGAATGGTGTCTGTAAGTATAACAGAACTCATATGGCAGGCCAAAACCTGAGAAGATTCCATACAGGAAGGGCCCTGTCTGACAATTTCTTGTCATTCTGTTGCAAATCTATCGAAAATACAGCATCTCTGCTGTAATGTGACATTTTCTAAGGCTTCCATTTGCACTCAGAAGGCGCCAGAAAGTGGAATGACGTGTCTGCTGTCTCTGGGCGAAGTACAGCAGGAGATTATGTTACTGGTCAGCCTGGGAACAGTGACACTGGAGATGCGTGTTCATGAGAATTCAATTTTTTTTCTTTCAGCCTTTGAATGAATACAACGTCGCCCGGTTGGAATATTATCGCCATTTTATGAGAAAAATAGCATAAAAATTCATTTTAAACCGCGTTTGACATGCTTCGAAGTACGGTATTGGAATATTTTGAATTTTTTTTGTCACGAAATGCGCTCGCGCGTCACCCTTCGGATAGTTACCTGAACGCACGAACAAAACGTCTGTATTTGGATATAACTATGGATTATTTGGAACAAAAACAACATTTGTTGTTGAAGTAGAAGTCCTGGGAGTGCATTCTGATGAAGAACAGCAAAGGTAATCCAATTTTCCTTATAGTAAATCTGACTTTGGTGAGGGCCAAACTTGGTGGGTGTCAAAATAGCTAGCCGTGATGGCCGGGCTATGTACTCAGAATATTGCAAAATGTGCTTTCGCCGAAAAGCTATTTTAAAATCTGACACCGCGATTGCATAAAGGAGTTCTGTATCTATAATTCTTAAAATAATTGTTATGTATTCTGTCAACGTTTATCGTGAGTAATTTAGTAAATTCACCAGAAGTTTTCGGTGGGTATGCTAGTTCTGAACATCACATGCTAATGTAAAAAGCTGTTTTTTGATATAAATATGAACTTGATTGAACAAGAAATGCATGTATTCTATAACATAATGTCCTAGGAGTGTCATCTGATGAAGATCATCAAAGGTTAGTGCTGCATTTAGCTGTGGTTTGGGTTTATGTGACATATATGCTTGCTTGGAAAATGGCTGTGTGATTATTTGTGTCTATGTACTCTCCTAACATAATCTAATGTTTTGCTTTCGCTGTAAAGCCTTTTTGAAATCAGACAACGTGGTTCGATTCAGGAGAAGTGTATCTATAAAATGGTGTAAAATAGTCCTATGTTTGAGAACTTTGAATTATGACATTTTGTGGTTTTAAATTTGGCGCTTTGATTTGTCACTGGCTTTTGAATAGTGTGGAACGATTTCGTCCCACATCCCCTAGATAGGTTAAACACTATTATTGCACACAGAGTGAGTCCATGCAACTTATTTTGTGACTTGTTAAGCACATTTTACTCCAGCTTATTTAGGCTTATGTAATGGCTGTTGAATGGAGTAGACCAAGGCGCAGTGTGGTTAGTGCTCATCTTTGTAATTTAATGGAAAAGAGAACACTTTACAAAATAAACCAAAGACAACAGCCAAACAGTTCTGTCAGGTAACAAATGACTAAACAGAAAATAACTACCCACCAAACCCAAAGGAAAACAGGCTGCCTAAGTATGGCTCCCAATCAGCAACAACGATATACAGCTGTCCCTGATTGAGAGCCATACCCGGCCGAAACAAAGAAATACCAAACATAGAAAAAAGGACATAGAATGCCCACCCCAACTCACGCCCTGACCAACCAAAATAGAGACATAAAAGGATCTCTAAGGTCAGGGCGTGACAGCTTACCATAACAATGATGTTGAATACCTATTGAGTCTAGACATTTCAGCTTTCATTTGTAATACATTTGGAAAAATTTGGAAAAATTTAATTCGACTTTGATATTATGAGGTATTGTGTGTAGTTCAGTGACAAAAAAAACAGGATGTAACACAACAAAATGTGGAAAAAGTCAAGGGGTGTGAATACTTTCTGAAGGCACTGTATGTGCTAGGAATGACGACAGGCTCCAGTGTTGCATTTCTTTCCTCTCATTAATGGGATGCAATTGAAGCAAACGTAGCTGGATTGAATCCTGTAGGTTAATATTTTCCATATAATAATTATTTTTCTCTCTCATTAGGCCCTAATCTATGAATTTCACATGACTGGCAGTACAAAAAAACAGTCAGTATCTGGTGTGACCACCATTTGCCTCATGTAGCGTGACACATCTCCTTCGCATAGAGTTGATCAGGCTGTTGATTGTGGCCTGTGCAATGTTGTCCCACTCCTCTTCAATGGCTGTGCAAAGTAGCTGGCTGTTGGCGATAAGTGGAACATGCTGTCGTACACGTCGATCCAGAACATCCCAAACATGCTCAATGGGTGACATGTCTGGTAAGTATGCAGGCCATGGAAGAACAGGGACATTTTCAGCTTCCAGGAATTGTATATAGATCCTTGTGACATTATCATGCTGAAACAGGAAGTGATGGCGGCAGATGAATAGCACAACAAAAAGCTTCAGGATCTCATCACAATATCACTGTGCATTCAAATTGCCATTGATGAAATTCAATTGTGTGTCTAGCTTATGCCTGCTCATACCATACCCCACCATACCCCACCTCCACCATGGGGTAGAGTCAGCAAACCACTCACCCACATGACGCAATATACACTGTCTACTATCTGCCCGGTACAGTTGAAACTGGGATTGAGCACACTTCTCCAGCGTGCCAGTGGCCATCAAATATGAGCGTTTGCACACTGATGCTGGTTATGAAGCCGAACTGCAATCAGGTCAAGACCCTGGTGAAGACGACAAGCTCGCAGATGAGCTTCCCTGAGAGGGTTTCTGACAGTTTGTGCAGAAACACTTCAGTTGTGCAAACCCACAGTTTCATCAGCTGTCTGGGTGGCTGGTCTCAGACGATCCAGCAGGTGAAGAGGCCGGATATGGAGGTCCTGGTCTGACGTGGTTATACGTGGTCTGCGGTTGTGAGGCTGGTTGGACGTACTGCCAAATTCTCTAAAATGACGTTAGAGGTGGTGTAACGGGGGTCGTCTAATGGGGATCAAGACGCGGCGTGTGACGTGCTCATATTCACTTTTACTAAACTCAAAATCAAACAAACAAAAAAACGACCGTAAACAGTCCTGTCAGGTGCAACATACATAAAACAGGAAACAACCACCCACAAAACACAGGAAAAAACACCCCTACTAAATAGAGGCAACGAGGAACAGCTGCCTCCAATTGAAGGTCAACCCAAGAAACTAAACATAGAAATAGACACACTAGAACACACATAGAAATATACTAACATAGAACATAAACCAAAAACCCCGAAACACATAAAACCAACACCCCCTGCCACGCACTGACCAAACAACAATAACAAATAACCCCCTTTACTGGTCAGGACGTGACAGTACCCCCCCCCCCCCCAAAGGTGCAGACCCTGTATGCACCTCAAACAAAAAACACAAAAATAAACCCCAAATAAAGGGAGGGAAGGGAGGGTGGCCACTGTCAATGACGGTTCCTGTGCTACACTCCCCTTCCCAAACCTCCCCCCACAGAGGTGGCTCTGGCTCTGGGCTTAATCCCCACTCTAACCTGTCCACCCCTGCTGAAGGCTCAGGGCTGTAGCCCACCGCTGAAGGCATTGAGTTGAGGGGCGACTATGGCTGCGCCGGAATGGCGGGCCGACTCTGGCTGCGCCGTCTCTGTCGGTTCTGGACTGTGGGCCGTCTCTGTCGGTTCCGGACTGTGGGCCGTCTCTATCAGTTCTGGACTCTGGGCCGTCTCTGCCGGTTCCGGACTGTGGGCCGTCTCTGTCGGTTCTGGACTGTGGGCTGTCTCTGTCGGTTCCGGACTGTGGGCCTTCTCTGTCGGTTCCGGACTGTAGGACGTTGCCGGAAGCACTGGACGGGGAACTGTCGCCGGAAGCTCTAGACGGGGCACTGTTGCCGGACGCTCTAGACGGGGCTCTGTCGCCGGAAGCTCTAGACGGGGACTGCGCACTGAATGCCTGGTGCGTGGGACTGGCTTTGGAGGCGCCAGACTAGTGACACGCACCACAGGGCTAGTGCAAGGAGCAGGAACAGGAAGAACTGGACTGGGCAGGCGCACTAAAGGCCTGGTTCGTGGGGCTGGCTTTGGAGGCACCAGAACCGTAACATGCACCACATAGCTAGTGCGAGGAGCAGCATCAGGACGTACTGGACTGGGCAGGCGCACTAAAGGCCTGGTGCGTGGGGCTGGCTTTGGAGGCGCCAGAACCGTAACACGCACCACAGGGCTAGTGCGAGGAGCAGCAACAGGACGTACTGGACTGGGCAGGCGCACTAAAGGCCTGGTGCGTGGGGCTGGCTTTGGAGGCGCCAGAACCGTAACACGCACCACATGGCTAGTACGAGGAGCAACAACAGCACTTACTGGACTGGGCAGGCGCACTAAAGGCCTGGTGCGTGGGGCTGGCTTAGGAGGCGCCAGCCTAGTAACATGCACCTCAGGGCTAGTGCGAGGAGCATGAACAGGACGTACTGGACTGTGGAGGCTTACCGGAGAGAGAGTGCGAGAAGCAGGCACATGCTCGACACAATAAGCACGGGGAGTTTGCTCAGGGCTTACCCCTGGCCCAGCCAAACTACCCGTGTGCATCTCGTTCTTCCCTGGTAGGCTCCGATAACGTTCAATAACTTGCCCCCAATTCCAGTTTCTTCTCTCCATCCACTCCAATACCGACCAGGTGTTCATCCCTGCCCGGGCACGCTGCTTGATCCAGTCATGGTGGGTGGTTCTGTAACGGGGGTCGTCTAATGGGGACCAAGACGCGGCGCGTGACGTGCTCATATTTACTTTTATTAAACTCAAAATCAAACAAACAACAAAATGACCGTAAACAGTCTCGTCAGGTGCAACATACACAAAACAGGAAACAACCACCCACCAAAACACAGGAAAAAAACACCCCTACTAAATAGGACCTTCAATTAGACGCAACGAGGAACAGCTGCCTCCAATTGAAGGTCAACCCAAGAAACTAAACATAGAAATAGACACACTAGAACATTGAAATATACTAACATAGAACATAAACCAAAAACCCCGAAACAGATAAAACAAACACCCCCTGCCACGCCCTGACCAAACTACAATAACAAATAACCCCCTTAACTGGTCAGGACGTGACAGGTGGCTTATGGTAGAGAAATTAACATTCAATTAATTTCATCCCTGCAGTCAGGACATTTCAGAGAAATAAGCTTTTTGTGCGTATGGAAAATCTTTTATTTCAGCTCATGAAACACGGGACCAACACTTTACATGTTGCTTTTATATTTTTGTTCACTGTATATTGAGCCAAATTTGCGAGCAGCCCATGTTTCATAACGTTGTCATGGAAAATATGAATGACTGGCACCGAGAGTACTCCTAGCATAGTTAAAACTGTTATTTGTATATCGTGGTTGGTCAGTCCTTGTATTCTTACCACTGTCTAGGAATTTCTCCATACCCATCCCTCAGCTTTTTACCAACACCACTTTGTTTTTGTTTTAAAAACAAACTGTTATTTTGACAGGGATAGCAAAAATTAGACTGGAAGTTTCAAGCATGATTCAAAGATCTGTGTGTGTGAGTGTGAGTGTATGTTGCATGGTCCAGTTTGCATTGCAGCATGTTGTCCTGGGTACCCAGGGCCTCTGGGTCCAGCATCAGAGACAGTTCATAGTGCTTTTTCGCCAGCTCCAGCTTCCCCCAGTGATGGGACAGCACCGCTGATATGGAGCAGAGAGAGAGGAGAGGTGCAAAGACTTTAGCAGAAGATTTTTAGCAGGACATGTTGTAGAACACACAGATAGAAATATATTATGTAGAACAAACATGCCTTTAACATTAAGAATAAGGAATTTCAATTCACGTTAGCCTGTATTCATTACATTAATATCTACAACGTTCCACCTTATATATGCTTACGTTTAGGAGTTAAGGTATATTTTTAGGGTTAGTGGTTTGGGGTTAATGTTAGGTTAGATTTAGAGAAAATAGGATTTTGGATGGTAACCAATTCTTTAGTCCCCACAAGAATAACAATACAAAATGTGTGTGTGCTCGCATTTTTTTTATACAGTCGGTAAAAAAAATGATATCCCATTGACTTCAATGCTGGACATCACACATGCATTTATCTGAGGTTCGGATTGGATAGAGGTAAATTAATTGTAAGCAATTTCTCACTGTGCTGACTGACCTCATGCTTCTGTAGTTTGCCCAGAATGTTAGCCAATGAGAACATTATGGTGTGGCCGTTAGGGAGGAGCTTCAGGGCATCTCGGCCAATCACCTCCGCCTGGGACAGGTTGCCTAGACAACAGGAAAGAGAAGGGATAGACATGAGAAGGACAGACTGATAGAGGAAATCCAAGTCATGAGGAGAACGCATTTTAAAACTGACATACTACGCAAGCCTGCTTACAAGTTCTCTTTATTGGAAGTCAATGGATTCACAGAGTAGAAATGTCAACTGCTTGTAAGAATGCATGGAGCTTTAAAGCAAGTGCATACCTTCATAGCATGGATAAAATTATAGAATTATTCATCCTAATATACACTGAGTGCCAAGTGTGTGTTTGTGTTGTCAATGATGTGTAGAGCAGAGTTTTTCCTCGCCACACATGGAAGACCGCTTTAACCTCCTAATTAGGAGCTGAACACAAGGACCACTGGCTTATTGATCTATGTCAGAGACCTGTCTGTCAGTCTGACCAGGGAGGGAAGGTGGGAGGGAGGGAAGGTGGGAGGGAGAGAGACCGAGGGGGAGAGAGGGAGGGAGGGAGAGAGAGGGTTGGGGGTGAAGAGTGAGGGCCTGAGTCATGCTCTGTGACCCATCATACATGTGCTTTGCGTGTGTGTGTGTGTGGGTGTGTGTGTGTGTGTGTGTGTGTGTGTGTGTGTGTGTGTGTGTGTGTGTGTGTGTGTGTGTGTGTGTGTGTGTGTGTGTGTGTGTGTGTGTGTTAGCTCAGCTTTATCTCTGTGCAATAGAAGAGAGAAGAAAGGAACCAACAGCAAAAAAAATGTACACCCCAGTTGATTTTAGTTTTTTGGTGAGATGGACCCTTGGCAGATTTGGGAAACAAATGATGTGGAGGGGGGGTTAGGAAGGGGGATGCTGAATTCTGAGGAGGCACTTATCTGATTGTGTCTGCTTTGCGTTTGATCATGGCCACACTAGCTGGTGATTGGACGGTTCATTGGCCCTCTTGGGAGACTCCACCCCCTCGGGAGAGGCTTCTGACAAAAAGGGCGCCAGCATCTGGAAATCAGCGCATTCTCCACACGGCAGGGAAGACTGCCTTTAGAAAACTCCACACACAAAGCTTTAATATATACATTTCAAGCATTGCCGGTTCCTGCTCTTCCAGTCTAATCACATTGGGCACTTAGATCAAATGTTTCCCCCAAAAAATGTAATGTTGTCTCTGTCTTTACTGCTGTCAACGTTCGGAAACAATCTTTGAAAAACTGTGCATACGGATGAATGTGTAGAAATATGAGGCATTTCTCTAATTCATCCATAACTGGATTTTGAATATCCAAAATAGTTTTGGCACAAAACACAGCAAGTGATGGGTATTGTCACTCATTAGTATCTTTACATTTACATTTACGTCATTTAGCAGACGCTCTTATCCAGAGCGACTTACAAATTGGTGCATTCACCTTATGATATCCAGTGGAACAACCACTTTACAATATTACATCTATATCTTTTTTGGGGGGTAGAAGGATTACTTTATCCTATCCAGGGTATTCCTTAAAGAGGTGGGGTTTCAGGTGTCTCCGGAAGGTGGTGATTGACTCCGCTGTCCTGGCATCGTGAGGGAGCTTGTTCCACCATTGGGGTGCCAGAGCAGTGAACAGTTTTGACTGGGCTGAGCGGGAACTATGCTTCCGCAGAGGTAGGGAGGCGAGCAGGCCAGAGGTGGATGAACGCAGTGCCCTTGCCCTTGCCCTTGTTTGAGTGTAGGGCCTGATCAGAGCCTGAAGGTACGGAGGTGCCGTTCCCCTCACAGCTCCATAGGCAGCACCATGGTCTTGTAGCAGATGCGAGCTTCAACTGGAAGCCAGTGGAGTGTGCGGAGGAGCGGGGTGACGTGAGAGAACTTGGGAAGGTTGAACACCAGACGGGCTGCGGTGTTCTGGATGAGTTGTAGGGGTTTAATGGCACAGGCAGGGAGCCCCGCCAACAGCGAGTTGCAGTAATCCAGACGGGAGATGACAAGTGCCTGGATTAGGACCTGCGCCGCTTCCTGTGTAAGGCAGGGTCGTACTCTGCGAATGTTGTAGAGCATGAACCTACAGGATCGGTCACCGCCTTGATGTTAGCGGAAAACGTGTTGTCCAGGCTCTCTTGAAGACGGAAGGGACGTAGCCAGCGGTCAAGGATGAGTTGATGAGCGAGGTGAGGTAAAGGAGAAGGTCTCCGGAAATGGTCTGGAGAAGAGAGGAGGGGATAGGGTCAAGCGGACAGGTTGTTGGGCGGCCGGCCCTCACAAGTCACAAGATTTCATCTGGAGAGAGAGGGGAGAAAGAGGTCAAAGCATAGGGTAGGGCAATGTGAGCAGGACCAGCGGTGTCGTTTGACTTAACCTCTATGGGCTAGGTGGGACGCTAGCGTGCCACCCGTGGTGCACTCCATCAACAGCAGGTGCATTTCAAGAGCGGCAAATTTGAATCCAAATAAATGTCAAAATTCAAATTTTTCAAACATACAACTATTTTACACCCTTTGAAAGATAAACATCTCCTTAATCTAACCACGTTTTACGATTTCAAAAAGGTTTTACGGCGAAAGCATAAATTTAGAGTATGTTAGGACAGTACATTTACAAGAGTTGTGTGTAATGTTTTGTCAATTCAAAGACAGGGTCACCAAAACCATAAAACCAGCTAAAATGATGCACTAACCTTTTACAATCTCCATCAGATGACACTCCTAGGACATTATGTTAGACAATGCATGCATTTTTAGTTCTATCAAGTTCCTATTTATATCCAAAAACAGCGTTTTACTATGGCATTGATGTTGAGGAAATCGTTTCCCTCCAATAACCGGCAGTCAAGTCAGCGTCACAAATTAAATAATTAAAATGATAAAACATTGGTAAAATATTATATTGTCATTTAAAGAATTATAGATTTACATCTCTTGAACGCAATCAACTTGCCAGATTTAAAAATAACCTTACTGGGAAATCACACTTTGCAATAATCTGAGCACTGCGCCCAGAAAAATACGCGTTGCAATACAGACTAGACGTCATGTTGGGGAGATCTAAAATCGAAAATACTATGTAAATAATCCATTACCTTTGATTCTCTTCATCAGATGTCACTTCCAGGTATCACAGGTCCATAACGAATGTAGTTTTGTTCAAAAAAGCTCATCATTTATGTCCAAAAATCTCCGTCTTGTTAGCACATGATCTAAGCCAGCCGGACTTCTCGTCATGAACGAGGGGAAAAAATATATTTACGTTCGTTCAAACATGTCAAACGTTGTATAGCATAAATCATTAGGGCCTTTTTTAACCAGAACATGAATAATATTCAAGGTGGACGAATGCATACTCTTTTATAACGTATTGGAACGAGGGTACCCAACATGAACTCGCGCGCCAGGTGTCTAATGGGCCATCATCGTTCCATGGCTCTTGTTCGGACAGATCTCCCTCCAGAAGACTCAAAACACTTTGTAAAGGCTGGTGACATCTAGTGGAAGCAATAGGAAGTGCCAAAATATTCCTCAGCCCCTGTGTTTTTCAATGGGATAGGTTTAAAGGTAATACAACACATCAGGTATCCACTTCCTGTCAGAAAATGTCTCAGGGTTTTGCCTGCCAAATGAGTTCTGTTATACTCACAGACACCATTCAAACAGTTTTAGAAAATTTAGGGTGTTTTCTATCCATATGTAATAAGTATATGCATATTCTAGTTACTGGGTAGGAGTGGTAACCAGATTAAATCGGGTATGTTTTTTTATCCAGCCGTGTCAATACTGCCCCCTAGCCCTAACAGGTTAACAAACGAGGATCGGATGTCGTCAACCTTCTTTTCAAAAGGGTTGATGAAGTTATCCGCAGAGAGGGAGGAGGGGGGAGGGGGAGGAGGATTCAGTAGGGAGGAGAAGGTGGCAAAGAGCCTCCTAGGGTTAGAGGCAGATGCTTGGAATTTAGAGTGGTAGAAAGTGGCTTTAGCAGCAGAAACAGAGGAAGAAAATGTAGAGAGGAGGGAGTGAAAAGATGCCAGGTCCGCAGGGAGGCAAGTTTTCCTCCATTTCCGCTCGGCTGCCCGGAACCCTGTTCTGTGAGCTCGCAATGAGTCATCAAGCCACGGAGCAGGAGGGGAGGACCGAGCCGGCCGGGAGGATAGGGGACATAGAGAGTCAAAGGATGCAGAAAGGGAGGAGAGGAGGGTTGAGGAGGCAGAATCAGGAGATTGGTTGGAGAAGGACTGAGCAGAGGGAAGAGATGAAAGGATGGAAGAGGAGAGAGTAGCAGGAGAGAGAGAGCGAAGGTTGTGACGGCGCAATACCATCTGAGTAGGGGCAGAGTGAGTAGTGTTGGAGGAGAGCGATAGGGAAAAGGATACAAGGTAGTGGTCGGAGACTTGGAGGGGAGTTGCAGTGAGATTAGTAGAAGAACAGCATCTAGTAAAGATGAGGTCAAGCGTAGTGCCTGCCTTGTGAGTAGGGTGGGACAGTGAGAGGGTGAGATCAAAAGAGGAGAGGAGTGGAAAGAAGGAGGCAGAGAGAAATGAGTCAAAGGTAGATGTAGGGATGTCTTACATCTAGACGTTCCGCTAGCGGAACACCTGCTCCAATATCCAATGATAGGCGTGGCGCGAATTACAAATTCCTCAAAAATACAAAAACTTCAATTTTTCAAACATATGACTATTTCACAGCATTTTAAAGATAAGACTCTCCTTTATCTAACCACACTGTCCGATTTCAAAAAGGCTTTACAACGAAAGCAAAACATTAGATTATGTCAGCAGAGTACCAAGCCAGAAATAATCAGACACCCATTTTTCAAGCTAGCATATAATGTCACAAAAACCCAGAAGACAGCTAAATGCAGCACTAACCTTTGATGATCTTCATCAGATGACAACCCTAGGACATTATGTTATACAATACATGCATGTTTTGTTCAATCAAGTTCATATTTATATCAAAAACCAGCTTTTTACATTAGCATGTGACTAGCATGTGACTAGCATTCCCACAGAACACTGCCGGTGAATTTACTAAATTACTCACGATAAACGTTCACAAAAAGCATAACAATTATTTTAAGAATTATAGATACAGAACTCCTCTATGCACTCGATATGTCCGATTTTAAAATAGCTTTTTGGTGAAAGCACATTTTGCAATATTCTAAGTACATAGCCCAGGCATCACAGGCTAGCTATTTAGACACCCGGCAAGTTTAGCACTCACCAATATCAGATTTACTATTATAAAAGATTGATTACCTTTTGTTGTCTTCGTCAGAATGCACTCCCAGGACTGCTACTTCAATAACAAATGTTGGTTTGGTCCAAAATAATCCATCGTTATATCCGAATAGCGGCGTTTTGTTCGTGCGTCCCAGACACTATCTGAAATGGTAAATCAGGGTCGTGCGCATGGCGCAATTCGTGACAAAAATAATCTAAATATTCCATTACCGTACTTCGAAGCATGTCAACCGCTGTTTAAAATCCATTTTTATGCCATTTTTTCTCGTAAAAAAGCGATAATATTCCGACCGGGAATCTCCTTTTAGCTAAACAGAGGAAAGTAAACAAAGCTTTCGGTCGACGCGGACACGAGCCTGAGTCTCACAGTACTGTAACCAGCCACTACCCAAACGCGCTACTTTTTTTCAGCCAGAGCCTGCAAAGCCACGATTCAGCTTTTTACCGCCTTCTGAGACCCTATGGCAGCCGTAGGAAGTGTCACGGGACAGCTAAGATCCTCACTCTTCAATAAACAGAGACAAGAAGAACGACACCTTGTCAGACAGGCCACTTCCTGCATGAAACCTTGTCAGGTTTTTGCCTGCCAAATGAGTTCTGTTATACTCATAGACACCATTCAAACAGTTTTAGAAACTTTAGGGTGTTTTCTATCCATATGTAATAAGTATTTGCATATTCTAGTTACTGGGAAAGAGTGGTAACCAGATTAAATCGAGTACGTTTTTTTATCCAGCCGTGAAAATACTGCCCCCTAGCCATAACACGTTAACCTCTTACATCTAGACGTTCCGCTAGCGGAACACCTGCTCCAATATCCAATGATGGGCGTGGCGCAAAATACAAACTCCTCTAAAATCCGAAAACTTCCATTTTTCAAACATATGACTATTTTACAGCATTTTAAAGACAAGACTCTCGTTAATCTAACCACACTGTCCGATTTCAAAAAGGCTTTACAGCGAAAGCAAAACATTACAATATGTCAGCAGAGTACCCAGCCAGAAATAATCAGACACCCATTTTTCAAGCTAGCATATAATGTCACAAAAACCCAGAAGACAGCTAAATGCAGCACTAACCTTTGATGATCTTCATCAGATGACACACCTAGGACATTATGTTATACAATACATGCATGTTTTGTTCAATCAAGTTCATATTTATATCAAAAAACAGCTTTTTACATTAGCATGTGACGTTCAGAACTAGCATACCCCCCACAAACTTCCGGGGAATTTACTAACAATTTACTAAATTACTCACGATAAACGTTCACAAAAAGCATAACAATTATTTTAAGAATTATAGATACAGAACTCCTCTATGCACTCGATATGTCCGATTTTAAAATAGCTTTTTGGTGAAAGCACATTTTGCAATATTCTAAGTACATAGCCCAGGCATCACGGGCAAGCTATTTAGACACCCGGCAAGTTTAGCACTCACCAATATCAGATTTACTATTATAAAAGATTGATTACCTTTTGTTGTCTTCGTCAGAATGCACTCCCAGGACTGCTACTTCAATAACAAATGTTGGTTTGGTCCAAAATAATCCATCGTTATATCCGAATAGCAGCGTTTTGTTCGTGCGTCCCAGACACTATCTGAAATGGTAAATCATTGTCGCGCGCATGGTGCAATTCGTGACAAAAAAAATCTAAATATTCCATTACCGTACTTCGAAGCATGTCAACCGCTGTTTAAAATCAATTTTTATGCCATTTTTCTCGTAAAAAAACAATAATATTCCGACAGGGAATCTCCTTTTCGGCAAACAGAGGAAAAAATCCCAAAGGCGGGGGCGGTCGGGGTCACGCGCATAAGCCCAGTGTCCCTTGATCGGCCACTTGAGAAAGGCAATAATGTGTTTCAGCCTGGGGCTGGAATGACGACATTCTGTTTTTTCCCGGGCTCTGAGCGCCTATGGACGACGTGGGAAGTGTCACGTTAGAGCAGAGATCCTTAGTAAATGATAGAGATGGAAAAGAAGTTCAAGAAATGGTCAGACAGGCCACTTCCTGTAAAGGAATCTCTCAGGTTTTGACCTGCCATTTGAGTTCTGTTATACTCACAGACACCATTCAAACAGTTTTAGAAAATTTAGGGTGTTTTCTATCCATATGTAATAAGTATATGCATATTCTAGTTACTGGGTAGGAGTGGTAACCAGATTAAATCGGGTATGTTTTTTATCCAGCCGTGTCAATACTGCCCCCTAGCCCTAACAGGTTAACAAAGTATAGTTTTGGCAAGTCGGTTAGGACATCTACTTTGTGGATGACACAAGTCATATTTCCAACAATTGTTTACAGACAGATTATTTCACTTATAATTCACTGTATCACAATTCCAGTGGGTCAGAAGTTTACACACACTAAGTTGACTGTGCCATTAAACAGCTTGGAAAATTCCAGAAAATGATGTCATGGCTTTAGAAGCTTCTGATAGGCTAATTGACATCATTTGAGTTAATTGGAGGTGTACCTGTAGATTTATTTCAAGGCCTGCTTTCAAACTCAGTGCCTCTTTGCTTGACATCATTGGAAAATCAAATAAAATCTACCAAGACCTCAGAAAAATAATTGTAGACCTCCACAAGTCTGGTTCACCCTTGGGAACCATTTCCAAATGCCTGAAGGTACCACGTTCATCTGTACAAATAACAGTACGCAAGTATAAACACCGTGGGACCACGCAGCTGTGGTACCGCTCAGGAAGGAGACACGTTCTGTCTCCTAGAGATGAACGTACTTTGGTGCGAAAAGTGCAAATCAATCCCAGAACAACAGCAAAGGACCTTGTGAAGATGCTGGAGGAAACAGGTACAAAAGTATCTATAACCACAGTAAAACGAGTCCTAGATCGACATAACCTGAAAGGCCGCTAAGCAAAGAAGAAGCCACTGCTCAAAAACTGCCATAAAAAGCCAGACTACGGTTTGCAACTGCACATGGGGACAAAGATCACACTTTCTGGAAAAATGTCCTCTGGTCTGATGAAACAAAAATAGAACTGTTTGGCCATAATGACCATCGTTATGTTTGGAGGAAAAAGGGGGAGGCTTGCAAGCCGAAGAACACCATCCCAACCATGAAGCACGGGGGTGGCAACATCATGTTGTGGGGGTGCTTTGCTGCAGGAGGGACTCGTGCACTTCACAAACTAGACGGCATAATGAGGGTGGAAAATAACGTGGATATATTGAAGCAACATCTCAAGACATCAGTCAGGAAGTTAAAGCTTGGTCACAAATGGGGCTTCCAAATGGACAATGACCCCAAGCATACCTCCAAAGTTGTGGCAAAATGTCTTAAGGACAACAAAGGCAAGGTATTGGAGTTGCCATCACAAAGCCCTGACCTCAAGCCTACAGAAAAGTTGTGGGCAGAACTGAAAAGCGTGTGCTTGCAAGGAGGCCTTCAAACATGACTCAGTTACAGCAGCTCTGTCAGGAGGAATGGGCCAAAATTCACCCAATTAATTGTGGAAAGCTTGTGGAAGGCTACCCGAAACGTTTGACCCAAAGTTAACCTCACTAGGGTAGGGGGCACTATTTTCACCTCCGGATGAAAAGCGTGCCCAAAGTAAACTGCCTGCTACTCAGGCCCAGAAGCTAGGATATGCATATAATTGATTTAGATAGAAAACACTCTAAAGTTTCCAAAACTGTTAAAACAATGTCTGTGAGTATAACAGAACTGATATGGCAGGCAAAAACCTGAGAAAAATCCATCCAGGAAGTGGGATTTGTTTATGTTTGTAGTTTTATATTGAATGCCTATACAGTATCCCATGATTTAGGACTCAAATTGCACTTCCTATGGCTTCCACTAGATGTCAACAGTCTTTAGAAATTGTTTCAGGCTTGTATTCTGAAAAATGAGGGAGTAAGACCACTTTGAGTGAGTGGACCCTGGGAAGTCGCCAGACCTGTTTTTCTACGCGCGACCGAGAGTACGCCTTTCTTGTTTTTCTTTTATATTGACGACGCTATTGTCCGGTTGAAATATTATCGATTATTTAGGCTAAAAACAACCTGAGGATTGATTAAACATCGTTTGACATGTTTCTACAAACTTTACAGATACTATTTGGATTTTTCGTCTGCCTGTTGTGACTGCCTTTGAGCCATTGGATTTCTGAACAAAACGCACCAACAAAACGGAGTTTTTTGGATATAAAGAAGGACTTTATCGAACAAAATGAACATTTATTGTGAAACTGGGAGTCTTGTGAGTGCAACCATATGAAGATCATCAAAGGTAAGTGATTCATTTTGTCGCTATTTCTGACTTTTGTAACTCCAATGCTTGGCTGTAACTGTTTGTAATGTTTTGTGTGCTGGGCACTGTCCTCAGATAATCGCATTGAAGGTTTCGCCGTTAAGCCTTTTTGAAATCTGACACTGCATTTGGATTAACAAGAAGTTCATCTTTAAGCCGATGTATAACACTTGTATGTTTTACGAATTTTTATTGTGAGTATTTCTGTTTTTGAATTTGGCGCTCTGCAATTTCACTGGATGTTGGCCAGGTGGGACGGTAGCGTCCCACATACCCATAAGAAGTTAAACAATTTAAAGGCAATGCTACCCAATACTGATTGAGTGTATGGGAATGTAATGAAAGCTGAAATAAATCATTCTCTCTACAATTTTTCTGACATTTTGCATTCCTAAAATAAAGTGGTCATCCTAACTGAACTAAGACAGAGAATTGTTACTAGGATTAAATGTCAGGTATTGTGAAAAAGGGAGTTCAAATATATTTGGCTAAGGTGTGTGTATATTTCCGACTTCAACTGTATGTTAATAATATCATGGAATATAATTGAACATTTTCATTTCTCCATGCTTGTCTCAGAGCAGCATGAAACGGTCCTGAAATAGATGTCCACAGTGGGAAGGCTATATATATAACAATATTTTGGAGATCATTTTGTTTTAAAAAAAACGACAGAGCGATTGTAATTGAATATAGACAAAAATAATATTTATATAGGCCAAAATATAGATCTGATAATAGCCATAATGACGCTGTATAATGTGACCATGTGTGTTTGAAAGAGTATTTTCCAGGAAGCAACAATTTGTTTCCCTTCATTAGACAACTTTGTTCCAATATTTCTGTAATTCATTGATATTTATTCCCATAGTAATTTGTTATGGATCCAGTACTAAATCAACATCTGCATTTTGAAAGAGAGTATTTTTATAAATATTTCATTAACGAAAGCATAAAGATGCTGATGAAGAAATACAGTACTGTACAGTATATGCTTTTACTGTCACGTCCTGGCCAGTATAAGGGTTAATTGTTATTGTAGTTTGGTCAGGACGTGGCAGAGGGTATTTGTTTTATGTGGTTCAGGGTGGTGTGTTAGTTAGGAGGGTGTTTGATTTATTATTTCCGGGTTTTGAGTTATGGTCTATGTTTATGTATTTCTATGTGTAGTCTAGTGAGTGTGTTTCTATGTTGAGTTAATTGGGGTGGACTTCCAATTGAAGGCAGCTGTTTGGTGTTGCCTTTGATTGGAAGTCCTATATTAGTTGGGTGTGTTTGTCTTGTATTTGTGGGAGATTGTTTTTGCATTGCGTGTTTTTGTGAGCCTGCAAAACTGTCATTTGTCGTGCTTATTGTTTTCTTGTTTTTTCCGTGTTCAACGTTCGTTAATAAATTAAGAAAATGAACACCAACTCTGCTGCATATTGGTCCACCTTTTCAGACGACGATTTCGCTATATCATCCTCCGACGAAGAAAGGCGTGACATTTACATTTGGATAATAAAACATTTAAATTGTTTTGAAGATATAAGCCACCTGCATTTGTTTATTAGGCTACTGTGCAGTCTGACAAGTAAACAGGGCCTACAATACATACTGTAGTAAACATGGGAATGGGCCTTATTCTTTACGTAAGGGAAAGCAGGCCATGTCTGGACTTTTTCAGTGACCTCAAGTACTGTCAATAATGGCTGTACTAGAAAATGTGGGCATGCAGACGACCGGTGTTCAATTCCCTGACGGGGAGGAAGGAGTAGGCTGTCCTTGTAAATAAGATTTTGTGATTCCATATGTGTTGTTTCATAGTTGTGTTGTCTTCGCTATTGTTCTACAATGTCAAAATAAAGAAAAACCTGGAATGAGTAGGTGTGTTCAAACTTTTGATTGGTACTTGGTAATTAATTTGATTAATATTATGGTGTTTCTATTCCAAGAAAAACAAAAAATCCTCTGGGTTTACCTTAGGATGGAACTGAAAATATGGCGCTGTACAACGTGACGGTCGGCACTACGGTACATGGCTACTTGGCTAAAGAATCCCCATGTCGTGCGGCCAGGGCATGCGGAAGACCGGGGTTCAATTCCCCAACCAGGAGGAAGGAGTAAGCTATCCGTGAAAATAAGAATTTGTTCTTAACCTGTTAGGGCTAGGGGGCAGCATTTGCACGTCTGGATAAAAAAAATTTACCCGATTTAATCTGGTTACTAATCCTACCCAGTAACTAGAATATGCATATACTTATTATATATGGATAGAAAACACTCTAAAGTTTCTAAAACTGTTTGAATGGTGTCTGTGAGTATAACAGAACTCATTTGGCAGGCAAAACCCTGAGACATTTTCTGACAGGAAGTGGATACCTGATGTGTTGTATTACCTTTAAACCTATCCCATTGAAAAACACAGGGGCTGAGGAATATTTTGGCACTTCCTATTGCTTCCACTAGATGTCACCAGCCTTTACAAAGTGTTTTGAGTCTTCTGGAGGGAGATCTGACCGAACAAGAGCCATGGAACGATGATGTCCCATTAGACACCTGGCGCGCGAGTTCATGTTGGGTACCCTCGTTCCAATACGTTATAAAAGAGTATGCATTCGTCCACCTTGAATATTATTCATGTTCTGGTTAAAAAAGGCCCTAATGATTTATGCTATACAACGTTTGACATGTTTGAACGAACGTAAATATATTTTTTCCCCTCGTTCATGACGAGAAGTCCGGCTGGCTTAGATCATGTGCTAACAAGACGGAGATTTTTGGACATAAATGATGAGCTTTTTTGAACAAAACTACATTCGTTATGGACCTGTGATACCTGGAAGTGACATCTGATGAAGAGAATCAAAGGTAATGGATTATTTACATAGTATTTTCGATTTTAGATCTCCCCAACATGACGTCTAGTCTGTATCGCAACGCGTATTTTTCTGGGCGCAGTGCTCAGATTATTGCAAAGTGTGATTTCCCAGTAAGGTTATTTTTAAATCTGGCAAGTTGATTGCGTTCAAGAGATGTAAATCTATAATTCTTTAAATGACAATATAATATTTTACCAATGTTTTCTAATTTTAATTATTTAATTTGTGACGCTGACTTGACTGCCGGTTATTGGAGGGAAACGATTTCCTCAACATCAATGCCATAGTAAAACGCTGTTTTTGGATATAAATATGAACTTGATAGAACTAAAAATGCATGCATTGTCTAACATAATGTCCTAGGAGTGTCATCTGATGGAGATTGTAAAAGGTTAGTGCATCATTTTAGCTGGTTTTATGGTTTTGGTGACCCTGTCTTTGACTTGACAAAACATTACACACAACTCTTGTAAATGTACTGTCCTAACATACTCTAAATTTATGCTTTCGCCGTAAAACCTTTTTGAAATCGTAAAACGTGGTTAGATTAAGGAGATGTTTATCTTTCAAAGGGTGTAAAATAGTTGTATGTTTGAAAAATTTGAATTTTTACATTTATTTGGATTCAAATTTGCCGTTCTTGAAATGTACCTGCTGTTGATGGAGTGCACCACGGGTGGCACGCTAGCGTCCCACCTAGCCCATAGAGGTTAACTGACTTGCCTAGTTAAATGAATGTTATACTAAAAGCATACCATTTCTGCACTCACATTTTTTAATTCTAGTCTAACCAATACCCAAATGGAGATTAAGTGAAAATAAAAATCTCAAAATCTCATTGACCAGAATCATCAAGACCAGTCCCCATGCTTGTCTCAGAGCAGCGCGACACGGTGCAGGCTTTTTTTGTAGGCTTTTTGTCACGACTGTCTAGGACCAGTGGAGAGGTGGAATCAGGAGCAGGAGACAGAGGGCCGGAGCAACTGTGTTTTAATAATATTAGTAACACGCAATAGCCGTAGGGCACCAGGCGCGTGGCGAAGTCTGCCAGGGGAAAAACACCTTCCCAAAATAAGCGCACTGGAAACAAAAAGTGCACGGGGCGCAGCCCGGGGAATAATAATCGACAATAACAATTTACAATCCCAACTGTCCTGAGTGGACAATAAACAATCCCGCACGAGAACCCCAACTGAAAATACACACTAAATAACCCCCCACTAATTACAAACACAAAACAGGTGCGAGATAGACAGACAGACAAAACCAAAAGACACAGAAACAACGATCGGTGGCAGCTAATAGGCCGGCGACGACGACCGCCGAGCGCCGCCCGACCGAGGAGGGGCGCCACCTTCATTAGATACTGTGACAGTACCCCTCCCCTGACTCGGGGACGGCCCGGAGGGCAAGGCACCGGCCGATCCGGACGGCGACGGTGGAATTCTTGTAGCATAGGTGGATCTAGAATGTCCGCCGCCGGAACCCAGCACCTCTCCTCCGGACCGTACCCCTCCCAGTCCACGAGGTACTGAAGGCCCCCGACCCGACGTCGGGAGTCCAGGATGGCTCGGACTGTGTACGCCGGGGCCCCCCCGATGTCCAGGGGGGGCGGGGGGACCTCCAGCACCTCATCGTCTTGCAGTGGACCAGCTACCACCGGCCTGAGGAGAGACACATGAAACGAGGGGTTAATACGGTAATATGAAGGGAGTTGTAACCTGTAACACACCTCGTTTATCCTCCTCAGGACTTTGAACGGCCCCACAAACCGCGGACCCAGCTTCCGGCAGGGCAGGCGGAGAGGCAGGTTCCGGGTCGAGAGCCAGACTCTGTCCCCCGGATTATACACGGGGGCGTCACTGCGGTGGCGGTCAGCGCTCTCCTTGTGACGTTCACCAGCCCTCCTTAGGCACTTCTGGACACCATTCCAGGTCTCCTGAGAGCGCTTCACCCATGCCTCCACCGCAGGAGCCTCCGTCTGGCTCTGTTGCCATGGCACCAGGACCGGCTGATACCCCAATACCACCTGGAAGGGTGATAGGTTGGTAGAGGAGTGGCGCTGAGAGTTCTGGGCCATCTCGGCCCATGGCACGAACTGCGCCCACTCCCCTGGCCGGTCCCGGCAATACGACCGCAGGAACCTGCCCACATCCTGGTTAATGCGCTCCACCTGCCCATTACTCTCGGGGTGGAACCCCGAGGTCAAGCTGACCGAGACCCCCAGCCTCTCCATAAACGATCTCCACACCCTGGACGTGAACTGGGGACCCCGATCAGATACGATGTCCTCGGGCACCCCATAGTGCCGGAAGACATGGGTGAACAGGGCCTCCGCGGTCTGCAGGGCCGTAGGAAGACCGGGCAAAGGGAGCAGACGGCAGGACTTAGAGAACCTGTCCACAACGACCAGGATCGCCGTATTCCCCTGGGACGGCGGGAGATCCGTGAGGAAATCCACCGAGAGGTGAGACCAAGGCCGCTGTGGAACGGGGAGGGGCTGTAATTTCCCTCGAGGCAGGTGCCTAGGAGCCTTGCACTGAGCGCATACCGAACAGGAAGAGACATAACGCCGAACATCCTCAGCCAAGGTGGGCCACCAGTACCTTCCCTTCAGGCCCCGCACTGTCCGTTCCACCCCAGGATGACCCGAGGAGGGTAGAGCATGGGACCATCGGATCAGGCAATCGCGAACACCAAGTGGACCGTATTTCAGGCCCACGGGACATTGAGGAGGAGTGGGTTCTGACCGACCCGCCCGCTCGATGTCCGCATCCACCTCCCATTCCACCGGTGCCACCAGAAAGGAGGCGGGGAGTATGGGAGTGGGATCGATGGTCCGCTCCTCGGTGTCGTAGAGACGCGACAGTGCGTCAGCCTTCCGGTTCCGGGAACCTGGAATGTACGAGAGGGTAAAGTGAAACCTCGTAAAAAACATGGCCCACCTTGCCTGACGGGGATTAAGCCTCCTCGCTGCCCGAATATACTCCAGGTTACGGTGGTCGGTCCAGATGAGAAAAGGGTGACGTGCCCCCTCAAGCCAATGTCTCCACACCGTCAAAGCCCTGACCACGGCTAACAGCTCCCGGTCCCCCACATCATAGTTGCGCTCCGCCGGGCTCAGCTTCTTAGAAAAGAAGGCACATGGGCGGAGCTTCGGCGGAACGCCCGAGCGCTGCGATAGCACAGCTCCTACCCCAGCCTCGGACGCGTCCACCTCCACTATGAATGGCAAGGAGGGGTCCGGATGCGCCAGGACAGGTGCATTGGTAAACAGAACCTTCAGACGATGGAAGGCTCTGTCCGCTTCTGCTGACCATCGTAGCCGCACCGGCCCCCCCTTCATCAGTGAGGTAATGGGAGCCGCCACCTGGCCAAAGCCCCGGATAAACCTCCGATAATAATTAGCGAACCCCAAGAACCGCTGCACCTCCTTCACAGTGGTTGGGGTTGGCCAATTACGCACAGCCGTCACGCGGTCACACTCCACCTCTACCCCCGAGGTGGAAATGCGATATCCTAGAAATGAGATGGCTCGTTTGAAGAACTCACATTTCTCAGCCTTGACGTATAGGTTATGCTCCAGCATCCGCCGAAGCACTTTACGCACGAGGGACACATGCTCGGCGCGTGTGGCGGAGCAAATCAGGATGTCATCGATGTACACCACCACACCCTGCCCGAGCATGTCCTGAAGGACCTCGTCCACAAAGGATTGGAAGACAGCGGGAGCGTTCTTTAACCCATACGGCATGACGAGGTACTCATAATGGCCCGATGTGGTACTAAATGCGGTTTTCCACGCGTCTCCATCTCGGATACGCACCAGGTTATATGCGCTCCTGAGATCTAATTTCGTGAAGAAGCGCGCCCCGTGAAATGACTCCACTGCCGTAGCAATGAGAGGTAGCGGGTAACTGAAACCCACTGTGATAGCATTTAGACCTCTATAGTCAATACACGGGCGCAGACCTCCCTCCTTCTTCTTCACGAAAAAAAAGCTCGAGGAGACGGGGGACTTAGATGGCCGAATGTATCCCTGTCTCAAGGACTCAGTGACGTATGGATACACGTGACTCCTAGGAAGAACCGCGTCGGCCTGGAGATTTATCGCACAATCCCCTCGTCGATGGGGGGGTAATAGAGTCGCCTTCGTCTTACTGAAGGCGATAGCCAAATCGGCATACTCTGAGGGAATGTGCACGGTGGAGACTTGGTCTGGACTCTCCACCGTAGTCGCACCGATGGAAACTCCTATGCACCTACCTGAGCACTCCCTCGACCACCCCGTAAGAGCCCTCTGTCTCCACGAAATCTGCGGGTTGTGCGTGGCTAGCCAGGGGATTCCCAGTACCACCGGAAACGCTGGGGAGTCAATGAGGAACAGGCTGATACGCTCCTCATGACGCCCCTACGTCTGCATAACCAGTGGCACTGTGACCTCCCCTACTTGGCCTGACCCTAGCGGTCGACTATCTAGGGCGTGCACAAGGAAGGGGTGGTCCAGCTGAACCAGGGGAATCCCTAACCTCTTCGCTAACCCACGGTCCATAAAACTCCCAGCTGCACCTGAATCGACTAGTGCCTTATACTGGAAGTGAGGGGAAAAATCAGGAAAACAAACAGAGGTGTACATGTGGTCGACAGGGGGCTCTGGGTGTGGCTGGTGCGGACTCACCTGGGGGTTCGAAGTAGTGTTCTGCCTGCCCTCCGAACTCCCGGGGGGACCACTCCAGCACCGGTCCACAGTGTGTCCTCTGCGTCCACATCGGGTGCAGGAGAGACCCCCCCTCCGGTCCTCCTCGACGCAGTCCCCCCTATCTCCATGGGCTGTGGAGCGGGGGGACTGGGAGGCGGAACGAACAGGCCCCGACTGGAACGTCCCCGGGAAGCCAGCAGGTTGTCCAGTCTAATGGACAAATCCACCAGTTGGTCTAGGGTGGAGGCGTTGTCCCTACAGGCCAGCTCCCGGCGGACGTCCTCGCGAAGGCTACACCTATAGTGGTCTATCAAGGCCCGCTCGTTCCACCTCGATCCAGCGGCGAGAGTCCGGAATTCTAGGGCGAAATCCTGAGCGCTCCTCGTCTCCTGTCTCAAGTGGAATAGCCGCTCACCCGCCGCCCTGCCCTCCGGGGGATGATCGAAAACCGCCCGGAAGCGGCGGGTGAACTCAGGGTAGTCGCCCCGAGCCGAGTCTGGGCCATCCCAGACCGCATTGGCCCATTCCAGGGCTCGACCTGTGAGACAGGAGACGAGGACGCTCACCCTCTCTTCGTCGGAAGGGGGGGGGGGGCGGACGGTCGCCAGGTATAGTTCCAATTGGAGCAAGAACCCCTTGCACCCAGCGGCCGTCCCATCGAACTCCCGGGGAGGAGTAATCCGGATACCACCGGCGACCGCTTCAGGGTGTGTGTGTAGGGGCGCAGGGTGAGGGACCGGAGCTGGTCCAGCTGGGGAAGCACCTCTCTCCCAGTTCTCCAACCGGGCCAACACCTGGTCCATGGCCGAGCCTAGGCGGTGGAGGAGGCTGGCGTGTTGAGAGACCTGCTCAGCCATGGACAGCGCTTCTGCTTTCTGCTGACTCCATATTCGGTGCGGGATTCTGTCATGACTGTCTAGGACCAGTGGAGAGGTGGAATCAGGAGCAGGAGACAGAGGGCCGGAGCAACTGTGTTTTAATAATATTAGTAACACGCAATAGCCGTAGGGCACCAGGCGCGTGGCAAAGTCTGCCAGGGGAAAAACACCTTCCCAAAATAAGCGCACTGGAAACAAAAAGTGCACGGGGCGCAGCCCGGCAATAATAATCGACAATAACAATTTACAATCCCAACTGTCCTGAGTGGACAATAAACAATCCCGCACGAGAACCCCAACTGAAAATACACACTAAATAACCAACCACTAATGACAAACACAAAACAGGTGCGAGATAGACAGACAGACAAAACCAAAAGACACAGAAACAACGATCGGTGGCAGCTAATAGGCTGGCGACGACGACCGCCGAGCGCCGCCCGACCGAGGAGGGGCGCCACCTTCGTTAGATACTGTGACACTTTTGCTTCTAACTTCAATATGCTCTTTAAATAAATAAGACCTACACCACTTTTAACAGGACATTACTCAACACTAGTGAGACTCATGTCACCTATGGTAGGCCTACAGTATATAGAAAAATATGACGTGACTCTCTCTCAGAACGCAGGATTGATGGATTGGTGGATATTTCTGTAATTCAGTGATATGTATTCCCATAGTAATTCTTTATGGATCCATAACTAAATAAACATTGGCATTTTGAAATAGTATTTCTATCATTATTTTATAGGGATAGGGGGCAGTATTCGGAAGTTTGGATGACTGACGTGCCCAAAGTAAACTGCCTGTTACTCAGGCCCAGAAGCTAGGATATGCATATAATTGGATAGAAAACACGCTGAAGTTTCTAAAACTGTTAAAATAATGTCTGTGAGTATAACAGAACTGATATGGCAGGCAAAAACCTGAGGAGAATCCATCCGGATTTTTGTTGTTGTTGAGGTCACCACCCATTGAAATGGCTGTCTATGGGAAAATCAAAGGAAATCCTCCCAGATTGCAGTTCCTATGGCTTCCACTAGATTTCAATACTCTTTATAAATGCTTTCAAGCTTGTTTTTTTTAAATGAGCTGGAATTTGTAGTTTTCTAGGTGGCTCTCATTTTGACTGTAGTCTTGTGGCGCGCGTGGATGAGGGCATGCATTTCGTTATTTGTCTCCGGTTATGAAAATACTATTCTCCGTCTTAAAATGTATCAATTATTTACATATTATTGTTTGACTTGTTTGGATGAAGTTTATTGGGAACTTTTGGGATTCCTTTGTATGCATTTTGAACGAGGGCAACAGGTGGATTACTGAATCAAGCACGCCAACTAAACTTATTTTTTTGGGATATAAAGAAGGACTCTATTGAGCAAAACTACCATTGTTATGTAGCTGAGACCCTTGGGATTGCAAACAGAGGAAGATCTTCAAAGGTAAGTGATTCATTTTATCACTATTTCTGACATTCGTGATGCCTGCTGGTTTGGAAAATGTTTTTAATGCTTTTGTACGCGGTGCGTGGTCCTCAGATAATCGCATGGTATGCTTTCGTCGTAAAGCCTTTTTGAAATCTGACAAAGCGGCTGGATTAGCAAGATGTTAAGCTTTTAAACGATGTAAGACACTTGTATTTTCATGAATGTTTAATATTACGATTTTTGTTTTTTTAATTTCGCACACTGCAATTTCACCAGATGTTGTCAAGGTGTGCCGTTGGCAGCACGTCTAGCCCAAAGAGGTTAATGAAAGCATAAAGATGCCATTATTAGTTACATTGTTTTAGGTTGAGCGTGCAGACTGGCACTAAGAACAGAACAGCGGGAACGTTTCCCTAGTCAGTGCCATTAAATATTTTGGAGATTATTTAATTTTTAAATAACGTAAAATGAGCGAGAAAAAGGATATTCTTGAACATGGGGTGAGACATTGTTCGTAAATAAAGACAGTTTTTTATGTAGAATTATTTATTTCTGTTTTTAGAGGGAGAAAAACCAAAAACCTACAGTCATCTCATGGGTCTCCCAGTTGAAACCAGCACAGGTAGCGAACCAGCATCTGTAGCAACACAGCTTGCACTGCTATGACGTGTCTTAGACCGTTGCACCACTCAGGCGCTGTAAAACATGACTGGTCAGGAGTGGCCTACAGTAATACAGTAAGAGCAAAATAATCCTTATAAAATCAAATAATAAAAACCTTAGTGTAACAACAGTTTTAGTAAGTCGTGCACAATTATCAGTTTCTATTTAGGTTTATGGTCACCCATTCATTGTCAGTTAGAGACACAATAGGACAACAAAAGCATAATCAGTGCTCTAACTCCCCCTTGTGCTGGTCTGGAGCAATGAAGTGGTGACGCAGGATACTGTACTAAACCACAAATTTAAGCTCTCAACTTTTAAAGGAGGAACCACTGTAGGTGTTTCTTTTGTCCAGGTGGGAAAGGACATTGTGGAGTGTGATTGAGATTGCATCATCTGTGGAACTGTTGGGACAGTATGCAAATTGGAGTAGGTCTAGGGTTTCTGGGATGATGTTGTTGATGTGAGCCATGACCAGCTTTTCAAAGAACTTCATGGCTACTGATGTGAGTGCTACAGGGCGGTGGTCATTTATGCAGGTTACCTTCGCATTCTTGGGCACAGGGACTATGGTTGTCTGCTTGAAACATGTAGGTATTACACACTCGGTCAGGGGGAGGTTGAAAATGTCAGTGAAAACACTTGCCAGTTGTTCCACGCACGCTCTGAGTACACACCCTGGTAATCTGTCTGGCCCCGCGGCCTTGTGAATATTAACCTGTTTAAAGGTCTTGCTCACATTGGCTATGGAGAGAGTGATCACACAGTCATCTGGAACAGCTGGTGGTCTCATGCATGATGCAGCTTGCGGCTGGGTTTCCCTTTGTAGTCCATAATAGTTTGCAAGCCCTGCCACCTCCGACGAGGGTCAGAGCTGGTGTAGTAGGATTCAATCTATGTCCTGTATAGATGCTTTGCCTTTTTGACGGTTCGTCCGAGGGCATAGTCCGGATTAGTGTCCCGCTCCTTGAAAGCGGCAGCTCTAACCTTTAGCTTGGTGCGGATGTTGCCTGTAATCCATGGCTTCTGGTTCGGATATGTACGTATGGTCACTGTGGGGATGACGTCGTCGATGCACTTATCCGGATTAGTGTCCCGCTCCTTGAAAGCGGCAGCTCTAACCTTTAGCTTGGTGCGGATGTTGCCTGTAATCCATGGCTTCTGGTTGGGATATGTACGTATGGTCACTGTGGGGACGACGTTGTCGATGCACTTATTGATGAAGCCGGTGACTGAGGTGGTGTACTCCTCAATGCCATTGGATGAATTACGGAACATATTCTAGTACAGTCCTGTAGCGTGGCATCCGCATCATCTGACCACTTCCATATTGATCGTGTCCTGCTTTAGTTTTTGCTTCTAAAGTTCAATTGAGATTGCCTCATCTGTGGTTCTGTTGGAGCAGTATGGAAATTGGATTGGGTCTAGCGTGTCTGGGGTGGTGGTGTTGATGTGTGTCATGAGCAGCTTTGCAAAGCATTTCATAATTACAGATGTGAGTGCTACAGGGCAATAGTCATTTAGACAGGTTACCTTGGAGATCTTGGGAACCGGGACAATGGTGGTCACTTTGAAATATGTTGGGATTAAGGACTGGGACATGGAGAGATTGAAAATGTTGGTTAAGACACCTGCCAGCTGGTCTGCGCATGCTTTCAGTATGGGCCCTGGTATTCTGTCTGGCCTGGCAGCCTTGTGATTGTTTACCTTTTTAAACTTTTTGCATACATCGGTCACGGAGAGCAATATCACACAGTCACCTGGAAAAGCAGTGGCTTTCATGTAAGGCACAGTGTTATATTCCTCGAAGCGAGCATGAACATTATTTAGTTCATTTGGGAGTTTTGCATCGCTGGGCAGCTCATGGCTGGGCTTCCCTTTGTAATCCATTATCGTCTGCACACATACAACCTCCTATATTGTCCTTTTGCATGTTTGATGTCTTGTCGGAGGTCGTAGCGGGATTTCTTGTAGGCATCCATGTCTGTGTCCCGTTCATTGTAAGCGGCAGCTCTAGCCTTTTGCCCAGCGAGGATGTTGCCTGTAATCAATGGTTTTTGGTTGGGATACGTTCTTATAGTCACTGTGGGGACGACATCGTCTATGCACTTACTGATGAAGCCCGTGACTGTTGTGGAAAACTCCTCAATGTTATCAGATGAATCCTGGAACATATCCCAGTTACTAGCAAAACAGTCTTGTAGTCCAGCATCTGCTTCCTCCGACCACATCCATATTGAGAGCATCACTTGTACTCCCTGTTCAAGCTTTTGTTCGTAAACAGGAAGCAGGAGAATGGAGTCATGGTCAGATTTGCCAATAGAATGGAAGGGAGCGCATGAACATCAATTACACAGAGCCAGTCCATACAACTTATTTTGTGACTCGTTTAGCACATTTTTACTCCTGAACTTATTTAGGCTTGCCATAACAAAGGGGTTGAATACGTATTGGCTCAAGACATTTCAGCTTTAAATGTATTCATTTGTAAAAAATATTTTTTTACATAATTCCACTTTGACATGATGGGGTATTGTGTGTAGGCCAGTGGCACAAAATTGTAATGTAATCCATTTAAAATTCCGGCTGTAATACAAAAAAATGTGGAAAAAGACCTGGGCTGTGAATATTTCTGAAGGCACTGTAGGTGTATACGGAGCGGGTGATATATATAGATCCATGTGAGAAGGATAGTCTAAGTGTTTGTGTACCTCTCCATTCTCCATCCAGTCTCCATCCATCCCCTGCACCTCACAGCTCAGTGAGACAGACTCATATTTAAAGAGCTGAGATCTGTTGGTACTGACGATCAGAGGCTGGAGAAGACAGATCTTCTACCCAGAGAAACTGAGATTTGCTGAACTCTATCTAATAGACAGGGTTTCCTCTTTTACCTGAACATCAATATTCATCTCTCTGATTCAGTCCAACAGGGCTGAGAGAGTAGGAACCTCCAGCCCCAGGATTACTGTCTGATAGCAGCTGTGCAGAGTAATACTGGTTGTGGTTCACAATTTTGTACCAGGAGAACCTCCACCCTGTAGACCAGTCTTCAACCCCTCAACTGAGTCTACAACATTCGGTTACCATGATGCAGGAGACACACTCAGGACAGCTTTGAGAGCAGCCTTTGGTTCTTGAGTCAGTCCTGTTTATGCAGATGTGTGCACTCATTAAAAGTAGCATTTAGAGCAGGGCTGACCAATTCTGGTCCTGGATGACCGAAATACTTCCGGTTATTGTTTGTACCTGGTAGTAAATTTCATTCACCTGGTGTTTCATATGAGCTGTCTGCTCCGATTCACATGTTCTATTATTTGATTGTATGAACAGATCTGCAGTAAACAGGAAGTAAAGAAGAACGTTTCTATGAACTGATCAAATATTTGATACTACAGTACATTATAATCACTCTTCATATTCAAGAGCATGGCATTGTAACCAAACGTGTGTGTGTGTCAGCTATGCACTCTCACCTACCTCCTCCTCTAGCTGTCCTGTGAGCATAAGGCTTGCAGGAAGCACCAGAGCAGCAGCAGCGAGACCGTCCTCCAAACAGCCAGCAGGGACACAGCAGCAGCCAGTCATTCAGTGAGTAGTAATAATTACAGTGGGGGGAAAAAAGTATTTAGTCAGCCACCAATTGTGCAAGTTCTCCCACTTAAAAAGATGAGAGAGGCCTGTAATTTTCGTCATAGGTACACGTCAACTATGACAGACAGAATTAGAAAAAAAAATCCAGAAAATCACATTGTAGGATTTTTTTATGAATTTATTTGCAAATTATGGTGGAAAATAAGTATTTGGTCACCTACAAACAAGCAAGATTTCTGGCTCTCACAGACCTGTAACTTCTTCTTTAAGAGGCTCCTCTGTCCTCCACTTGTTACCTGTATTAATGGCACCTGTTTGAACTTGTTATCAGTATAAAAGACACCTGTCCACAACCTCAAACAGTCACACTCCAAACTCCACTATGGCCAAGACCAAAGAGCTGTCAAAGGACACCAGAAACAAAATTGTAGACCTGCACCAGGCTGGGAAGACTGAATCTGCAATAGGTAAGCAGCTTGGTTTGAAGAAATCAACTGTGGGAGCAATTATTAGGAAATGGAAGACATACAAGACCACTGATAATCTCCCTCGATCTGGGGCTCCACGCAAGATCTCACCCGTGGGGTCAAAATGATCACAAGAACGGTGAGCAAAAATCCCAGAACCACACGGGGGGACCTAGTGAATGACCTGCAGAGAGCTGGGACCAAAGTAACAAAGCCTACCATCAGTAACACACTATGCCACCAGGGACTCAAATCCTGCAGTGCCAGACGTGTCCCCCTGCTTAACCTGTTGGGGCTAGGGGGCAGCATTTTCACGGCTGGATAAAAAAACGTACCCGATTTAATCTGGTTACTAATCCTACC
This sequence comes from Salmo salar, assembly GCF_965601325.2. Taxonomy (NCBI): domain Eukaryota; kingdom Metazoa; phylum Chordata; class Actinopteri; order Salmoniformes; family Salmonidae; genus Salmo; species Salmo salar. Next base: position 1,199,790 of record NC_138315.1, on the reverse strand, counting down.
CAGTAACTAGAATATGCATATACTTATTATATATGGATAGAAAACACCCTAAAGTTTCTAAAACTGTTTGAATGGTGTCTGTGAGTATAACAGAACTCATTTGGCAGGCAAAACGCTGAGACATTTTCTGACAGGAAGTGGATACCTGATGTGTTGAATTACCTTTAAGCCTATGCCATTGAAACACACAGGGGTTGATTAATGTTTTGGCACTTCCTATTGCTTCCACTAGATGTCACCAGACTTTACAAAGTGTTTTGAGTCTTTTACTGTGAGATCTGACCGAACAAGAGCCATGGAACGGTGATGGCCGATTAGACTCTGGCGCGCGAGTTCATGTTGGGTACCCTCGTTCCAATACGTTATAAAAGAGAATGCATTCGTCCACCTTGAATATTATTCATGTTCTGGTTAAAAAAGGCACTAATGATTTATGCTATACAACGTTTGACATGTTTGAACGAACGTAAATATATTTTTTCCCCTCGTTCATGACGAGAAGTCCGGCTGGCTTAGATCATGTGCTAACAACACAGAGCTTTTGGATATAAATGATGAGCTTTTTTGAACAAAACTACATTCGTTATGGACCTGTGATACCTGGAAGTGACATCTGATGAAGAGAATCAAAGGTAATGGATTATTTACATAGTATTTTCGATTTTAGATCTCTCCAACATGGCCGTTTGCTATACAGACAAAGCATATTTTTCTGGGCGCAGTGCTCAGATTATTGCAAAGTGTGATTTCCCAGTAAGGTTATTTTTAAATCTGGCAAGTTGATTGCGTTCAAGAGATGTAAATCTATAATTCTTTAACCTCTTGGGGCTAGGTGGGACGCTAGCGTGCCACCCGTGGTGCACTCCATCAACAGCAGGTGCATTTCAAGAGCGGCAAATTTGAATCCAAATAAATGTCAAAATTCAAATTTTTCAAAAATACAACTATGTTACACCATTTGAAAGATAAACATCTCCTTAATCTAACCACGTTTTACGATTTCAAAAAGGTTTTACGGCGAAAGCATAAATTTAGAGTATGTTAGGACAGTACATTTACAAGAGTTGTGTGTAATGTTTTGTCAAGTCAAAGACAGGGTCACCAAAACCATAAAACCAGCTAAAATGATGCACTAACCTTTTACAATCTCCATCAGATGACACTCCTAGGACATTATGTTAGACAATGCATGCATTTTTAGTTCTATCAAGTTCATATTTATATACAAAAACAGCGTTTTACTATGGCATTGATGTTGAGGAAATCGTTTCCCTCCAATAACCGGCAGTCAAGTCAGCGTCAGAAATTAAATAATTAAAATTAGAAAACATTGGTAAAATATTATATTGTCATTTAAAGAATTATAGATTTACATCTCTTGAACGCAATCAACTTGCCAGATTTAAAAATAACCTTACTGGGAAATCACACTTTGCAATAATCTGAGCACTGCGCCCAGAAAAATACGCGTTGCGATACAGACTAGACGTCATGTTGGGGAGATCTAAAATCGAAAATACTATGTAAATAATCCATTACCTTTGATTCTCTTCATCAGATGTCACTTCCAGGTATCACAGGTCCATAACGAATGTAGTTTTGTTCAAAAAAGCTCATCATTTATGTCCAAAAATCTCCGTCTCGTTAGCACATGATGTAAGCCAGCCGGACTTCTCGTCATGAACGAGGGGAAAAAATATATTTCCGTTCGTTCAAACATGTCATGACAATATAATATTTTACCAATGTTTTCTAATTTTAATTATTTAATTTGTGGTGCTGACTTGACTGCCGGTTATTGGAGGGAGCGAACCCGAGTTTGCGGGGGGCTGCGAACATCACATGCCATAGTAAAACGCTGGTTTTTGGATATAAATATGAACTTGATAGAACTAAAACATGCATGCATTGTCTAACATAATGTCCTAGGAGTGTCATCTGATGGAGATTGTAAAAGGTTAGTGCATGCATTTTAGCTGGTTTTATGGTTTTGGTGACGCCTGGCTTTGAATTGACAAAACAGTGTACACACAGCTATCTGTCAATGGTACTCTCCTAACATAATCTAACTGTTATGCTTTCGCCGTAAAACCTTTTTGAAATCGGACAACGTGGTTAGATTAAGGAGATGTCTTATCTTTCAAAGGGTGTAAGATAGTTGTATGTTTGAGAAATGTGAATTTTGACATTTATTTGGTTTCAAATTTGCCGCTCTTGACAGGATGGCACCTGGCTGTTGACGTAGGGTGCGACGCACGCGGTGGCACGCTAGCGTCCCACATAGCCCCAAGAAGTTAAGCCAGTACATGTCCAGGCCCGTCTGAAGTTTGCTAGAGAGCATTTGGATGATCCAGAAGAGGATTGGGAGAATGTCATATGGTCAGATGAAACCAAAATATAACTTTTTGGTAAAATCTCAACTCGTCGTGTTTGGAGGACAAAGAATGCTGAGTTGCATCCAAAGAACACCATACCTACTGTGAAGCATGGGGGTGGAAACATCATGCTTTGGGGCTGTTTTTCTGCAAAAGGACCAGGACGACTGATCCGTGTAAAGGAAAGAATGAATGGGGCCATGTATTGTGAGATTTTGAGTGAAAACCCCCTTCCATCAGCAAGGGCATTGAAGATGAAATGTGGCTGGGTCTTTCAGCATGACAATGATCCCAAACACACCGCCCGGGCAATGAAGGAGTGGCTTCGTAAGAAGCATTTCAAGGTCCTGGAGTGGCCTAGCCAGTCTCCAGATCTCAACCCCATAGAAAATCTTTGGAGGGAGTTGAAAGTCCGTGTTGCCCAGCGACAGCCCCAAAACATCACTGCTCTAGAGGAGATCTGCATGGAGGAATGGGCCAAAATACCAGCAACAGTGTGTGAAAACCTTGTGAAGACTTACAGAAAACGTTTGACCTGTGTCATTGCCAAGAAAGGGTATATAACAAAGTATTGAGATAAACTTTTGTTATTGACCAAATACTTATTTTCCACCATAATTTGCAAATAAATTCATTAAAAATCCTACAATGTGATTTTCTGGATTTTTTTTCTCATTTTGTCTGTCATTGTTGACGTGTACCTATGATGAAAATTACAGGCCTCTCATCTTTTTAAGTGGGAGAACTTGCATAATTGGTGGCTGACTAAATACTTTTTTCCCCCACTGTATAGTTGACTGTCTGCCATTCACACAGAACAGGACGGGGGACAGGGGGAGAGAACGAGAAGCAAGGAGGGAGGGAGAGAGGGGGAGGCAGGGAGAGAGGGCAGAGAGATATGGCAGAAAACGAGGTAGAGGGAGAGGGCAAGAGAGAGAGGGCAGAGAGAAATAAATAAATAAAAAAGCAGTCAATGGATTGATACGATTAACCTCTCTGGGACATCTGGGACACTACACACTATCAACAGCCAGTGAAATAGCAGGGCGGCAAATTCAAAACAACAAAATACTCATAATTCAAATTTCTCAAATATACAAGTAATATACACCATTTTAAAGATTCTCCTTAATCCAACCACTGTGTCCGAATTATAAAAGGCTTTACAGCGAAACAACAAAAACCACACAGCCATTTTCCAAGCAAGGAGAGGCGTCACAAAAACCAGAAATACAGCTAAAATTATTCACTAACCTTTGATCTTCATCAGATGACACTCCCAGGACTCAATGTTACACAACACATGTATGTTTTGTTCGATAAAGTTCATATTTATATCCATAAACCCCATTTTACATTGGCGTGTGATGTTCAGAAAATGTATTCCCTCCAAAACTTCCGGTGAAAGAGCACATCAATTTACAAAAATACTCATCATAAATGTTTATAAAATTTACAACAGTTATTGAAAGAATTGTACATACACTTCTCCCTAATGCAACCGCTGTGTCAGATTTTAAAATAGCTTTACGGCGAAAGGACATTTTTCAATATTCTGAGTACAGAGCTCAGCCATCAAAGCAAGCTATACAGTTACCCGCCAAGCTCTGGAGTAAACTAAACTCAGAATGAGTATTATAAATCTTCACTTACCTTTGCTGATCTTCGTCGGAATGCACTCCCAGGACTCCCACTTCCACAAGAAATGTTTGTTTTTCGATAAACTCCATATTTATGACCAAATACCTCCGTTTTGTTTGTGCGTTCAGATCACTAATCCGAAGGCATAACGCGCGAGCGCAAAACCAGAGATGAAAGGTCAAATAGTTCCATTACCGCTCGTAGAAACATGTCAAACGATGTATACAATCAACCCTTAGGGTCTTTTTAACATAAATCTTCGATAATATTCCAACCGGACAATAGCGTATTCCTTACAGAGGAAAAAGAAGGAAGTGCGCGCCTGTGTGAGAGCGCAGTAAACAACTCGTTGGTCCCAGGCTTGAGTCAGCTCCTGTTCTCTGCCCAGTAACAGTAGAAGCATAAAACAAGGTTCTAAAGACTGTTGACATCTAGCGGAAGCCTTAGGAAGTGCAAAATGACCCCACGGACACTGTAGTTTGAATAGGGATTAGACAGAAAAACTACAAGCCACTTCCTGGTTGGATTTTTTTCTCAGGTTTTTGCCATGAGTTCTGTTGAGTTCTGTTATACTGACATACATCATTCAAACCGTTTTAGAAACTTCAGAGTGTTTTCTATCCAATTCTACTAATAATATGCATATCTTAGTTTCTGGGAGTGAGTAGCAGGCAGTTTACTCTGGGCACACTGTTCATCAGGATGTCAAAATACTGCCCCCTACCCCGGTGAAGTTAAGGGGAAACATTTTAATGTCTTGGAATGGCCTAGTCAAAGCGCAGACCTCAATCCAATTGAGAATCTGTGGTATGACTTACATTTTGCTGTACACCAGCGGAACCCATCCAACTTGATGCAGCTGGAGCAGTTTTACCTTGAAGAATGGGCAAAAATCCCAGTGGCTGGAAGTGCCAAGCTTATAGAGACATACCCCAAGAGACTTGCAGCTGTAATTGCTGCAAAAGGTGGCTCTACAAAATAACATGGGAACATATTGGCATAGCACGAAACATACACATGATTGTAAATACCACCGAAAGTGGTCCTTCTCCGTGCAAATCATATGGCAATTTTCCGATGGCAATTGCCAATTGTAACACCCCAAATTTCCTTTAGATGGCGAGCGCGCTGCACCGTGGATTTTCATACAGCAAATGATACCCAAGTCTACACCCAAGGGTCAGATTTTGATAAAATGAATTTTTTTTTTGAAAACTTATCACCCCTTAAAAAAGTGGTTTCTGGACCGTTTTTCATTTTTTTTCGATTGTTATGTCAATTACACATGTATAAGAGCTGTATGAACATGCTTATGACGTTTTTTATTGACGTCGTTTTTTGGGTTGCTTTTGCTTGTGCACAAGGCATATGTTTTGTACATTTTGAATATGATTTCATAGGAAAAAAGTGACTTTTTTTTCATTTATTTTGCAAAATGACATGTCCAATGCTTTTTTTGTCAATTATGAAAGTATTGAATGTGCCAAATCACAGCAAATATCCAATAGTAGTTTAAGTTACGTTTGCAATATTGCGTGTTACATTTGCAATATGATTCATCATGTCAACTTTGGTGATATTTTTTGCTGTTGAATCATATTGCAAATGCACGTTACATTTGCAATATTGCGTGTTACGTTTGCAATATGATTCAATGGGCATTTAGCATCACGAATTTAGACATGCTCAAAAATACTGCAGAAATGCTTAATTGACTGGCCCGATGAACTCGGGATGGCCGGGCAGTGACTGTGGTTCCTCTCCATTGCTCATCACCCAGCAGTCAGCATCCATCAGTAAATTAGATGTCATTCTGACACCAAACTGATACCATCTGACACCAAATCCACTTTTTCCAACTCGTATAGATGCCAACTATCACATATGTCAGAGAAGGCCTATAATTCACAGTGCTTTCAATTTTAGCATTAAAAAAACATAAAACACATAGTTACGTTATAGCTGCGGATCCAGCTCTGACAATATGTGTAGGCCTATGTGAGGCGACCCCGAATCCCAAGTTTCGGCTCGATAGGTCATTCGGTGCCCGAGCAATGGCCTTAATTGGTGCTGAAAATCCACTTTTTCAGGACGTTACTACGGGGTCCCTGAATGAGATATCGGACAGAGACATTGGGATCCGTCTCTATGAGCTGAGGCGGTTTCAATGCACCTAGTCTTGCGACTCTGGGACATTTCTACATGTCGCCATGTCCGTGATATTCAAAATGAATTGAACATATTGCAAATGCACGAGGCGGTTTCTCGGTCTGAGAACCTTCTAGAGCCACATAAATCACCGTGCACTACCAACTTGAGCTCTAGAACAGGTTTCTAAAATTTCTGAGATCTAGGTCTGACGTTTCTTGAATCGTTTGAACGAAAATAACTATTGAAGGCGGTATAAGCCTCTAAGCCCCACACTATGTCCATATGGCCAAATTGTGTGTGTGTGTTTTTGTTTTTTTTGCAAAAAGAATAGACACACGTTGTCTTTGGGGTAGGCATATTCAGAATCCTGAATATGAAGTCTCTACCTTAAGAATTGACTGAATGACAGATGGTTGAGTTGCGTGATTTTCACTATGTGCAGGTTATATGACAATAGCTCTAGGCTGTTTTTAACCTCTTGAGGATACCGTAGGATAGGGGGCGCCACAGCGCATTTTGAAAAAAAATCGTTCCCATTTTCAACGGCCTACTAATCAAACTCAGAAGATAGGGCATGCATATACTTATTATATATGGATAGAAAACACTCTAAAGTTTCTAAAACTGTTTGAATGGTGTCTGTGAGTATAACAGAACTCAAATGGCAGTCAAAACCCCGAGACCGATTGAAACAGGAAGTGGAATTCTGAATTGTGGACTCGACTTCTCATCTTTCCTTATTAACCACTTCCGGTTGTCACAGGAAGCTCTTGCTCGACACACGTTGTCTTTGGGGTAGACATAAACAGAATCCTGAATATGAAGTCTCTACCTTAAGAATTGACTGAATGGCACATGGTTGAGTTACGTGATTTTCACTATCTGCTGGTTGGCCATATGACAATAGCTCTAGGCTGTTTTTAACATCTTCCGGTTGTCACAGGAAGCTCTTACTCAACACACGTTGTCTTTGGGGTAGACATAAACAGAATCCTGAATATGAAGTCTCTACCTTAAGAATTGACTGAATGACACATGGTTGAGTTGCGTGATTTTCACTATCTGCAGGTTGCTTATATGACAATAGCTCTAGGGTGATCTTAACAAATTCCGGTTGCTCCAGGAACCTTAGAATCGACACAGGTAGACCTCACAGTAGCCTGATGGATTGTTATAGAAGACAGGTTCATAAGGCATTCATAACCCACATAGACTTCAGGTTGAATTTAGGAGAATTGTCAATGTATTCCTATGGGGAGAGATGTCATTGCACACTGTTTGATCTAAACACCTTCTTTTCACTGTGAAGGGTTAATGCCACAGGGTCAAGGTTAGGCTTGCACAGATCGGGAGGACCTCAGGAACGCTCCTGAGGTTGAATTGTGCTTCTAACCCTAACGGTTCTCTCACTGTCACCCAAAAGCACTTGACATATTGGTGCAGGCATCATTTTGGGCCTAGTTTTCTCACAGTCGGTGCGCTCAGACCGAGTTACGGTCAAGCGGGGTGTCTCATTGAACTCGGCACAGCCTAGAGATAATGGTAATGCCATTGCAGGCTCTTTGTGTCTTTAAGCACCGCACTGTGTCACTCCGTCCTTGCTGTGTGTGTGTGTGAGAGAGCTTTTCTTTGACATCTGATGGGATAAATGACTGAATTACAGTTCACGAGGGTTGCCTAGTCACACATATGAAGTTGTGGAAAGATCTGACCTTTTTAACCCTTCAAAACAGCCCCTATGACACCATTTTAAGGCACTTCTGGTTGACACAGGAAGCTGAACGTTAGGCTCTTATATAATATTGAGTTTTAAGTGTTTCTGTTAAGAACTGACTTATTTACAGAGGGTTGAACAAGTGTGTGTTGTTTCAGAAAATCACAGAAAATCACAGAAATCTCGCAGATCTCCGATACCCGCCTTAACCTCTTGGGGCTAGGTGGGACGCTAGCGTGCCACCCGTGGTGCACTCCATCAACAGCAGGTGCATTTCAAGAGCGGCAAATTTGAATCCAAATAAATGTCAAAATTCAAATTTTTCAAAAATACAACTATGTTACACCATTTGAAAGATAAACATCTCCTTAATCTAACCACGTTTTACGATTTCAAAAAGGTTTTACGGCGAAAGCATAAATTTAGAGTATGTTAGGACAGTACATTTACAAGAGTTGTGTGTAATGTTTTGTCAAGTCAAAGACAGGGTCACCAAAACCATAAAACCAGCTAAAATGATACACTAACCTTTTACAATCTCCATCAGATGACACTCCTAGGACATTATGTTAGACAATGCATGCATTTTTAGTTCTATCAAGTTGATATTTATATCCAAAAACAGCGTTTTACTATGGCATTGATGTTGAGGAAATCGTTTCCCTCCAATAACCGGCAGTCAAGTCAGCGTCACAAATTAAATAATTAAAATTAGAAAACATTGGTAAAATATTATATTGTCATTTAAAGAATTATAGATTTACATCTTTTGAACGCAATCAACTTGCCAGATTTAAAAATAACCTTACTGGGAAATCACACTTTGCAATAATCTGAGCACTGTGCCCAGAAAAATACGCGTTGCGATACAGACTAGACGTCATGTTGGGGAGATCTAAAATCGAAAATACTATGTAAATAATCCATTACCTTTGATTCTCTTCATCAGATGTCACTTCCAGGTATCACAGGTCCATAACGAATGTAGTTTTGTTCAAAAAAGCTCATCATTTATGTCCAAAAATCTCCGTCTCGTTAGCACATGATGTAAGCCAGCCGGACTTCTCGTCATGAACGAGGGGAAAAAATATATTTCCGTTCGTTCAAACATGTCAAACGTTGTATAGCATAAATCATTAGGGCCTTTTTTAACCAGAACATGAATAATATTCAAGGTGGACGAATGCATAGTCTTTTATAACGTATTGGAACGAGGGTACCCAACATGAAGTAGCGCGCCAGGTGTCTAATGGGACATCACCGTTCCATGGCTCTTGTTCGGTCAGATCTCCCTCCAGAAGACTCAAAACACTTTGTAAAGGCTGGTGACATCTAGTGGAAGCAATAGGAAGTGCCAAAATATTCCTAAACCCCTGTGTTTTTCAATGGGATAGGTTTAAAGTCAATACAACACATCAGGTATCCACTTCCTGTCAGAAAATGTCTCAGGGTTTTGCCTGCCAAATGAGTTCTGTTATACTCACAGACACCATTCAAACAGTTTTGGAAACTTTAGAGTGTTTTCTATCCATATATAATAAGTATATGCATATTCTAGTTACTGGGTAGGATTAGTAACCAGATTAAATCGGGTACATTTTTTTTATCCAGACGTGCAAATGCTGCCCCCTAGACCCAACAGGTTAACGGACTCATCTGAACACGCTGCAACTGGATATGTAACTTTTTGGAGAAAAAAAAACTCCTATTGCTGAATATCACCAATGTGTCATTGTACAGTTTCTCTGAAATGAACATTGGTAAATGCATGGTTCCTTTTCTCCTGACACCGTAGGCTCATGTAGTTTGATGTGAAGCGGTCAAATCAGCACTCTATTTTCCTGTTTGACTTTCAATCCCAGAAAAATAGCTTTAACCTCTATGGGCTAGGTGGGACGATTTGCAGTCCCAAGGGTCCCAGCTACAACATGAATGGTCGTTTTGTTAGAGAAAATCCTTCTTTATATCCCAAAAAGTTTAGTTAGCGCCATCGATTTGAGTAATCCACTCGTTCCACATGCAGAGAAAGGAATCCAAAAAGCTACCGCTAAACTTTGTTAACCTCTCTAGGGTCGGCGGGACGAAATCTTCCCATCTACTCAATAGCCAGTTTAATCTAACCACACTGTCCGATTTCAAAAAGGCTTTACAACGAAAGCAAAACATTAGATTATGTCAGCAGAGTACCAAGCCAGAAATAATCAGACACCCATTTTTCAAGCCAGCATATAATGTCACCAAAACCCAGAAGACAGCTAAATGCAGCACTCACCTTTGATGATCTTCATCAGATGACAACCCTAGGACATTATGTTATACAATACATGCATGTTTTGTTCAATCAAGTTCATATTTATATCAAAAACCAGCTTTTTACATTAGCATGTGACGTTCAGAACTAGCATACCCCCTGCAAACTTCCGGGGAATTCGCTAACATTTTACTAAATTACTCACGATAAACGTTCACAAAAAGCATAACAATTATTTTAAGAATTATAGATACAGACCTCCTCTATGCACTCGATATGTCCGATTTTAAAATAGCTTTTTGGTGAAAGCACATTTTGCAATATTCTAAGTACATAGCCCAGGCATCACGGGCTCGCTATTTAGACACCCGGCAAGTTTAGCACTCACCATAATCATATTTACTATTATAAAAGTTTCATTACGTTTTGTTGTCTTCGTCAGAATACACACCCAGGACTGCTACTTCAATAACAAATGTTGGTTTGGTCCAAAATAATCCATCGTTATATCCGAATAGCGACGTTTTGTTCGTGCATTCCAGACACTATCCGAAATAGTAAAGAAGTGTCACGCGCATGGCGCAATTCGTGACAATAAAATTCTAAGTATTCCATTACCGTACTTCGAAGCATGTCAACCGCTGTTTAAAATCAATTTTTACGACATTTTTCTCGTAGAAAAGCGATAATATTCCGACAGGGAATCTCCTTTTCGGCAAACAGAGGAAAAAATCCCAAAGGCGGGGGCGGTCGGGGTCACGCGCATAAGCCAGTGTCTCTTGATCGGCCACTTGAGAAAGGCGATAATGTGTTTCAGCCTGGGGCTGGAATGACGACATTCTGTTTTTTCCCGGGCTCTGAGAGCCTATGGAAGACGTGGGAAGTGTCACGTTAGAGCAGAGATCCTTAGTAAATGATAGAGATGGAAAAGAAGTTCAACAAATGGTCAGACAGGCCACTTCCTGTAAAGGAATCTCTCAGGTTTTGACCTGCCATTTGAGTTCTGTTATACTCACAGACACCATTCAAACAGTTTTAGAAAATTTAGGGTGTTTTCTATCCATATGTAATAAGTATATGCATATTCTAGTTACTGGGTAGGAGTGGTAACCAGATTAAATCGGGTATGTTTTTTATCCAGCCGTGTCAATACTGCCCCCTAGCCCTAACAGGTTAACGAGAGTCTTGTCTTTAAATGGCTGTAAAATAGTCATATGTTTGAGAAATTGAAGTAATAGGATTTTTAAGGTTTTGAAAATCGCGCCACAGGATAGCAGTGGCTGTTACGTAGGTGGGACGAATTCGTCCCGCCTAGCCTAGAGAGGTTAAACAGCAGTTGACATGCTTCGAACTACGGTAATGGAATATTTAGAATTCTTTTGTCACGAATTGCGCCATGCTCGTCACCCTTATTTAGCCTTTAGGATAGTGTCTAGAACGCACGAACAAAACGCCGCTGTTTGGATATAACGATGGATTATTTTGGACCAAACCAACATTTGTTATTGAAGTAGAAGTCCTGGGAGTGCATTCTGACGAAGACAACAAAGGTAAGAACATTTTTCTTATAGTAAATCTGACTTTGATGAGTGCTAAACCTGCTGGGTGTCTAAATAGCTAGCCCTGTGATGCCGGGCTATCTACTGAGAATATTGCAAAATGTGCTTTCACCGAAAAGCTATTTTAAAATCGGACATATCGAGTGCATAGAGGAGTTCTGTATCTATAATTCTTAAAATAATTGTTATGCTTTTTGTGAACGTTTATCGTGAGTAATTTAGTAAATTCACCCGGCAGTGTTCGGTGGGAATGCTAGTCACATGCTAGTCACATGCTAATGTAAAAAGGTGGTTTTTGATATAAATATGAACTTGATTGAACTTGATTGAACAAAACATGCATGTATTGTATAACATAATGTCATAGGGTTGTCATCTGATGAAGATCATCAAAGGTTAGTGCTACATTTAGCTGTGGTTTGGGTTTATGTGACATTATATGCTAGCTTGAAAAATGGGTGTCTGATTATTTCTGGCTGGGTACTCTGCTGACATAATCTAATGTTTTGCTTTCGTGGGAAAGCCTTTTTGAAATCGGACAGTGTGGTTAGATTAACGAGTCTTATCTTTAAAATAAGACTCAAAAACCAGCTTTTTACATTAGCATACATTAGCATTATATCCATATTCTAGTTACTGGGCAGGAGTAGTAACCAGATTAAATCGGGTACGTTTTTTATCCAGCCGTGTCAATACTGCCCCCTAGCCCTAACAGGTTAAGCATGTCCCAGTTTAGATCACCTAGTAGCACGAGCTCTGAAGATAGATGGGGGGCAATCAGTTTACATATGGTGTCCAGAGCACAGCTAGGGGCCGAGGGGGGTCTATAGCAGGCGGCGACAGTGAGAGACTTGTTTTTAGAGAGGTGGATTTTTAAAAGTAGAAGTTCAATATGTTTGGGTACAGACCTGGATAGCAGGACAGATTTCTGCAGGCTATCTCTGCAGTAGATTGCAACACCGCCCCCTTTGGGGCAATGCAGGGCCTGGATTCACCTCTTTTATTTCACCTTTATTTAACCTCTTAGGGCTAGGGGGCAGTATTTACACCGCCGGATAAAAAACGTACCCGATTTAATCTGGTTACTACTCCTACCCAGTAACTAAAATATGCATGTACTTATTAGATATGGATAGAAAACACCCTGAAGTTTCTAAAACTGTTTGAATGGTGTCTGTGAGTATAACAGAACTCATATGGCAGGCAAAAACCTGAGAGATTCCTTTACAGGAAGTGGCCTGTCTGACCATTTATTGGCTTTCTTTGACATCTCTTTCCAAAACAAAGGATCTCTGCGGTAACGTGACACTTCCCACGGCTCCCATAGGCTCTCAGAGCCCGGGAAAAAGCTGAATGTCGTCATTCCAGCCCAAGGCTGAAACACATTATCGCCTTTCTCAAGTGGCTGATCAGGGGACAGTGGGCTTAGGCGCGTGAACTGGTCACCCCCGTCTTTCTTTTTTTTCCTCTATTTACCGAAACACAGATTCCCGGTCGGAATATTATCGCTTTTTTACGAGATAAATTGCATAAAAATTGATTTTATACAGCGGTTGACATGCTCCGAAGTACGGTAATGGAATATTTAGAATTTTTTTGTCACGAAATGCGCCATGCTCGTAACCCTGATTTACCATTTCGGATAGTGTCTAGAACGCACGAACAAAACGCCGCTGTTTGGATATAACGATGGATTATTTTGGACCAAACCAACATTTGTTATTGAAGTAGCAGTCCTGGGAGTGCATTCTGACGAAGAACACCAAAGGTAATAACATTTTTGTTATAGTAAATCTGATTTTGGTGAAGGCTAAACTTGCTGGGTGTCTAAATAGCTAGCCCGTGATGGCTGGGCTATGTACTTAGAATATTGCAAAATGTGCTTTCACCAAAAAGCTATTTTAAAATCGGACACATCGAGTGTATAGAGGAGTTCTGTATCTATAATTCTTAAAATAATTGTTATGCTTTTTGTGAACGTTTATCGGCGGATAGTTTTAGAAAGAGAGGGTGCAGATTGTCTAGCCCAGCTGATTTGTATGGGTCCAGGTGTTGCAGCTCTTTCAGAACATCTGCTATCTGGATTTGGGTGAAGGAGAAGCTGGGGAGGCATGGGCAAGTAGTTGCGGGGGGGTGGGGGGGGCGGAGCTGTTGGCCGGGGTTGGAGTAGCCAGGAGGAATGCATGGCCAGCCAGTCCCAAAGGACTTAATGATGAAATGCCTATGTATCTTATGTTGTGAATTTGAACATGAATTATGTGTCTATTTAAAATTACTCTGATGTTTTTCGTATGATGTACCCAATGATTAATGAAAACTTGCTATGTCCTCATTGTGGTTTTATGGACATAAAACATATTTGGACATATTTATACACTTTTGTAGTGTTTGTGAAATGCATATTGTTGTTTGGTAGCACTTATTTATTTTTCCTTTGCCTCCAACCCCTTTCCATGTGTGGAACGGATGTGGGTGGGGCTAGGTCTATATAGAGGTGCTGTTTTCAGAAAATTCACAAAAGCTCTGACGAAGGCCGTTAGGCCGATACGTAAGCTTATTAAATATCAGTGATACTATCAAGAGCAGTGTGCGGCTTCCTTTTTCCTTCATGGCCAGCCGTTGAGAAATGCTTATTGAAATTTTTGATTGTCATGGATTTATCAGTGGTGACCATGTTACCTAGCCTCAGTGCAGTGGGCAGCTGGGAGGAGGTGCTCTTGTTCTCCATGGACTTTACAGTGTCCCAAAAGTTTTTGGAGTTAGCGCTACAGGATGCAAATTTCTGCTTGAAAAAGCTAGCCTTTGCTTTCCTGACTGACTGCGTGTATTGGTTCCTGACTTCCCTGAAGAGTTGCATATCGCGGGGACTTTTCGATGCTATTGCAGTCTGCCACAGGATGTTTTTGTGCTGGTCAAGGGCAGTCAGGTCTGGAGTGAACCAAGGGCTATATCTGTTCTTAGTTCTGCATTTTTTTGAACGGGGCATGCTTATCTAAGATGGTGAGGAAATTACATTTAAAGAATGACCAGGCATCCTCGATTGACGGGATGAGGTCAATATCCTTCCAGGATACCCGGGCCAGGTCGATTAGAAAGGCCTGCTCGCAGAAGTGTTTTAGAGAGCATTTGACAGTGATGAGGGGTGGTCGTTTGACCGCAGACCCATAGCAGATACAGGCAATGAGGCAGTGATTGCTGAGATCCTGATTGAAAACAGCAGAGGTGTATTTGGAGGGCAAGTTGGTCAGGATAATGTCTATGAGGGTGCCCATGTTTAGGAATTTAGGGTTGTACTTGGTGGGTTCCTTGATGATTTGTGTGAGATTGAGGGCATCTAGCTTAGATTGTAGGACTGCCGGGGTGTTAAGCATGTCCCAGTTTAGGTCACCTAACAGAACGAACTCTGAGGCTAGATGGGGGGCGATCAATTCACAAATGGTGTCCAGGGCACAGCTGGGAGCAGAGGGGAGTCAATAGCAGGCGGCAACAGTGAGAGACTTATTTTTGGAGAGATTCATTTTTAAAATTAGAAGTTCGAACTATTTGGGTATAGACCTGGAAAGTATGACGGAACTTTGCAGGCTATCTCTGCAGTAGATTGCAACTCCTCCCCCTTTGGCAGTTCTATCTTGACGGAAAAAGTTGTAGTTGGGTATGGAAATCTCCGAATTTTTGGTGGCCTTCCTAAGCCAGTATTCAGACACGGCAAGGACATCAGGGTTGGCGGAGTGTGCTAAAGCAGTGACTAAAACAAACTTAGGGAGGAGGCTTCTGATGTTGACATGCATGAAACCAAGGCTTTTTTGATCACAGAAGTCAACAAATGAGGGTGCCTGGGGACACGCAGGGCCTGGGTTTACCTTCACATCACCTGAGGAACAGAGGAGGAGTAGGATGAGGGTACGGCTAAAGGCTATCGAAACTGGTCGCCTAGAGCGTTGGGGACAAAGAATAAAAGGAACAGATTTCTGGGCTTGGTAGAATAGATTCAGGGCATAATGTGCAGACAGGGGTATGGTGGGGTGCGGGTACAGCGGAGGTAAGCCCAGGCACTGAGTGATGATAAGAGAGGTTATATCTCTGGACATGCTGGTTATATTGGGTGAGGTCACCGCATGTGTGGGAGGTGGGACAAAGGAGGTATCAGAGATATGATGAGTGGAACTAGGGGCTCCATTGTAAACTAAAACAATGATAACTAACCTAAACAACAGTATACAAGGCATATTGACATTTGAGAGAGACATACAGCGAGGCATAAAGTAATCACAGGTGAAAATTGGGAGAGCTAGCTAGACAACAACGGGTGAGTCAACAACAGCTGATC
Organism: Salmo salar; assembly: GCF_965601325.2. Lineage (NCBI taxonomy): Eukaryota > Metazoa > Chordata > Actinopteri > Salmoniformes > Salmonidae > Salmo > Salmo salar. The sequence goes on along the minus strand of NC_138315.1, from coordinate 1,183,772 downwards.
AGCTAAAACAACAACAACAGGTAAAATGGCAATGACTGGGCAGAGAGGGTCGGTTAACTACACACAGAGCCTGAGTTTGCGGCTGGGGTCGACAGATAAACAAACAAAAAAATAAACAGAATGGAGTACCGTGATTAACCTGTTAGGGCTAGGGGGCAGCATTTGCACGTCTGGATAAAAAAAATGTACCCGATTTAATCTGGTTACTAATCCTACCCAGTAACTAGAATATGCATATACTTATTATATATGGATAGAAAACACTCTAAAGTTTCTAAAACTGTTTGAATGGTGTCTGTGAGTATAACAGAACTCATTTGGCAGGCAAAACCCTGAGACATTTTCTGACAGGAAGTGGATACCTGATGTGTTGTATTGACCTTTAAACCTATCCCATTGAAAAACACAGGGGCTGAGGAATATTTTGGCACTTCCTATTGCTTCCACTAGATGTCACCAGCCTTTACAAAGTGTTTTGAGTCTTCTGGAGGGAGATCTGACCGAACAAGAGCCATGGAACGATGATGTCCCATTAGACACCTGGCGCGCGAGTTCATGTTGGGTACCCTCGTTCCAATACGTTATAAAAGAGTATGCATTCGTCCACCTTGAATATTATTCATGTTCTGGTTAAAAAAGGCCCTAATGATTTATGCTATACAACGTTTGACATGTTTGAACGAACGTAAATATATTTTTTCCCCTCGTTCATGACGAGAAGTCCGGCTGGCTTAGATCATGTGCTAACAAGACGGAGATTTTTGGACATAAATGATGAGCTTTTTTGAACAAAACTACATTCGTTATGGACCTGTGATACCTGGAAGTGACATCTGATGAAGAGAATCAAAGGTAATGGATTATTTACATAGTATTTTCGATTTTAGATCTCCCCAACATGACGTCTAGTCTGTATCGCAACGCGTATTTTTCTGGGCGCAGTGCTCAGATTATTGCAAAGTGTGATTTCCCAGTAAGGTTATTTTTAAATCTGGCAAGTTGATTGCGTTCAAGAGATGTAAATCTATAATTCTTTAAATGACAATATAATATTTTACCAATGTTTTCTAATTTTAATTATTTAATTTGTGACGCTGACTTGACTGCCGGTTATTGGAGGGAAACGATTTCCTCAACATCAATGCCATAGTAAAACGCTGTTTTTGGATATAAATATGAACTTGATAGAACTAAAAATGCATGCATTGTCTAACATAATGTCCTAGGAGTGTCATCTGATGGAGATTGTAAAAGGTTAGTGCATCATTTTAGCTGGTTTTATGGTTTTGGTGACCCTGTCTTTGACTTGACAAAACATTACACACAACTCTTGTAAATGTACTGTCCTAACATACTCTAAATTTATGCTTTCGCCGTAAAACCTTTTTGAAATCGTAAAACGTGGTTAGATTAAGGAGATGTTTATCTTTCAAAGGGTGTAAAATAGTTGTATGTTTGAAAAATTTGAATTTTGACATTTATTTGGATTCAAATTTGCCGCTCTTGAAATGCACCTGCTGTTGATGGAGTGCACCACGGGTGGCACGCTAGCGTCCCACCTAGCCCATAGAGGTTAATGAACAGTCCAGCAGTCATCAGCTATGTAGCCAAGTGATCATAGGGTCCAGGTGTCAGCAATAGATGGAACAGGGAAGCCGCGGACTAGTCGCTACTACGCTAGCACGCGTGCGACATGGCATTTAAAGTTAGTAGCCCGGGGCTAGTAGAAGTGTCTGCTCCGACGTCCGACGGAGGCCGGTTGAAGGCACAGCGGATGGAGTATTCGTCGGCAGACCAGTCGTGGTGGTGGGTGAGGCGTCGTGTCGACAAGGATCCAAGCCAGATGGCAAAAGAGGTATTGTAGTTGTAGTAATTTAGTTTGCTAGCCGGGAGATGCGCCTGGCTCACGGCTAACTGGCGTTAGCTTCGGGGCAGGGGCATTAGCCACTATAGCCACTCGGTAGCAGCGGTGATCCGGTGCCAAGGTCCAGAGCTTACGGCGAGGATCCGGTGGAGTAGTGGGTTCAAGCCGTGTTCGGGGGGAGTCCGGGTTAACAGCTGAGTAGGCCGGGAGGTGGGCCTCAGGGATAGCTTTGGTACTAGGCAACTCGTTGGTGCTAGCTAGCTGTGAAGATCAGGAGTAATGGTCCTGGGATTACGGCAGGAATCCGGCGTTGTAGTGGCGAGACAGTCCGATACTGGTAGGCTGGCGAGTATTATCCAGGCAAAAAAAAAGGTCTGGTATCTGTGCAGAAGGGTAAAGGCCGCTTGCAGTGGCTAACATTGACTAAATAGCTTGTAGCTGGTTAGCTTCTGATGGCTAGGTGGTTCTTGCTATAAGGTCTAAAAATGTAAAATAATAGCGGTTCCGTATCACTTTGGGTGAGGCAGGTTAACGGGAGGTATAATTGAATTAAACTGGAAAAGAGATTGAAAATAACATTTTAAATATATACAAAAAAGACAAAAAACACAAAAGTACACGAGAGGATGAACAAAACACGTCTGCACTGCTACGCCATCTTGGGAACAATCTTAATCACCAAAGCTTTATTAAAAGATGATGTTTGAGAGGAGCAAAACAGTGACTGACATTCCCTTTTAATCTATTTATTTTAGGCAGGCCTACATTATTTTAGTCATGCAGCTCCCGTGTTGGACGTGCGTAAAACCCCCTCCATGATGTAGGCTACACGTGTCCATGCCCATCATGAAACGAGAGATGACAACCTTGCTGAATACCGATTAACCTTATTTAAAAACTATTTTCCTGTAACAATTGTTTGTTTTCCATTTCATATATTCAAAACTACTTCAAAAATATTTTCCAAACATGACTTTTCTGTCCCTCCCTTATTTTCTCCTTTCGCAGCTTTTGTCTTATTGAAAAAAAATGTAATTTTTGCCTCTGTGGATTGACTAACTTTTTCAGTGATTAGCTGGGTACGCTATTTGGTGCGCGTTCAGTTAAGCCCTGAGGTTTAGGCTTATGCACTAATACCAGATAGCCTAAAATAATGAATGTTTTAATCTGCCCTTGGACACTTTTGGTGCCTCTGAAAGGATCAGCTGAAGACAACAGAGTCAACCAACAGCGCTACATATAGTCTAAATGCATTTTTTAACAAACTGCTCATAACCAGCAGAATACCACTTTGCACCACACTGCTGGCTTGTTTCTAACGCATTCATGTAGTGCTTTGAAGGCATTATGAAGGCTTTTTGAAGCCTTTATAAGCTGAACGTAATTTAAAGTGGGACCTATAGTTCTATCATAGATTCTGCAAGCACACCAGGACTGACACCCAACCCATCTCTCTAATTGCTTTCCCTTATATGTGAGGGGGAAAATGAAAGGGAATTTTAAGATCCTGTAACAAGTCAAAGTAATATACATATTAATCGCCTATCAATTACGATTCTATAGAGTAGAATAGGACTTGGGCCCCACCTCTGACCAATCCCCACCGAGAATCAAATTGTGTTTTCAACAATTATCCCTTAATTCATTCCAAGGTCATCTTGGCATTATGTTCTTGACAGTTGTTAGAACAAATTGAAGCAGTTATGAGCCAACTTTTCTGTCTGTCTATCTGTACATTGACAGAGCTACCTAATCATGCAGACAGTCTTGTGTGAGTGTGTATGTGTATTTGTGTGTGCGTGTGCATATGTGTGTACCGTACGTCATATGCATGTGTATCCTACCTAAAGGTGTGGACAATGAGTGACCTGTACGATATGTGGCTGTTGTTGCTGCTCAGGTTACTACCCCAGAAGTCATTTCTCCAGATGTTGTTGAGTGGGGTGGCTAGGTTCAGGTCCTGGAAGAGAGACACATCAAAAAAGAGATGTGAAACATGGCTGGGCACCTTTTTTTTGCACACATTGCACCAAGTGTGGAAATCACGTTCCTCTACCGTTCAGAGTGCTGTTGACATCTGACTGCTGCCATTTTTGCTTGATTATACAAGTAAAATATGTTTGCACTCAGTTTGCAAGCACTCTAGGCAGGCAAATGCTATTGGTGTGTTCGAGCCCTTAGAAACACACCTATTGGTGTGTACGTATGACTTGGGATACGACATAAGTATACCTTGTACTGTATGCACTAGTGATGCACAGGTTGACTCATAACCTGCAGTCCGGTTATATCCGGTTATATCCTCAGGCAGGTTTAGGGTCATGTAATATTGTGTCGGATTGAATAAAGAGAAAACAATACATAAAAAATCCATAAATGTATCATTCTTGTATAATTTATATATATAGGCTACATATATAGGCTACATTTCATAATTTCTTTTGGGCTACATTGAGGCTTTTGATTCATTTCTTTGGCTACATTGAGGCTTTTGATTCATTTGTTTTTGCTACATTGCATTAGTGTTTGCAGTATTTGCACGGCCGGATAAAAAGCGTACCCGATTTAAACTGGTTGCTACTCTTGCCCAGAAACGAGAATATGCATATAATTAGTAGATTTGGATAGAAAACACTCTAAAGTTTCTAAAACTGTTTGAATGGTGTCTGTGAGTATAACAGAACTCATATGGCAGGCCAAAACCTAAGAAGATACCATACAGGAAGTGCCCTGTCTGACAATTTGTTATCCTTCTGTTGCATCTCTATCGAAAATACAGCATCTCTGCTGTAATGTGACATTTTCTAAGGCTTCCATTGGCTCTCAGAAGGTGCCAGAAAGTGGAATGAGATGTCTGCAGTCTCTGGGCGAAGTACGGCAGCTCTGTTTGTTACTGGTCAGGCTGGGGACAGTGACACTGGAGATGCGTGTTCATGAGAATTCTCCATTTTTTTCTTTCAGCCTTTGAATGAATACAACGTCGCCCGGTTGGAATATTATCGCTATTTTACAAGAAAACTCGCATTAAAATTCATTTTAAACAGCATTTGACTTGCCTCGAAGTACGGTAATGGAATATTTTGAAATCTTTTGTCACGAAATGTGCTTGCGCGTCACCCTTCGGATAGTTACCTGAACGCATGAACAAAACGGCGGTATTTGGATATAACTATGGATTATTTGGAACCAAAACAACATTTGTTGAAGTAGAAGTCCTGGCAGTGCATTCCCGACGAAAAACAGCAAAGGCAATCCAATTTTTCTTATAGTAAATCTGAGTTTGGTGAGGGCCAAACTTGGTGGGTGTCAAATTAGCTAGCCGTGATGGCCGGGCTATGTACTCAGAATATTGCAAAATGTGCTTTCGCCGAAAAGCTATTTTAAAATCTGACACCGCGATTGCATAAAGGAGTTCTGTATCTATAATTCTTCAAATAATTGTTATGTATTTTGTGAACGTTAATCGTGAGTAATTTAGTAAATTCACCGGAAGTTTTCGGTGGGTATGCTAGTTCTGAACATCACATGCTAATGTAAAAAGCTGTTTTTTTATATAAATATGAACTTGATTGAACAAAACATGCATGTATTGTATAACATAATGTCTTAGGAGTGTCATCTGATGAAGATCATCAAAGGTTTGTGCTGCATTTAGCTGTGGTTTTGGTTTTTGTGACATATATGCTTGCTTTGAAAATGGCTGTGTGATTATTTTTGGCAGGGTACTCTCCTGACATAATCTAATGTTTTTCTTTCACTGTAAAGCCTTTTTGAAATCGGACAATGTGGTTAGATTAACGAGAGTCTTGTCTTTAAAATGGTGTAAAATTGTCATATGTTTGAGAAATTGAAGTTATAGCATTTATGAGGTATTTGTATTTCGCACCACGCGATTCCACTGGCTGTTGACTAGGTGGGACGCAAGTGTCCCACCTTGCCCAGGGAGGTTAAACCTAAGCTTTATGGCTAGACTTTAGGTGTGCCAAAAGCCTACACACCAATCGCCGAATGCTTTTGGGAACGTTAAGTCTCAGTTGTTGAACCTTATGTTCATACACATGTTTACACATGTTAAGTTTGCTGAAAATAAACTTAGTTGACAGTGAGAGGACGCTTCTTTTGTTTCTGAGAGTATGTATATGTGGGTGTGTATGTACATATATTTACCCAAAAAATAATTTGGGGATTGGAAATTATGCAGACAATTACATTGATGGGAGATACAATCTATCTGCAATATTAAAGCTGATCTACCCCCTAAAAAAAATGGGTGCTGCTCAACATCTTTTGTACACTCAGTGTAGATCAGGGGTCACCAACAGGTCGATTGGGAAAGGGGGATACGAGCTACTGTACCAGTAGCTCACAGCCCACGTATGAGTAGCTCGCCAAACAATTCTGAAAGTTCATTTGATTATAACTGTTTGGATCACGTGAAAATTACATCTCACAAGTATCAGACACTGCAAGCTCCCATCAGCTATCTAATCAAAGCAACATTGACTTTATCCCACCCATGACATTAACACAATATATTCCAATTAATTTCCAGAAATATTTCCCCTATCTATCTGTGTGGTGTGCACGTTTCTCTCTCACTCCATGTGTAGCCAGTTGATGTGATAACGGTCTTGTTGTTTGACAGAAATACTCTCAAACACTCTAAATTAGTATTGGGTAGCACTGCCATTAAATTGTTTAACTTGGGTCAAACGTTTTGGGTAGCCTTCCACAAGCTTCCCTCAATAAGTTGGGTGAATTTTGGCCCTTTCCTCCTGACAGAGCTGGTGTAACTGAGTCAGGTTTCTAGGCCTCCTTGCTCGTACACACTTTTTCAGTTCTGCCCACAAATGTTCTATAGGATTGAGGTCAGGGCTTTGTGATGGCCACTTCAATACAAACAGTTCTATTTTTGTTTCATCAGACCAGAGGACATTTCTCCAAAGAGTACAATCTTTGTCCCCATGTGCAGTTGCAAACCGTAGTCTGGCTTTTTTATGGCGGGTTTGGAGCAGTGGCTTCTTCCTTGCTGAGTGGCCTTTCAGGTTATGTCGATATAGGACTCGTTTAACTGTGGATATCGATACGTTTGTACCTGTTTCCTCCAGCATCTTCACAAGGTCCTTTGCTGTTGTTCTGGGATTGATTTGCACTTTTCGCACCAAAGTACGTTCATCTCTAGAAGACAGAACACGTCTCCTTCCTGAGCGGTATGACGGCTGTGTGGTCCCATGGTGTTTATACTTGTGTACTATTGTTTGTACAGATGAACGTGGTACCTTCAGGCATTTGGAAATTGCTCCCAAGGATGTACCAGACTTGTGGAGGTCTACATTTTTTCCTGAGGTCTTGGCTGATTTCTTTGACTCAAAATATGTCAATTAGCCTATCAGAATCTTCTAAAGCCATGACATCATTTTCTGGAATTTTCCAAGCTGTTTAATGGCACAGTCAACTTAGTGTATGTAAACTTCTGACCCACTGGAATTGTGATTATAAGTGAAATAATATGTCTGTTAACCTGTTATGGCTAGGGGGCAGTATTTTCACGGCCGGATAAAAAACGTACCCGATTTAAGCTGATTATTACTCCTGCCCAGAAACTAGAATATGCATATAATTATTAGCTTTGGATAGAAAACACTCCAAAGTTTCTAAAACTGTTTGAATGGTGTCTGTGAGTATAACAGAACTCATTTGGCAGGCCAAAACGTGAGAAGATTCCATGCAGGAAGTGCCCTGTCTGACAATTCCTTGCCCTTCTTGATTATCTCTATCCAATACAGGGGATCTCTGCTGTTACATGACACTTCCTACGGCTCCCATGGGCTCTCAGAAGGCGGCAAAAAGCTGAATTGTGGCTTTGCAGGCTCTGGGTGAAAAAAAGTAGCGCGTTTGGATAGTGGCTGGTCACAGTACTGTGAGACTCAGGCTCTTGCCCGAGTCGACCCAATGCTTTATTTTCTTTCGTCTTTTTACCTAAACGCAGATTCCCGGTCGGAATATTATCGCTTTTTTATGAGAAAAATGGCATAAAAATGTATTTTAAACAGCGGTTGACATGCTTCGAAGTACGGTAATGGAATATTTAGAAATCTTTTGTCACGAAATGCGCCATGCTCGTGACCCTTATTTACACTTCGGATAGTGTCTTGAACGCACGAACAAAACGCCGCTATTTGGATATAACAATGGATTATTTTGAACCAAACCAACATTTGTTATTGAAGTAGCAGTCCTGGGAGTGCATTCTGACGAAGAACACCAAAGGTAATCAAACTTTTCTAATAGTAAATCGGAGTTTGGTCAGGGTTAAACTTGGTGGGTGTCTAAATAGCTAGCCCTGTGATGCCGGGCTATCTACTCAGAATATTGCAAAATGTGCTTTCACCGAAAAGCTATTTTAAAATCGGACACCTCGATTGCACAAAGGAGTTCTGTATCTATAATTCTTAAAATAATTGTTATGTTTTTTGTGAACGTTTATCGTGAGTAATTTAGTAAATTCACCGGAGGTTTGCGGGGGGTATGCTTGTTCTGAACGTCACATGCTAATGTAAAAAGCTGGTTTTTGATATAAATATGAACTTGATTGAACAAAACATGCATGTATTGTATAACATAATGTCCTAGGTGTGTCATCTGATGAAGATCATCAAAGGTTAGTGCTGCATTTAGCTGTGGTTTTGTTTTTTGTGACATTATATGCTAGCTTGAAAAATGGGTGTCTGATTATTTCTGGCTGGGTACTCTGCTGACATAACCTAATGTTTTGCTTTCATTGTAAAGCCTTTTTGAAATCGGACAGTGTGGTTAGATAAAGGAGAGTCTTGTCTTTAAAATGCTGTAAAATAGTCATATGTTTGAAAAATTGAAGTTTTTGTATTTTTGAGGACTTTGTATTTCGCGCCATGCCTATCATTGGATATTGGAGCAGGTGTTCCGCTAGCGGAACGTCTAGATGTAAGAGGTTAACCTGTTGGGGATAGGGGGCAGTATTTCCACGGCCGGATAAAAAACGTACCCGATTTAATCTGGTTACTACTCCTGCCCAGTAACTAGAATATGCATATAATTGTTTGATTTGGATAGAAAACACCCTAAAGTTTCTAAAACTGTTTGAATGGTGTCTGTGATTATAACAGAATTCATTTGGCAGGCCAAAATCTGAGAAGATTCCAAACAGGAAGCGCCCTCTCTGACTATTTCTTGGCCTTCTTGATCATCTCTAACCAAAACAGGGGATCTCTGGCATAACGTGACATTTTCTAACACTCCCATAGGCTCTCAGAAGGCGCCAGAACGATGAATGGTGGCTTTGCAGGCCATGGCTGCAAAACATTAGCGCATTTGGATAGTGGTCAATCTGAGGACAATGAGACTGGAGGCGTGTGCACGAGCCGACACCATGTTTACTTACTCTCTCTTTGAACGAAAACAACGACTCCCGGTCGGAATATTATCGCTTTTTTACGAGAAAAATCGCATAAAAATGTATTGTAAACAGCGTTTGACATGCTTCAAAGTACGGTAATGGAATATTTTGAACATTTTTGTCACGAAACGCGTTGGGCGCGTCACCCTTCTTTACCCTTCGGATAGTGTCTTGAACGCACAAACAAAATGCCGCTATTTGGATATAACTATGGATTATTTGGAACCAAACCAACATTTGTTATTGAAGTAGAAGTCATGGGAGTGCATTCTGACGAAGAACAGCAAAGGTAATCAAACTATTCTAATAGTAAATCGGAGTTTGGTGAGTACCACACTTGGTGGGTGTCAAAATAGCTAGCCTGTGATGGCCGGGCTATCTACTCAGAATATTGCAAAATGTGCTTTCACCGAAAAGCTATTTTAAAATCGGACATAGCGAGTGCATAAAGGAGTTCTATATCTATAATTCTTAAAATAATTGTTATGTTTTTTGTGAACGTTTATCGTGAGTAATTTAGTAAATTCACCGGAAGTGTTCGGTGGGAATGCTAATCACATGCTAGTCACATGCTAATGTAAAAAGCTGGTTTTTGATATAAATATGAACTTGATTGAACAAAACATGCATGTATTGTATAACATAATGTCCTAGGATTGTCATCTGATGAAGATCATCAAAGGTTAGTGCTGCATTTAGCTGTGGTTTGGGTTAATATGACATTATATGCTAGCTTGAAAAATGGGTGTCTGATTATTTCTGGCTGGGTACTCTGCTGACATAATCTAATGTTTTGCTTTCGTTTGTAAAGCCTTTTTGAAATCGGACAGTGTGGTTAGATTAACGAGAGTATTGTCTTTAAAATGGTGTAAAATAGTCATATGTTTGAGAAATTGAAGTAATAGCATTTCTAAGGTATTTGAATATCGCGCCACGGGATTCCACTGGCAAGCGTCCCACCTAGCCCATAGAGGTTAACAATTGTTGGAAAAATGACTTGTGTCATGCACAAAGTAGATGTCCTAACCGACTTGCCAAAACTATAGTTTGTTAACAAGAAATTTGTGAAGTGGTTGAAAAACGAGTTTTAATGACTCCAACCTAATTGTATGTAAACTTCCGACTTCAACTGTATATCATTTGTATCTATTCTTTTTTATTTGCAAACTTTGCCATGAAATGATCAGCAGCAGTAGGCCGACATCTCTAGACCACCGCATTAGGTCGCACATTCCTCACTCGCTAGATGAACAATTGAAGGGCCAGAATCACAATTAAAGGGGAATTACACTCTAAAATCAAAATGTGTTCGTTTTCTTCTTCCAGACTCCCCAAAAACAGGTATTCTCATGTAAAAAAACGCCATTTACATGTACTCAGAACATTCAATTTCTTTGTTTCTCCATTAACTATTTTTATTTTGAGAGTGAAAAACAAACAAAAATGTAAAACCAGCAAAAATAAAATGGTGAAAACATAATTAGGGAAAATATAGAATTTGGGGAAATAAATCACAGATTTTTATACAACCCCCTTAGAGTTGTTTATTATCCATAATTGTCTAGCAGGTATATTGACAGAAAACATAGTCCACTACTTTCTCTTGTACACTAAGGACCCGGGGAAGAGTTGCAGAGGGCAAGAGAAGAATGTGCCTATTTGAAAGCTAGAAAAAAAGTATTATCTCGCGACATGTTTCATTTTTCTTTTGTAGCTCTCATGCTAGAAACATTCTGACCCTGACTTTGCAACACAAATGCCATTTAGAGCCCTGCCTTTGACCACACACACACACACACACACACACACACACACACACACACACACACACACACACACACACACACACACACACACACACACACACACACACACACACACACACACACACACACACACACACACACAGTGTATATTGTCCAACCAGAGGTGACATCACTTTGATTAGAAAGTAGTAGCCCCCTCATCCCTCACTGACATCCAAACAAACAAACCACATTCACTGTCTGACTATGAGACCATACTCACTCTGATACACCCATCCTTGTCTCTCATCCCTTTTAATCTATTCAGCTTGTAAAGCATGTGAATTGAAGTTTTGAATGGAAGTGTTTTATTGTTTTGATATTCATTGAAGCCACTTTCTTCCCTGAAGACCCCAAAACCTGAGAGGTATGACACAGCAGGACTACATTAACACTTTGGCGGTATAGCTCGGTTACCATAGCAACTGCAACTGTGACCGACGGATGAGTGGTGGGTGAATCATATACAGGAAGTTTAGGACGAGAGAAGTGGTCTTTAATTTTCAGAAGAAGAGCAGGAGGAAGAGGATAGGAGAGCAGAAGGACTGAGCAGGAGTGGGCTGTCTGGTTTTTCCTCTCCCCTGTAGGTTGTCAAGCGAGGTAAGTGCTCTCTTTGTCCATGAGAATGGCTTACCAAGAAACACTTCAAAAAGGACTAATTTAAGGTAAAAAGGAGTAGGAGCACTCAACAAAAATGGCAGATTGATTTCTCTGCCTTTTTTGTTGAGTGCTCCTACTCCTTTTTACCTCAAATTTGTCCTTTTGGAAGTTTTTCTTGGTAAGCCATTCTCATGATTTTTGTCATTGTTGAGCACCCTTCCTTTCCATTGTATGCTGAAGCTCCAAAGCCCACCTGATCTCTCTTTAACCAGTTGACCTACCCAGTGGAGAAGTTGTTGTGTAATAATTGAGAAATGATTATGTACATGAGGGTGTGGATGTCTCACTTTGTTTCTTATGATGTATGTTCTCCACGCTGTCACTTTTCATCTTCTACCAATGTTTGAGATAATGCTTTCTCTGTATCTTACACTTGATCAAATATGTAAACACTTAAAAACTTGTTAGCATATTGTTATTGTTAGTGCCTTCGGGAAGTATTCAGACACCTTCACTTTTTCAACATTTTCTTTCGTTACAGCATTAATCTAAAATGGATTAAATAAAACAAATCCTCAGCAATCTACACACAATACCACATGATGACAAAGCGAAAACAGATTTGTAGAATTTTTTTCAAATGCATTAAAAATAAAAACAGCAATATCTTATTTACATAAGTATTCAGACCCTTTGCTATGAGACTCGAAATTGAGAGCAGGCATCCTGTTTCCATTGATCATTTACATTTACGTCATTTAGCAGGCGCTCTTATCCAGAGCAACTTGATTGGAGTCTACCTTTGGTAAATTCAATTGATTGGACATGATTTGGAAAGTCAAACAACTGTCTATATAAGGTCCCACAGTTGACAGTGCATGTCAGAAAAACCAAGCCATGAGTTTGAAGGAATAGTCCATAGAGCTTCTAGACTGGATTTTGTTGAGGGACAGACCAAAAAATGTCTGCAGCATTGATGGTCCCCAAGAACACGGTGGCCTCCATCATTCTTAAATGGAAAACGTTTGGAACCACCAAGGCTCTTCCTAGAGCTGTCCGCCTGGCCAAACTGAGCAATCGGGGAGAAGTGCCTTAGTCAGGGAGCTCCAGAGTTCCTGTGTGGAGATGGGAGAACCTTCCAGAAGGACAACCATCTCTGCAGCACTCCTCCACCAATCAAGCCTTTATGATAGAGTGACCAGACAGAAGCCACTCCTCAGTAAAAGACAGATGACAGCCCGCTTGGCACCTAAAGACTCTAAAACCATGAAAAACAAGATTCTCTGGTCTGAATGCCAAGCGTTACTGTCACGTTCGTCGTATGGAGTGGAGCAAAACTCAGCGAAAATGTAAGTGCTCATCTTCTTCTTTATTTATAAAGAAACGTGATACAAAACACTTAACTTGTTATGGATAGGGGGCAGTATTTTCACGGCCGGATAAAAAACGTACGTGGTGGGTGTCAAAATAGCCATGATGGCCGGGCTATCTACTCAGAATATTGCAAAATGTGCTTTCACCGAAAAGGTATTTTAAAATCATACATAGCGATTGCATAAAGGAGTTCGGTATCTATAATTCTTAAAATAATTGTTATGTTTTTTGTGAACGTTTATCGTGAGTAATTTAGTAAATTCACCGGAAGTGTTCGGTGGGAATGCTAGTTCTGAACGTCACATGCTAATGTTAAAATCTGTTTTTTGATATAAATATGAACTTGATTGAACAAAACATGCATGTATTGTATAACATAATGTCCTAGGAATGTCATCTGATGAAGATCATCAAAGGTTAGTGCTGCATTTAGCTGTGGTTTTGGTTTTTGTGACATTATATGCTAGCTTGAAAAATGGGTGTCTGATTATTTCTGGCTGGGTACTCTCCTGACATAATCTAATTTTTTGCTTTCGCTGTAAAGCCTTTTGAAATCGGACAATGTGGTTAGATTAACGAGAGTCTTATCTTTAAAATGGTGTAAAATAGTTGATTGTTTGAGAAAATTGAATTGTGGTATTTTAGTTGGTTTTGTATTTCGCGCCGTGCGATGCCATTGGCTGTTTGCTAGGGGTTCCGCAGGTTAAGAAGGAAATCAATTCCACAAATGTACTTTTAACCTGTTATGGATAGGGGGCAGTATTTTCACGGCCGGATAAAAAACGTACCCGATTTAATCTGATTATTACTCCTGCCCAGTAACTAGAATATGCATATAATTATTGGCTTTGGATAGAAAACACTCCAAAGTTTCTAAAACTGTTTGAATGGTGTCTGTGAGTATAACAGAACTCATTTGGCAGGCCAAAACCTGAGAAGATTCTGTACAGGAAGTACCGTCTGACCATTTCTTGGCCTTCTTTGCCATCTCTATCCATTACAAAGGATCTCTGCTGTTACATGACACTTCCTACGGCTCACATGGACTCTCAGAAGGCGGCAAAAAGCTGAATCGTGGCTTTGCAGGCTCTGGTTGAAAAAAAGTAGCGCGTTTGGGTAGTGGCTGGTTACAGTACTGTGAGACTCAGGCGCGTGCCTGCGCCGACCGAATGCTTTGTTTTCTTTCCTCTGTTTACCGAAACGCAGATTCCCAGTCGGAATATTATCGATTTTTTACAAGAAAAATGGCATAAAAATTGATTTTAAACAGCGGTTGACATGCTTCGAAGTACGGTAATGGAATATTTAGAAATCTTTTGTCACGAATTGCGCCATGCTCGTAACCCTTTTTTTTACACTTCGGATAGTGTCTAGAACGCACGAACAAAACACCGCTATTTGGATATAATTATGGATTATTTGGGACCAAACCAACATTTGTTATTGAAGTAGCAGTCCTGGGAGTGCATTCTGACGAAGACAACAAAGGTAATCAAACTTTTGTAATAGTAAATCGGAGTTTGGTCAGGGCTAAACTTGGTCGGTGTCTAAATGGCTAGCCGTGATGGCTGGGCTATCTACTGAGAATATTGCAAAATGTGCTTTCACCGAAAAGCTATTTTAAAATCGGACATATCGAGTGCATAGAGGAGTTCTGTATCTATAATTCTTAAAATAATTGTTATGTTTTTTGTGAACGTTTATCGTGAGTAGTTTAGTAAATTCACCGGATGTTTGCGGGGGGTATGCTAGTTCTGAACGTCACATGCTAATGTAAAAAAGCTGGGTTTTGATATAAATATGAACTTGATTGAACAAAACATGCATGCATTGTATAACATAATGTCCTAGGGTTGTCATCTGATGAAGATCATCAAAGGTTAGTGCTGCATTTAGCTGTGGTTTTGTTTTTTGTGACATTATATGCTAGCTTGAAAAATGGGTGTCTGATTATTTCTGGCTGGGTACTCTGCTGACATAATGTAATGTTTTGCTTTCGCTGTAAAGCCTTTTTGAAATCGGACAGTGTGGTTAGATTAACGAGAGTTTTGTCTTTAAAATGCTGTAAAATAGTCATATGTTTGAAAAATGGAAGTTTTCGGATTTTAGAGGAGTTTGTATTTCGCGCCACGCCCATCATTGGATATTGGAGCAGGTGTTCCGCTAGCGGAACGTCTAGATGTAAGACAAGGCACACCTGTTCATTGAAATGCATTCCAGGTGACTACCTCATGAAGCTGGTTGAGAGAATGCCAAGAGTGTGCAAAACTGTCATCAAAGCAAAGGGTGGCTACTTTGAAGAATCTCAAATATAAAATCCAACACTTTGTTGGTAACTTCATGAATTTATATGTGTTATTTCATAGTTTTGATATCTTCACTATTATTCTACAATGTAGAAAATAGTAAAAATAAAGAAAAACCCTTGAATGAGTAGGTGTTCTAAACTTTTGACCGGTAGTGTACATGGGCTTAGATACACACACACACTCATGCACGGACATGCACCCAAGATTAATAATTACGTAAACATTTTCTGACTTTTCTGCTGTTGAGCTGCTCCTCTTTGACCAGGGCATCTGGTCTCCGTGGTAATGTCGGGATCTGTCCTCCTTGGAAATGCTTGGGGCATTTAAAGGATCTCCTCTTCACTGAGTGGCTGGAGGAAACACAGGGACAGAAGTAACAGCAATCTTAAATGCCTTCAAGAATTCATTGTTGCTTTTTCAGATCTCTCTTAAATATGTATCTTATTGAAATTAGATGAACCTGGATAAAAGAGACAAAATAAAATAGCGAATGAATGTATCTTGAATAATAACTACACTAATTAATATCTGAGGTAAATTGAGCACCCTCAGTTGAGAAATGAACACTAAGGAATATAGAACATTTAATGGGCTAGAGGTGTCTGTCTGTCTGTCTGTCTGTCTGTCTGTCTGTCTGTCTGTCTGTCTGTCTGTCTGTCTGTCTGTCTGTCTGTCTGTCTGTCTGTCTGTCTGTCTGTCTGTCTGTCTGTCTGTCTGTCTGTCTGTCTGTCTGTCTGTCTGTCTGTCTGTCTGTCTGTCTGTCTGTCTGTCTGTCTGTGTGCCTGTGCCTGTGCCTGGCCTGTGTTTCTCTGCACAAACAGGGCGTGTGTGTGCCCCTGTACTGTGTGTATCTGTAAGCGTACTGTGAAAGGTAAGTACATGAGAAGTGCTTACATCCGGGTTGACGGGGGATCTTTAGAACTGCCTTGAACTTCAGCAGCTCCCGATGAAGCGCTTGGAAGTGTTTGAAACGCCATTTGATTTCCCACGTGAAGTCCCCGTGGCTTAGCTCAATCGTGTAGAGGTTGGGATTCAACACCTTTGAGGTGAACGTTTCAAAAGACACCAGTTCAGGTCAACACTCGTCAATACTGCCTTACAAAGCACTTTGGAGGAGATGAGATGGGGAAAAAACAATACTGTGTCTCTTCTACAGAGCAGAGTTTTTTGGAGAGATCGTGACATTAAGAAATGTTTTGTTTCTTTGATCTGAGTAGTGTGACACTCGCAAGTCATAGTGAAAATGCTAAAAGTGTCGCAGTTGGATATTGTATGAAGAGGGTTGCTTTAGCTTTTTCACAGTTCAGTACAGCACATTACATTTACAGTATCTTGAAAAATATTGCATCAGTATTACATGACAGAAAGGATATGCTGAGGGATAGCTTTCCCATAACTGAATTAAAGCAAATAGGCTAACGAGAATTTGGAGTCTAAATTAGAAACTCTAAACTATAATGAACAAAAATATAAATGCAAAATGCATTAATTTCAAAGGAAATCAGTCCATTTAAAATAAATGAATTAGGCCATAATCTATGGATTACACATGACTGGGAATACAGATATGCATCTGTTGGTCACAGATACCTTAAAGAAAAGGTAGGGGCTTGGATCTGAAAACCAATCAGTATCTTGTGTGACCACCATTTGCCTCATGCAGCGGGACACATCTCCTTCGCATATAGTCATTCAGGCTGTTGATTGTGGCCTGTGGAATGTTGTCCCACTCCTCTTCAGTGGCTGTGTGAAGATGCTGGATATTGGCAGGAACTGGAATACACTGTTGAACAAGTCAATCCAGAGCATCCCAGAACGTGCTCAATGTCTGGTGCACTCAAATTGCCATCAATAAAATGCAATTGTGTTTATCTATTATGCCTGCCCATACCATAACCCCAACACCACAATGGGGCACTTTGTTCACAGCCTTGACATCAGCAAAGCGCTCGCCAACACAACCCCATACATGTGGTTTGCGGTTGTGAGGCTGGTTGGACCAACAGCCAAATTCTCTAAAACAACGTTGGAGGCAACTTATGGTAGAGAAATTAACATTACATTATCTGGCAACAGCTCTGGTGGACATTCCTGCAGTCAGCACGCCAATTGCACGCTCCCTCAATACTTGAGACATCTGTGGCATTGTGTTGTGACAAAACTGCAGATTTTAGAGCAGCCTTTTATTGTCCCCAGCAAAAGGTGCACCTGTGTAATGATCATGCTGTTTAATCAGCTTCTTCATATGCCACAACTGTCAGGTGGATGGATTATCTTGGTAAAGGAGAAATACTCACTGACATAAGACAGGAGAGTTCTCCAGAAACACCACACAATCAAAGGACTTGAACCGAAGAAAGTTGTAAATTGCTTGAATAGGCATGATTCTAGTCTCTGAAAAATTAAGAAGGGGATTACAGTTGTAACAACAAAACATACTGAATCAAGCTATACTTATATAAACTGGATGATAGTGTGTGTGTGTGTGTGTGTGTGTGTGTGTGTGTGTGTGTGTGTGTGTGTGTGTGTGTGTGTGTGTGTGTGTGTGTGTGTGTGTGTGTGTGTGTGTGTGTGTGTGTGTGTGTGTGTTTGTGTGTCTGCATGTGCCTGTAGGTGCTTGCTTGCGTGTGTGTGTGTTCCAGGCATCTTGAGGTGAAAGTTGACCAGTCACTGGCCTGGTAGCTTCCTCTCGCAATGGTCACCATGACAGCATAGGACCACTTCCTCGTTGGTGTCGTCAGGCAGATCGTAGCAATCCAGACTCCCAGAGAAGCGGCTCATGACTGTCGTGACAGTACTCCCCCCCTGACGCGCGGCTCCCGCAGCGCGCCGACGCCGGCCTCGAGGACGCCCCGGAGGGCGAGGCGCAGGGCGATCCGGATGGAGGCTGTGGAACTCCCGGATGAGCGCTGGGTCCAGTATGTCCTCCACCGGTACCCAGCACCTCTCCTCCGGGCCGTTCCCCTCCCAGTCCACGAGGTACTGCAGGCCCCTCGCCCGGCGTCTGGAGTCCAAGATGGACCGGACTGTGTACGCCGGGGGCCCCCCGATGTCCAGGGGGGGTGGAGGGACCTCCCGTACCTCATTTTCCTGCAGCGGACCAGCTACCACCGGCCTGAGGAGAGACACATGAAACGAGGGGTTAATGCGATAATAAGAAGGAAGTTGTAATCTGTAACACACCTCGTTTATTCTCCTCAGGACTTTAAATGGCCCCACAAACCGCGGACCCAGCTTCCGGCAGGGCAGGCGGAGGGGCAGGTTCCGGGTCGAGAGCCAGACTCTCTCCCCTGGGGTGAACACCGGGGCCTCGCTGCGGTGCCGGTCAGCGCTCGCTTTTTGTCGTACCCTGGTTCGTTCCAGGGATTCCTGCACAGCGTTCCAGGTCTCCCTTGAGCGCTGAACCCATTCCTCCACCGCAGGGGCCTCCGTCTGGCTCTGATGCCATGGCCCCAGGACCGGCTGATAACCCAACACACATTGGAATGGTGATATGTTGGTGGAGGAGTGGCGCAAAGAGTTCTGAGCCATTTCGGCCCATGGCACGAACCTTGCCCACTCCCCTGGCCGGTCCTGGCAGTAGGACCGCAGGAACCTGCCCACCTCCTGGTTTACCCTTTCCACCTGCCCATTACTTTCGGGGTGAAACCCCGAGGTCAGACTGACCGAAACCCCCAGTCGCTCCATAAACGCCCGCCACACTCTGGACGTGAACTGGGGGCCTCGATCTGAGACGATATCCTCGGGCACCCCGTAGTGCCGGAAGACGTGGGTGAATAAGGCTTCTGCGGTCTGCAGGGCCGTAGGAAGACCGGGTAACGGAAGCAGACGGCAGGACTTAGAAAACCGGTCCACAACGACCAGGATCGTAGTGTTGCCCTGAGACGGCGGGAGATCGGTCAAGAAATCCACCGCCAGGTGGGACCATGGTCGTTGTGGAACCGGGAGGGGTTGTAATTTCCCTCTAGGCAGGTGCCTGGGAGCCTTACTCTGAGCGCACACCGAACAGGAGGAGACATAGTGCCTCACGTCCCTCACCAAGGTGGGCCACCAGTATCTCCCACTAAGACCACGCACTGTCCGCTCAACCCCTGGGTGACCCGAGGAGGGAAGCGTGTGAGCCCACCGAATCAGCCGATCGCGAACATCGAGCGGAACGTACTTACGACCCACTGGACACTGCGGAGGAGTAGGCTCCGTCCGTAACGCCCGCTCGATGTCCGCGTCCACCTCCCAGACCACCGGTGCCACCAGGCAGGAGGCTGGAAGTATGGGCGTGGGATCGGTGGACCGTTCCTCGGCGTCATGGAGACGAGACAGTGCGTCGGCCTTAGTGTTCCGGGAACCTGGGATATACGAGATGTTAAACCGAAATCTCGTAAAGAACATCGCCCACCTGGCTTGACGCGGGTTCAGTCTCCTCGCCGCCCGGATGTACTCCAGATTGCGGTGGTCAGTCCAGATGAGAAAAGGGTGACGTGCCCCCTCAAGCCAATGTCTCCACACCTTCAGGGCTCTGACCACAGCCAACAGCTCCCTGTCCCCCACATCATAGTTACGCTCCGCCGGACTCAACTTCCTAGAGAAGAAGGCGCAGGGGCGGAGCTTTGGGGGGGCGCCCGAGCGCTGGGACAGCACGGCTCCTACCCCAGCCTCGGACGCGTCCACCTCCACTATGAAGGGCAAAGAGGGGTCCGGGTGCGCCAGCACCGGAGCGTCGGTGAACAAAACCTTCAGACGACTAAAGGCCCTGTCCGCCTCCGCGGAACACTGCAACCGCACCGGGCCCCCCTTCAACAGTGAGGTAATGGGAGCCGCCACCTGACCAAAGCCCCGGATAAACCTCCGGTAGTAATTGGCAAATCCCAAAAACCGCTGCACCTCCTTCACCGTGGTGGGAGTCGGCCAATTACGCACGGCTGAAACGCGGTCACATTCCATCACTACCCCTGATGAGGAAATGCGATACCCCAAGAAAGAGACGGCTGGTTTGGAAAACTCACATTTCTCAGCCTTGACGTATAGGCCATGCTCCACCAGTCGCCCAAGCACTTTACGCACCAGAGACACATGCTCGGCGCGTGTAGTGGAGTAGACCAGAATGTCATCGATGTACACCACTACACCCTGACCGAGCAGGTCCCGTAGAATCTCATCCACAAAGGATTGAAAGACTGCGGGAGCATTCTTTAACCCATACGGCATGACGAGGTACTCATAATGGCCAGATGTGGTACTAAATGCCGTTTTCCACTCGTCCCCTCCTCGGATACGCACCAGATTATATGCGCTCCTGAGATCCAATTTCGTGAAGAAGCGCGCCCCGTGAAATGACTCCATCGCCGAGGCGATGAGAGGTAGTGGGTAACTGAAACCCACTGTGATGGCATTTAGACCTCTATAGTCAATGCACGGGCGCAGACCTCCCTCCTTCTTCTTCACGAAAAAGAAGCTCGAGGAGACGGGTGAGTGAGATGGCCGAATGTATCCCTGCCTCAAGGACTCAGTGACGTATGTCTCCATAGCCGCTGTTTCCTCCTGAGACAGGGGATAAACGTGACTACGAGGAAGGGCAGCGCCCACCTGGAGGTTTATCGCACAGTCTCCTCGTCGATGAGGTGGTAATTGGGTCGCCTTCGTTTTACTGAAGGCGATAGCCAAATCGGCATACTCTGAGGGAATGTGCACGGTGGATACTTGGTCTGGACTCTCCACCGTAGTCGCACCGATGGAAACTCCTATGCACCTGCCCGAGCACTCATTTGACCACCCCTTAAGAGCCCTCTGTCCCCACGAAATCTTAGGGTTGTGAGTGGCTAGCCAGGGAATCCCTAGAACCACTGGAAATGCTGGGGAATCGATGAGGAAAAGACTAATCCATTCCTCATGACCCCCCCGCATTACCATGACCAGAGGCACAGTGACCTCCCTGACCAGCCCTGACCCTAGTGGTCGACTGTCTAGGGCGTGCACGGGGAAGGGTTGGTCCAACTGGACCAGGGGAATCCCTAACTTAGCCGCGACCCCACGGTCCATAAAACTCCCTGCTGCGCCTGAATCGACTAGCGCCTTAAACCGGGAGTGAGGGGAGAAACAAGGAAAGGACACTGACACATACATGTGACGGACAGGGGGCTCTGGGTGAGGCTGGTGCTGACTCACCTGAGGTGTCAAAGGAGCGCTCTGCCTGCCCTCTGGACTCCTAGGGGAGTCTCCCCAGCACCGGTCCACAGTGTGCCCTCTGCGACCACATGAGGTGCAGGAGCGACCTCCCCCTCCAGTCTTCCTGGCTGCTGCCCCCCCTATCTCCATAGGCGTGGGAGCAGGAGGGCTGGAGGGTGGAATGAGCAGGGCCCGGGTCGGACGTCCGCGGGCGGCCAGCAGATTGTCCAGTCGGATGGACAGATCCACCAGTTGGTCCAGTGTGTGGGTCGTGTCCCGACAGGCTAATTCCCGGCGGACGTCCTCCCTCAAACTACAACGGTAGTGATCTATAAGGGCCCTCTCATTCCACCCTGCTCCCGCGGCCAGGGTCCGGAACTCGAGAGCGAAGTCCTGCGCGCTCCTCGTCTCCTGCCTCAGGTGAAACAGCCGCTCACCCGCCGCTCTCCCCTCCGGGGGATGATCGAATACTGCCCGAAAGCGGCGGGTGAACTCTGGGTAGTTGTCCCTGGCTGAGTCCGGACTGTCCCACACGGCGTTTGCCCATTCCAGGGCCTTACCCGTGAGGCAGGAGACGAGGACGCTGACGCTCTCCTCCCCCGAGGGAGAGGGACGAACGGTCGCCAGGTATAACTCCAACTGGAGCAAGAAGCCCTTACACCCAGCGGCCGTTCCATCGTACTCCCTGGGGGGAGCGAGTTTCACCCCACTGGTACTGGGTGCTGTGGGTGCTGGTGGGGGCGCAGGCTGTTGGCCTGCCGAGTTCAGGGGGCCGAGAGCGCGTCGGTCCCAGCTCTCCAGGCGCGCCAACACCTGATCCATGGCGTTCCCCAGCCGGTGGAGCAGGGTGGAGTGTTGGTCGACGGTTTCCTCCATGGACATGGCTGGCGCTGAAGCTCCTGCTGACTCCATTTAGTTACGGTACGTGATTTCTGTCACGGGCTGGCTCGAGGAACAACAGGAGAGGTAGAGTCAGGCGCAGGAGACAGAGAGAGTTCGTGACCACACTTCTTTATTTGAAGCACTGTACGTGGTCGACAAGGTATAGGGGCGCAGCCCTGAACGATTCTGCGGTGGTGTACACAAATAAAAGAAACCACTGGCAGAAGGAAAAAACTCAATACATGTTCTTACGAACACACAAAACCCGGACAAGCAACACAATCACGTACAACCACATACATCCTACGCTAACCTAAATAACCCCCCCTTACTAATGACTAACCCAAAACAGGTGTGTGCCTACCTAGACCTAACCAAACGAAAGTGAAACAAAAAGGGATCGATGGTAGCTAGTAGGCCGGCGACGACGACCGCCGAGCTCCGCCCGGCCGAGGAGGGGCGCCACCATCCGTCACTGTCGTGACATAAATAAAATGTATTTTTGGGAGGTTTGTATCATTTGATTTATACAACATGCCTACCACTTTGAAAATGATAAATATTTTTTATTGTGAAACAAACAAGAAATAAGACAAAAAATTGACAACTTTAGCGTGCATAACTATTTACCCCTCCAAAGTCAATACTTTGTAGAGCCACCTTTTGCAGCAATTATAGCTGAAAGTCTCTTGGGATATGTCTCTATAAGCTTGACACATCTAGCCACTGGGATTTTTGCCCATTCTATAAGGCACAACTGCTCCAGCTCCTTCAAGTTGGATGGGTTCTGCTGGTGTACAGCAATATTTAAGTCATACCACATATTCTCAATTGGACTGAGGTCTGGGCTTTGACTAGGCCATTCCAAGACATTTAAATGTTTCCCCATAAACCACTCAAGTGTTGCTTTAGCAGTATGCTTAGGGTCATTGTCCTGATGGAAGGTGAACTTCTGTCCCAGTCTCAAATCTCTTGAAGACTGAAACAGGTTTCCCTCAAGAATTTCCCGGTATTTAGCACCTACCATCATTCCTTCAATTCTGACCAGTTTACCACTCCCTGCTGATGAAAAACATCCCCACAGCATGATGATGCCACCACCATGCTTCACTGTGGGGATGGGGTTCTCGAGGTGATGAGAGGTGTTGGGTTTGCACCAGACATAGGGTTTTCCTTGATGGCCAAAAAGCTCAATTTTAGTCTCATCTGACCAGAGTACCTTTTTCCATATGTTTTGGGAGTCCCCCACATGCCTTTTGACAAACACCAAACGTGTTTGCTTATTTTCTTCTTTAAGCAATGGCTTTTTTTTGGCCACTCTTCCGTAAAGCCCAGCTCTGTGGAGTGTACGGCTTAAAGTGGTCCTATGGACAGGTACTACAATCTCCGCTGTGGAGCTTTGCAGCTCCTTCAGGGTTATCTTTGGTCTCTTTGTTGCCTCTCTGATTAATGCCATCCTTGCCCGGTATGTGAGTTTTGGTAATTATTTTCATTTCACTTCTCCAATTTGGATTTTTTTGTGTATGTCGATTACATGAAATCCAAATAAAAATCACTTTAATTTACAGGTTGTAATGCAATAAAATAGGAAAAATGAATACTTTTGTGGATGAATACTTTTGTATGTTGTTTTCATATTGAAAAATGGTATTCTGCTTGAAGTTTCAACATCAACAGTGAAGAGGCGACTCTGGATGCTGGCCTTCGAGGCAGAGTTCCTCTGTCCAGTGTCTGTGTTCTTTTGCCCATCTTAATCTTTTATTTTTATTGGCCAGTCTGAGAAATTGCTTTTTCTAGGCAACTCTGCCTACAAGGCCAGCATCCCGGAGTCGCCTCTTCACTGTTGACGTTGAGACTGGTGTTTTGAGGGTACTATTTAATGAAGCTGCCAGTTGAGGACTTGTATGGTGTCTGTTTCTCAAACTAGACACTCTAAGGTACTTGTCCTCTTGCTCAGTTGTGCACTGGGGCCTCCCACTCCTCTTTCTATTCTGGTTAGAGCCAGTTTGTGCAGTTCTGTGAAGGGAGTAGTACACAGCGTTGTACAAGATCTTCAGTTTCTTGGCAATTTCTTGTATGGAATAGCTTTCATTTCTCAGAACAAGAATAGACTGACGAGTTTCAGAAGAAAGGTCTTTGTTTCTGGCCATTTTGAGCCTGTAATTGAACCCACAAATGCTGATGCTCCAGATACTCAACTAGTCTAAAGAAGGCCAGTTTTATTGCTTCTTTAACCTCTTACATCTAGACGTTCCACTAGCGGAACACCTGCTCCAATAGCCAATGATGGGCGTGGCGCAAATTACAAATTCCTAAAAAATACAAAAACTTCCATTTTTCAAACATATGACTATTTTACACCATTTTAAAGACAAGACACTCCTTTATCTAACCACACTGTCCGATTTCAAAAAGGCTTTACAACGAAAGCAAAACATTAGATTATGTCAGCAGAGTACCCAGCCAGAAATAATCAGACACCCATTTTTCAAGCTAACATATAATGTCACATAAATCCAAACCACAGCTAAATGCAGCACTAACCTTTGATAATCTTCATCAGATGACACCCCTAGGACATGATGTTATACAATATATGCATGTTTTGTTCAATCAAGTTCATATTTATATCAAAAACCAGCTTTTTACATTAGCATGTGACGTTCAGAACTAGCATACCCCCCGCAAACTTCCGGTGAATTTACTAAATTACTCACGATAAACGTTCACAAAAAACATAACAATTATTTTAAGAATTATAGATACAGAACTCCTCTATGCACTCGCTATGTCCGATTTTAAAATAGCTTTTCGGTGAAAGCACATTTTGCAATATTCTCAGTAGATAGCCCTGCATCACTGCGCTAGCTATTTAGACACCCAGCAAGTTTAGCACTCACCAAAGTCAGATTTACTATAAGAAAAATGTTATTACCTTTGGTGTTCTTCGTCAGAATGCACTCCCAGGACTTCTACTTCAATAACAACTGTTGGTTTGGTCCCAAATAATCCATTGTTATATCCAAATAGCGGTGTTTTGTTCGTGCGTTCAAGACACTATCCGAATGGTAAAGAAGGGTGACGAGCACGACGCATTTTGTGACAAAAAACATCTAAATATTCCATTACCGTACTTCGAAGCATGTCAACCGCTGTTTAAAATCAATTTTTATGCCATTTTTCTCGTAAAAAAGCGATAATATTCCGACCGGGAATCTGTGTTTAGGTAAAAAGACGAAAGAAAATAAAGCATGGGGTCGACTCGTGCACGCGCCTAAGCCCATTGTCCTCTGATCGGCCACTTACCAAAGGCAATAATGTGTTTCAGCCAGAGGCTGCCTCGATATCATTCAGCTTTTTCCCGGGTTCTGAGAGCCTATGGGAGCCGTAGGAAGTGTCACGTTACAGCAAAGATCCTCAGTCTTCAATAAAAAGAGCCAAGATGAACAAGAACTTGTCAGACAGGTCACTTCCTGTATGGAATCTTCTCAGGTTTTTGCCTGCCATATGAGTTCTGTTATACTCACAGACACCATTCAAACAGTTTTAAAAACTTTAGAGTGTTTTCTATCCAAATCTACTAATTATATGCATATTCTAGTTTCTGGGCAGGAGTAATAATCAGATTACATCGGGTACGTTTTTTATCCGGCCGTGAAAATACTGCCCCCTAGCCATAACAGGTTAATCAGGACAACAGATTTCAGCTGTGCTAACATAATTGCAAAAGGGTTTTCTAATGGTCAATTAGCCTTTTAAAATGATAAACTTGGATTAGCTAACAGAACGTGCAATTGGAACACAGTAGTGATGGTTGCTGATAATGGGCCTCTGTATGGCTATGTAGAATTTTAATAGAAAATCTGCCATTTTCAGCTTCAATAGTCATTTTTCAATATTAACAATATCTACACTGTATTTATGATCAATTTAATGTTACTTTAATGGACAAAAAAATTTGCTTTTATTTAAAAAACAAGGACATTTCAAAGTGACCCCAAACTTTTGAACAGTAATGTATGTTGAAGAGGGTGGGGTTTAAGCTACATCCCTGTCTCACCCCACGGCCCTTTGTGAAGAAATACATGTGTTTTTTGCCAATTTTAATTGCACACTTGTTGTTTGTGTACATGGATTTTATATGTCGTATGTTTTTCCCCCAGCACCACTTTCCATAAATTTGTATAGCAGACCCTCATGCCAAATTTAGTCGAAGGCTTTTATGAAATCAGCAAAGTATGAGAAGACTTTGCCTTTGTTTTGGTTTGTTTGTTTGTCAGTTAGGGTGTGCAGGGTGAATATGTGCTCTGTCATATGATAATTTGGTAAAAAGCCAATTTGACATTTGCTCAGTACATTGTTTTCACTGAGTCTGCAGTTAATCATAATGCAGAGGATTTTCCAAAGGTTGCTGTTGACGCAAATCCCATTGTAGTTATTGGGGTCAAATTTTGTGGATTGGGGAAGATGCCAGAGCTAAGGATGATGTTAAAATTAAAGAGTTTTAGCCAATTGGAATTTGTTGTCTGTATATTTTATAATTTTATTGAGGATACCATCAACACCACAGGTCTTTTTTGGTTGGAGGGTTTTTATTTTGTCCTGTAGTTCATTCAAGGTAATTGGAGAATCCAGTGGGTTCTGGTAGTCTTTGTCGTTTCTTTACTATGGATTAAATTATATGATATGCTATTTTATAAAATCAATTCTCTGTAATTAATATTACCTGATTAAACTAATCATGTAAATGTAATTAACTAGGAAGTTGGGGCACCACGGAATAATATTTATAGAGCTGTTGTCTTATGAATAAACTCTTAAAGATCTGGTAATCTTTTATGTCAATAGCAGTCAAATATTAATCGTCACCTTATTCAGTCTCATCTGAACATCGTAAAATTCTTGGTTATCTTCACGAACCCTGGCTAACAAGTTGAATTAGCAATACAAAATTTGGTTTAAGTATTTATTTACTAAATACCTAAAAATTCACACAGAATTACATATACACAGGATGGATCATACATTGATTACTAATTATGTCATAAAAGAAAACGTCCCTAGTGAGCGAAACTGATATGACGGCTGGTTACCAAAGAAAGGGGGTTTGGTTTGAATGAAAGTGCGGGAAGACTGAGGAACAAAAGGATTGGGTCTCTATCAGACCTTATGAAGCTATGCTATCATAAATACAGAATCTTATGCATTCTAAATAACCGCCCATTCGGAAAAGGAAAATGCAAGAAATATATTTACTCTGAGCTGCGCTTCGATAGATTGGTCGAAGATGGAAGGCTGGGTTGCCCAGCAGAGATCTCCCTTGTCCTTTGAATAATATGGTCGAACAGATATGTTGTAGTGTGTTCTCTTGTGGTAGAACGGATACGTTGTAGTACCCTGTCATTCTGAAGAGATTGTCTGTCTTTTCCTAGGCCAAGCATGTTTACAGCTGCTGCTGATAACTCGACGTCTAGGATGTATCACTTCTTAGTGAATAAGAGTTCAAAGGTCATACCAAGTTGCCATACTATAAGCTCATCCAATATTCTGGCTGGTGTAGTCACATTCATCCTTCCAGCGTGGTGATCGTCACCTCCACGTTGAAATTCGCCCTTCTAAACATATGGACAGCAGTCTTCACTTCATCGGGAACACAATGTTAATTTCGTTAGGTTGTAGTCGTTCAACCATTTGCAACCAGAGATCACGCTGAGGTTAGCTTAGTTCTGTAGTTGATATTAGCCCTTTTAAACGTATGGACAGCATTCCTCACGTCATCGGGAACACAAGAGGTTGACTTTCGTCAATTGGCTTTTGTAGTGGGGGAGAGAAGGGCATGTTTCATAGTTCACAACCAACGCCTGTTCACTTGTCTAATGGTCTAATGTCCATTGCTCGTGTTTATTGGCCCAAGCAAGTCTCTTCTTATTGGTGTCCTTTAGTAGTGCTTTCTTTGCATCAATTCGACCATGAAGGCCTGATTCTCACAGTCTCCTCTGAACAGTTGATGTTGAGATGTGTCTTTTACTTGAACTCTGTGAAGCATTTGTTTGGGCTGAAATTTCTGAGGCTGGTAACTCTAATGAACTTATCCTCTGCAGCAGAGGTAACTCTGTGTCTTCCTTTTATGTGGCAGTCCTCATGAGAGCCAGTTTCATCATAGCCCTTGATGGTTTTTGCGACTGCACTTGAAGAAATTTTACTGGATTGACTGACCTTCATGTCTTATAGTAATGATGGACTGTAATTTCTCTTTGCTTATTTGAGCTGTTCTTGCTATAACATGGACTTGGTCTTTTACCAAATAAGGCTATCTTCTGTATATCACCCTTACCTTGTCACAACACAGCTGATTGGCTCAAACGCATTAAGAAGGAAATCAATTCCACTAATTAACTTTTAAAAAGACACACTCATTGAAATGCATTTCAGGTGACTACCTCATGAAGCTGGTTGAGAGAATGCCAAGAGTGTGCAAAACTGTCATCAAAGCAAAGGGTGGCTACTTTGAAGAATCTCAAATATAAAATGTAACACTTTTTTGGTAACTACATGATTTGATATGTGTTATTTCATAGTTTTGATATCTTCACTATTATTCGACAATGTAGAAAATAGTAAACATAAACACAAACCCTTGAATGAGTAGGTGTGTCCAAACCTTTGAGTAGTATTGTAGAAGCAAGGCAACACAAATCAGCAATCATCCTTAAAGATCATGATTATGTCATCAAAGGATGGGTGGAAGTAATGTGGAACATATGTACATACATTTTACCTTTCATCTTTTTGGAGAGTGTAGAAAGCTTTTGAAGTGTTCCTCTGCAGTTGGAATTGTATATTTATGAAAAAGTGTAGTTGTTGCTTCTGTTTTAACATAGGAATCTTTTAGGCAAATGATTATGGACCGACTGTTGACCAACCTATGTTGGAGATGCAATCTGATTTTGTTACATTACAGAAAGCCCTTGTCTCAGATGTCTCAGATGGGCTACAAACTCTCTCATTGGATGGTTCTGTCATTGAGTGGGTTCCAGCCTTTAAATATTGGGCATTTGGATTAACGTTTAAAAACATACTGATGAGCTAGTTAAAAAACTAGGATTTAAAGTGGGCTTCTTTTCTAGAAATAGATCTTGCCTCTCCATGAACAGCAGGAAGCAGATTGTACAGTCAACTTTCCTGCTAGTTCTTGACTATGGTGACACAATGAACCAGAAGTCAGCAGCCACTAGTCTTAAACCTTTGGATGCTGTCTACCATGGCGTAATTTGCTTTATTACTGATGACAGTTTTACAAAGCTCTACTTCACAAGCTTCCAACATACACTCTATACACAAAAGTATGTGGACACCCCTTCAAATGAGTGCATGCCGCTATTTCAGCCACACCCGTTGGTGACAGGTGTATAAAATTGAGCCATGGAATCTCCATAGACAAACATCGGCAGTAGAATGGCCTTACTGAAGAGCTCCGTGACTTTTAACGTGGCACCGTTATGCTACCTTTCCAACAAGTAAGTTTGTAAAATTTTTGCCCTGCTAGAGCTGCCCTGGTGAAATGTAAGTGCTGTTATTGTGAAGTGGAAACGTCTAGGAGCAACAACGGCTCAGCCGCGAAATGGTAGGGCACACAAGCTCACAGAATGGGACTGCCGAGTGCTGAAGTGTGTAGCACGTATAAATCGTCTGTCCTCGGTTGCAACACTCACTATCAAGATCCAAACTGTCTCTGAAAGCAACGTCAGAACAAGAACTGTTCATCGGGAGCTTCATGAATTGGGTTTGCATTGCCGAGCAGCCACACATAAGCCTAAAATTACCATGCGCAATGCCAAGTGTTGGCTGGAGTGGTGTAAAGCTCGCTGCCATTGGACTCTGGAGCAGTGGAAACAGATTCTCTAAAATTATGAATCACGCTTCACCATCTGGCAGTCCGACGGACGAATCTGGGTTTGGCAGATGCCAAGAGAATGCTACCTGCCCCAATGCATTGTGCTAACTGTAAAGTTTGGTGGATGAGGAATAACGTTCTGGGGCAGTTTCTTTATGGTTCAGGCTAGGCCCCTTAGTTCCAGTGAAGGGAAATCTTAACGCTACAGCATACAATGACATTCTATACAATTCTGTGCTTCCAAGTTTGTGGTAACAGTTTGGGGAAAGCCCTTTCCTGTTCCAGTATAACAGTGCCCCCATGCACAAAGCGAGGTCCATACAGAAATGGTTTGACGAGATCGGTGGAAGAACTTGACTGGTCTGCACAGAGCCCTAACTTCAACCACCATCCAAGACTTTTGGGATGAATTGGAACGCCGACTGTGAGCCAGGCCTAAACACCCAACATCAGTGCCTGACCTCACTAATGCTCTTGCGGCTGAATGAAAGCAAGTCCCCGCAGCAATGTTCCAACATCGCCCAACATCGCCCCGTAGCACTCATTTCTGTCATCATGAAGTGCTTTGAGAGACTAGTCAAGGATCATATCACCTCCACCTTACCGGCCACCCTAGACCTACTTCAGTTTGCATACTACCCCCAGGTCCAAAGATAACACAATGGCCATCACACTGAACACTGCCCTATCCCGTCTGGACAAGATGAAAACCTATGTAAGATTGCTGTTAATTGACTACAGCTCAGCATTCAACACCACAGTACCATCCAAGCTCATCATTAAGCTTGAGGCCCTGGGTCTCAACCCCGTCCTATGCAATTGCGTTCTGGACATTCTGACGGGCCACCCCCAGGTGGTGAAGGTAAAAAACAACATCTCCACTTCGCTGATCCTCAACACTGGGGCCCCACAAAGCTGCATGCTCAGTCCCCTCCTGTACTCCCTGTTGACCCATGACTGCGTGGCCAGGCACGCCTCTAACTCAATTATCAAGTTTGCAGATGACACAAAAGTAGTGAGATTGATTACCAACAACAACGAGACGGCCTACAGGGAAGAGGGAAGTGCCCTCGGAGTGTGGTGTCAGGAAAACAACCTCTCACTCAACATCAACAAAACAAAGGAAATGATCGTGGACTTCAGGAAACAGTAGAGGGAGCAGCCCCCTATCCACATCGACGGGACAGCACTGAAGAAGGTGGAAAGTTTTAAGTTCCTCGGCGTACACATCACGGACAGACTGAAATGGTCCAACCACACAGACAGTGTGGTGAAGAAGGCGCAATAGCGCCTCTTCAACCTCAGGAGGCTGAAGAAATTTGGCTTGTCACCAAAAACACTCACAAACTTTTACAGATGCACAATCGAGA
Organism: Salmo salar; assembly: GCF_965601325.2. Lineage (NCBI taxonomy): Eukaryota > Metazoa > Chordata > Actinopteri > Salmoniformes > Salmonidae > Salmo > Salmo salar. The sequence continues at coordinate 1,152,077 of NC_138315.1, read as the reverse complement.
GCAACCTGTCGGGCTGTATCACTGCCTGGTATGGCAACTGCACCGCCCACACCCACAAGGGCTCTCTAGAGGGTGGTGTGGTGTGCATAACGCATCACCGAGGGTAAATTACCTGGCCTCCAGGACACCTAAACCACCCGATGGCACAGGAAGGCCAAAAAAGATAATCAAGGACAACAACCACCCGAGCCACTGCCTGTTCACCCCGCTATCATCCAGAAGGCGAGGTCAGTACAGGTGCATCAAAGCTGGGACCAAGAGACTGAAAAACAGCTTCTATCTCAAGGCCATCAGACTGTTAACCTGTTAGGGCTAGGGGGCAGTATTGACACGGCTGGATAAAAAACATACCCGATTTAATCTGGTTACTACTCCTGCCCAGTAACTAGAATATGCATATAATTATTGGCTTTGGATAGAAAACACCCTAAAGTTTCTAAAACTGTTTGAATGGTGTCTGTGAGTATAACAGAACTCATATGGCAGGCCAAAACCTGAGATTTCAAGCAGGAAGTGGCCTGTCTGAGAAGTAGTGTTTCATCTTGGCTCTTTATATTGAAGACTCAGGATCTGTGCAATAACGTGACACTTCCTACGGCTTCCATAGGGTCTCAGAGCCCGGGAAAAAGCTGAACGATATCGAGGCAGGCTCTGGCTGAAACACTTTATCGCTTTTGGATAGTGTCTAGAACGCACGAACAAAACGCCGCTGTTTGGATATAACGATGGATTATTTTAGACCAAACCAACATTTGTTATTGAAGTAGAAGTCCTGGGAGTGCATTCTGACAAAAACAACAAAGGTAATAACATTTTTCTTATAGTAAATCTGACTTTGATGAGTGCTAAACTTGCTGGGTGTCTAAATAGCTAGCCCTGTGATGCCGGGCTATCTACTGAGAATATTGCAAAATGTGCTTTCACCGAAAAGCTATTTTAAAATCGGACATATCGAGTGCATAGAGGAGTTCTGTATCTATAATTCTTAAAATAATTGTTATGCTTTTTGTGAACGTTTATCGTGAGTAATTTAGTAAATTCACCGGCAGTGTTCGGTGGGAATGCTAGTCACATGCTAGTCACATGCTAATGTAAAAAGCTGGTTTTTGATATAAATATGAACTTGATTGAACAAAACATGCATGTATTGTATAACATAATGTCCTAGGGTTGTCATCTGATGAAGATCATCAAAGGTTAGTGCTACATTTAGCTGTGGTTTGGGTTTATGTGACATTATATGCTAGCTTGAAAAATGGGTGTCTGATTATTTCTGGCTGGGTACTCTGCTGACATAATCTAATGTTTTGCTTTCGTTGTAAAGCCTTTTTGAAATCAGACAGTGTGGTTAGATTAACGAGAGTCTTATCTTTAAAATGGTGTAAAATAGTCATATTTTTGAAAAATTGAAGTAATAGCATATCTAAGGTATTTGAATAATGCGCCACAGGATTCAACTGGCTGTTGAGTAGGTGGGACGCAAGCGTCCCACCTAGCCCATAGAGGTTAACCTCCCTGGGCTAGGTGGGACGTTTGCGTCCCACCCTAATCAACAGCCAGTGGAATCGCGTGGCGCAAAATACAAATACCTAAAAAATGCTATAACTTCAATTTCTCAAACATATGACTATTTAACACCATTTTAAAGATAAGACTCTCGTTAATCTAACCACATTTTCCGATTTCAAAAAGGCTTTACAGCGAAAGCAAAACATTAGATTATGTTAGGAGAGTACCCTGCCAAAAATAATCACACAGCCATTTTCAAAGCAAGCAAATATGTCACAAAAACCAAAACCACAGCTAAATGCAGCACTAACCTGTGATGATCTTCATCGGATGACACTCCTAGGACATTATGTTATACAAAACATGCATGTTTTGTTCAATCAAGTTCATATTTATATCAAAAACCAGCTTTTTACATTAGCATGTGATGTTCAAAACTAGCATACTAGCAAACTTCCGGTGAATTTACTAAATTACTCACGATTAACGTTGAGAAAAAACATAACAATTATTTGAAGAATTATAGATACAGAACTCCTTTATGCAATCGAGGTGTCCGATTTTAAAATAGCTTTTCGGTGAAAGCACATTTTGCAATATTCTGAGTAGATAGCCCGGCCATCACGGCTAGCTAATTTGACACCCACCAAGTTTGGCCCTCACCAAACTCAGATTTACTATAAGAAAAATTGGATTACCTCTGCTGTTCTTCGTCAGAATGCACTCCCAGGACTTCTACTTCAACAACAAATGTTGTTTTGGTTGAAAATAATCCATAGTTATATCCAAAAAGCTCAGTTCTGTTCGTGCAGGAGTAGTAACCAGATTAAATCGGGTACATTTTTTATCCGGCAGTGAAAATACTGCCCCCTATCCCAAACAGGTTTTAAGGAGCCTTTTGGTCCTAGACTTGGCGCTCCGGTAATGCTTGCTGTGCGGTAGCAGAGAAAACAGTCATTGACTTGGGTGACTGGGGTCTCTTACAATTTTATGGGCTTTCCTCTGACACCACCTGTTATATAGGTCCTGGATGGCAGGGAGCTTGGCCCCAGTGATGTACTGGGACGTACGCACTACCCTCTGTAGCGCCTTACGGTCAGATGCCGAACAGTTGCCATACCAGGCGGTGATGCAACTGGTCAGCATGCTCTCGATGGTGCAGCTATAGAACTTTTTGAGGATCTGGGGACTAATGCCAAATCTTTTCAGTCTTCTGAGGGGGAAAAGGTTTTGTCGTGCCCTCTTCACGACTGTCTTGGTGTGTTTGGACCATGATAGTTCGTTGGTGATGTGGACACCAAGGAACTTGAAACTCTCGACACGCTCCACTACAACCCCGTTCATGGGGGCCTGTTTGGCCCACCTTTTCCTGTAATTCCATGATCAGCTCCTTTGTCTTTTTGACATTGAGGGAGAGGTTGTTGTCCTGGCACCACACTGCCAGTTCTCTGACCTCCTCCCTTTAGGCTGTCTCATCGTTGTCGGTGATCAGGTCTACCACTGTTGTGTTATCAGCAAACTTAATGATGGTGTTGGAGTCGTGTTTGGCCACACAGTTGTGGGTGAACAGGAGGTACAGGAGGGGACTAAGTAAACACACCCCTGAGGGGCCCCAGTGTTGAGGATCAGTGTGGCAGATGTGTTGTTGCCTACCCTTACCACCTGGGGGTCGGCCCGTTAGTTTGTCCAGGATCCTGTTACAGAGGGAGGTGTTTAGTCCCAGCGTCCTTAGCTTTGTGATGAGCTTCGTGGGCGCTATAGTGTCGAACGCTGAGCTGTAGTCAACGAACATCATCTGTGGATCTGTTGGGGCGGGATGCGAATTGGAGTGGGTCTAGGGAATCTGGGAGGATCCTGTTGATGTGAGCCATGACCAGCCTTTCAAAGCACTTCATGGCTACCGACTTTAGTGCTACGGGGTGGTAATCATTTAGGCAGGTTACCTTCACTTCCTTTGGCAGAGAGACTATGGTGATCTGCTTGTAACATGTTGGTGTTACAGACTCGGTCAGGGAGAGGTTGAAAATGTCAGTGAAGACACTTGCCAGTTGGTCAGCGCATGCTTTGAGTACACGTCCTGGTAATCCGTCTGGCACCACACAAATTGTGTGTGTGTGCGCACATGAATGCATGTGAATGATATCCCTTCATCTTCACCCCAGCCTCTGCAGATAGGCTTATCTGCATCTATAATATAACCTGTTAGGGCTAGGGGGCAGTATTTGCACGGCCGGATAAAAAAACGTACCCGATTTAATCTGGTTATTACTACTGCCCAGAAACTAGAATATGCATATAATTATTGGCTTTGGATAGAAAACACCCTAAAGTTTCTAAAACTGTTTGAATGGTGTCTGTGAGTATAACAGAACTCATATGGCAGTCAAAACCCTGAGACAAATCCTGACAGGAAACTGAAATCTGATGTGTGGATATCACTTCAAACATTTGCCATTGAAACACACAGTGGCTTGCGATTCATTTAGCACTTCCTAAAGCTTCCACTAGATGTCCCCAGTCTTTGCAAAGTGTTTTGAGCCTGCTACCATCAAAATTGACTGAAAGAGAGGATGTTTACCTTGGTCACAGGAAATGGGCCATTACCATTGTGACGTCGGCGCCCATGGGTACTCTCCCTTTTCGAAACGTTTTGAAAGACAATGAAACCATCCCAATGGAATATTATTGAAGCCCTGGTTGAAAAAGCCCCTAAAGATTTATGTTATACAACGTTTGACATGTTTGAACGAACTTAAATATATTTTTTTTGCTCATTCCTGACGACAAGTCAGACGCACACGGTACATTTTCACTAGCCTTCGGAGCGCGCTAACGCTATTGGGACATAAATTATTAACTTTTTTGAACAAACCTACATTTGTTATGGACCTGGGATTCCTAGAAGTGCCTTCTGATAAAGATAATCAAAGGTAAGGGATTATTTACAATAGTATTTTTGATGGTTGATCGTTCCAAGATGGCTCAAAACATGTATAGCCTAGACTATTTTTCTGGGCATACCACGTCGTTTATTGCAAAGTGTGATTTCCCAGTAAAGTTATTTTTAAATCTGGCAAAGAGATGGCATTCAAGACATATTAATCTATAAGTCTTTGACTGACAATATTACATTTTAACAATGTTTTCGAATAGTAATTTTGTAAATTGTTGCGCTAATAAACCGGAAGCATTTGAGGCAAAAGATTTTCTGAACGTCATGCGCCGATGTAAAATGCTGTTTTTATATATAAATATGAACTTTATCGAACAAAAAATGCATGTGTTGTGTAACATGATGTCCTAGGAGTGTCATCTGATGAAGGTTGTCAAAGGTTAGTGCTGCATTTAGCTGTGTTTTGGGTATTTGTGATGCATGTTAGTTGCTTTGAAAATGGCTGTGTGATTATTTCTGGCTGGGTACTCTGCTGACATAATCTAATGTTTTGCTTTTGCTGTAAAGCCTTTTTGAAATCGGACAACGTGGTTCGATTCAGGAGAGGTGTATCTATAAAACGGTGTAAAATAGTCATATGTTTGAGAAATTGAAGTTATAGCATTTATGAGGTTTTGCATTTAGCATGACGCGATTCCACTGGCTGTTGATTAGGGTGGGACGCAAGCCTCCTTTTGTTCTTCTTCTTTTGATACAGACTCCAAACATGTTCTCTTCTCTTAGTGCTCTGGCATTAAATAACCTCTCTCCAAATGTCAACCCTCTCATTATCCCAATGAGAACGTCTAGTAACAGAACTTATCACAAATATCATCCTTCCTTTGATTTCAATGGAACAAAAGCTGTGGGAACAAGACACTTAAAGAAACTCAGAACACCGATGATTGGATATGAATTTCTATCATAGATCTTTTATTTTTATTTTTATGTATAATGAGACACATATAGATGTATCTCTGATGTCACACTTAGTTCACTAATACCAGCAGTGATATCATTATGGGCCCAGTCCTGGCCATGGTCGGCCAAAGTATGTAACGTAATAATCATAATTAATGCAGATAGGCTCTGTCATTTGGTAGTGACTGTAATGCTAGCTCCAATACCCCTATGCCCAAAAACAATAATACAATTTCATTATCTTTGACTGCGGGGGCTTTTTGAATGAATTAACAAGCTGTTAGCAGGACTGGTTACCATAACAATGTGAATTTCTGGAGCCAGAGAGGGAGAGAGGGGGAGGAAGAGAGTAAGACAGAAAGATGGAAAGAGAATGGGAGGAGACATGCTCAAACTCATTATTATCTAATGAATCAGAAAACTGCTTCTCCAACTGCGAGGGGACATAAGGCCTGTGCATATACAGTAGGTGCCATCTTCCATCACATATACGCATGTCTCTATGAACATGGTGTGTGTGTGTGTATGCAATAGGTGGACAGTGCTGAAACACATCCCTATTGTCAAGGATAGAAAGGTATTCACAAGCTTTTGAAGGCGTATCCATTGTATGTTTGAGAGTGTTTGAGAGAGAGGAAGATAGAAAAAGAGAGAGACGACAAACAGAGAAAAATTAAAAATAATGATAGAAAGTGAGGGAGAGAGAGAGACAGAGAGAGAAGGTTTGAAGTGAGGTTGAGGAGAGAGGCCCATCGCAGACTGTTGGATTTTGTGCTCCATTTCACCTGTCATTGCTTGGGGTGGACTAGGACTCTCCCTAATGGCCATAGCAAGGGGCTAAGGGCGATAGGGGATAGGAAGGGAGGGGGTGGAGTGGGTGACCGCTCACATTCTCACCCCTAAACTGGGTCTTAAGGTTGGCTGGAGAGAGATACACACATTCAGCAGGTAAGCATACTCTCACCAGGAGTATACTGTAAAATACCTCTAAGCATCCTAACCAGCAGTTCAGAGACAGTATTTAAAATACAGTGAATCACACCAGTTCAGGACTCATACTGTAATGGTCAAATTCATCAATTAGAGATGGAATGGATAAGGCTATTGGGAGACTGTGTGATGTTTTAAAGACCTCTGAGATTAGAAGTAGCTAAAGTTTGATGTTGCTCTCAACACATTCCAAAATGACCCTCCCTTCTCTATTGATTTAAATGATATGACTCCTGAATGACACAACATGGTTATGATTGTGACGTTTCAAGTTTCTTATATCCAGACCTTTCTTATATCTCATTGTCAGAATCATAATATGGTGACACATTTAAAATAATGTTTAAAGTTATATAAACTTATTTATCAACTAACTGTAAGTAGTATAACACACTACAGCTTTGTATCCATGTTAGCCTAATGGTAAAAAAAGTACATCATATTAATTCATAAAATGAACATACTGATAAAAACACATGGAATCAGGTACCAGGGAAATGTCTTCGCGACATTGCGTGATACTCAGTCATTTCCTCACTTTCACGCCATTTGAGCTTGACCTTTCCTTTCTGTTGTCATTACATGTACCGTCAGACTGCTCCCAAACAATGTAGGTCTACCTTTGTGGGATCACAAGACATTAGGTCCCTCCTGTCCTCCTCTGGCATGGCCTGTCACAACGCATTTGGGCCACTAGGCCTTCTACGGGGTGATACAGGCACATCCCCCCTCATTACCCCCATCCCTCCTCCACCGCACCACTGCCCAACACCCCCTGTAAGTGATGCAAATCTCTGGCTGGCTGCCTGACTGTGTGGCTGGCTGGCTGTTTGTCTGTCTGACGGAGAGAGGGACAGACGGGTATGTGGCGGGCGAACGGATCGGCTGGCTGACTGACTGATTGGCTCACTGTCTGTCTGTGTAGCTGGCTGGCTGCCTGTCTCTGTGGCTGGCTATCTGTCTATCATGGAAGGACAGAATGGTGGGTGGCAGGCAAGCAGATCGGCTGGCTAACTGACTTAATGGTTGGCTGACTGGCTGACTGACATGGCAGACAGAAAGGGAGATATGAGTTACTAAAGAGTTAAAGAGTTACTTGTCTAACAGAACACAGAGGGTGTTCTTTAATGGACGCCTCTCAAACATAATCCAGGTGGAAGCAGGAATTCCCCAGGGCAGCTGTTTAGGCCACTTGCTTTTTTCAATCTTTACTAAGGACATGCCACTGGCTTTGAGTAAGGCCAGTGTGTCTATGTGTCACGTTCTCTATCTTCAAATTTTTTGTCATATATGAGCCAAGGCGCAGCGTGCCGGTAATTCCACATCTTTATTGAAGAAAACCGAACCAAAACAATAAACAGGTAAACAGCCAGAAACGTAACGCAACTGTGGCGTACACACACAGAAATAATAATAACCCACAAACACAGGTGGAGAAAAGGCTGCCTAAGTATGATTCCCAATCAGAGACAACAAATGACAGCTGCCTCTGATTGGAAACCATACTCGGTCAATAAAGAAAAAAACAACATAGACATACAACACATAGAATGCCCACCCCATGTCATACCCTGACCTAACCAAACAGAGAAAAACGACTCTCTCAGGTCAGGGCGTGACAGTACCCCCCCCAAAGGTGGGGACTCCTGGCCGCAAACCTGAACCTATAGGGGAGGGTCCGGGTGGGCATTTACTCATGGTGGCGGCTCTGGTTCGGGGCGTAGCCCCCACACCGCCCGCTGATCCCCCCGCTTCTGTGTCGCCGGAGGAACCAGACCGTGGATCAGCGCCTAAGTATGATTCCCAATCAGAGACAACGAATGACAGCTGCCTCTGATTGGAAACCATACTCGGCCAATAAAGAAAAAACAACATAGACATACAACACATAGAATGCCCACCCCATGTCATACCCTGACCTAACCAAACAGAGAAAAATGACTCTCTCAGGTCAGGGCGTGACACTATGTATGCGTGTGACTCAACACTATAGACGTCAGCTACTACAGCAACTGAAATGACTGTAACACTTAACAAAGAGCTGCAGTTAGTTTTGGAATGGGTAGCAAGGAATAAGTTAGTCCTAAATATTTCCAAAACTAAAAGCATTGTATTTGGGACAAATCATTCACTAAACCCTGACCCTCAAATACATCTCGTAATGAATAATTTGGAAATTGAGCAAGTTGAGGTGACTAAACTGCTTGGAGAACCCTGGATTTTACTGTCATGGTCAAAACATATTGATACAACAGTAGCGAAGATGGGGAGAAGTCTGTCCATAATAAAGCGCTGCTCTGCCTTCTTAACAACACTATCAAAAAGGCAGGTCCAACATGCCCTGGTTTTGTTGCACCTGGACTACTATTCAGTCGTGTGGTCAGGTGCCAGAACAGGGCAGTACGGCTGGTCCTTAAAAGTACATGGAGAGCGAACATTAATGACATGCATGTCAATCTCTCATGGCTCAAATTGAAAGAGAGATTGACTTCCTCATTACTTGTTTTTGTAAGAGGTGTTGACAAGCTGATGGTACCGAGCTGTCTGTTTTAAAATACTAGCACACAGCTCAGACACCCATGCATACCCCACAAGACATGCCACCAGAGGTCTCTTCACAGTCCCCAAGTCCAGAACAGACTATGGGAGGTGCATAGTACTACATAGAGCCATGACTACATGAAACTCTATTCCACATCAGGTAACTGATGCCAGCAATAGAATCAGATTTAAAAATCAGGTAAAAATACACCTTATGGAACAGCAGGGACTATGAAGTAACACAAACATAGGCACAGGCACATGCATACACACACATGATAACATACACACTATGCACACGCGTACACATGGCTTTTGCGTTGTAGATATGTGGTAGTGGAGTATGGGCCTGAGGGTACACACTTAGTGTGTTGTGAATTCTGTAATGATTGCATTGTACTGTTTTTAAAATTGTATAACTGCCCCAGTTTGGCAGCAGCTAATGGGGATCCATAATAAATACAAATACAAATACCAGGATACTTGGTTTTCTTTCCCTTGACATGTGCGCTTGTGTAAGCATAAACACACATGTACAATGGAATATGCAATGAGGATTTATGCTTGGATCACTTAATAATATACATTGTATATAATTGTTTCACTTGTACATGTTTTGTACTCTTTTATTTGCACTTCTGGTTAGATGTTAACTGCATTTTGTTGTACTGTACTTGTTCAATGACAATAAAGTTGGATCTAATCTAATCAAAAATGGTTATAGATACCAAATTGCCTGGAATTACATCCTGGAATGACATCCTGAAAGTACAAAAACAGACTATTCAATTAAAAAAGCAAACTTATGAATAGCATGTTCAGCATATTTTAATTAATTCGCCCTTGGCAGTCTGATGAAGCGGTGCTTTATTTTTCTGGATCACACTTATATCTTATGAAGGCTTAATGGCTTAATGAAGCCTTCATAAGCACTTTATAAGGTCTACATAGATTCTTCACAAGTTATAATTGTAATGCTTTAGTTAGAAGAAGTGTCGGAGTCAGGCACAGGACACATGGATGAGTGTAAACAATAACGTGTTTACTACAATCATAATCAAACTTCTTCCACATCCAAATACAGGGTTAGGAGAAAACACCTCCAACAATCACAAAACAGGAAACAATCACGGACAAGACAAACAGGGAAGCCAGAGGGTTAAATAATGAACATAATCAGGGAATCATAAACAGGTGTGAATAATAAAGACAAAAGCAAACGAACAGGGAAACATAGATCGGTGGCAACTAGTAAGCCGGTGACGTCGACCGCCGAACGCCGTCCAAACAAGGAGAGGGGCCGACTTCGGTGGAAGTCGTGACAATAATAAGCAATATCATACTATAAAGGGAGAAAAAGAAGTAAGGACATTTTTTTTCACCCTTGTAAAATATAACATTTGCATAAACTATTTGTGAAGCATGTATGTGGGTGGGCCTTATTAAGGGTAATAAAGTGTCACAAAGCCTTAAAAGTTATACTTTGTTTAAAGAGTGACCTGTTTCTGGTATGTGTTTCAGCTGGAGTTCTTAGAAGTCAGTCAAATGTCCTTTATCCAGGCCCTGGGTCCAAATGGAATGGTAGAGTGTCTTCGCCTAATCATTATGTAACAAAACTTCAATTTCAACAATGAAAAGACAAATGCTTACTTCCTTCATTTCACAAGAAGAGCAATTGGGGATATAGCGAATAATGGTGCAATGACAGTCTTCTGTGGTAGTTCAGTGTTTTACAATGACAGTCTGTGGTAGTTCAGTGTTTTACAATGACAGTTTGTGGTAGTTCAGTGTTTTACAATGACAGTCTTTAGTGGTAGTTTAGTGTTTTACAATAACAGTTTGTGGTAGTTCAGTATTTTACAATGACCGTTTGTGGTAGTTCAGTGATTTACAATGACAGTCTTTAGTGGTAGTTCAGTGTTTTACAATGACAGTCTTTAGTGGTAGTTCAGTGTTTTACAATGACAGTCTTTAGTGGTAGTTCAGTGTTTTACAACGATAGTCTGTGGTAGTTCAGTGTTTTACAATGACAGTCTTTAGTGGTAGTTCAGTGTTTTACAATGACAGTCTTTAGTGGTAGTTCAGTGTTTTACAATGACAGTCTTTAGTGGTAGTTCAGTGTTTTACAATGACAGTGAAAGGTGCGCATTTTTGTTATGTGAGCTCTATGTACAACACACGTTGATTGATGCAATTCTCTGTCATGCTGTTTTGATGTTTTGTGTATGTATCAAATCAAATCAAATTTATTTATATAGCCCTTCGTACATCAGCTGATATCTCAAAGTGCTGTACAGAAACCCAGCCTAAAACCCCAAACAGCAAGCAATGCATGTGAAAGAAGCACGGTGGCTAGGAAAAACTCCATAGGAAAAACTCCCTAGAAATGCCAAAAACCTAGGAAGAAACCTAGAGAGGAACCAGGCTATGAGAGGTGGCCAGTCCTCTTCTGGCTGTGCAGGGTGGATATTATAACAGATCATGGTCAAGATGTTAAAATGTTCATAAATGACCAGCATGGTCAAATAATAATAATCATAGTAGTTGTCGAGGGTGCAACAAGCACGTCCGGTGAACAGGTCAGGGTTCCATAGCCGCAGGCAGAACAGTTGAAACTGGAGCAGAAGCACGGCCAGGTGGACTGGGGACAGCAAGGAGTCATCATACCAGGTAGTCCTGAGGCATGGTCCTAGGGCTCAGGTCCTCCGAGAGAAAGACAGAAAGAGAGAATTAGAGAGAGCATATTTAAATTCACACAGGACACCGGATAAGACAAGAGAAATACTCCAGATGTAACAGACTGACCCTAGCCCCCCGACACATAAACTACTGTAGCATAAATACTGGAGGCTGAGACAGGAGGGATCAGAAGACACTGTGGCCCCATCCGATGATACCCCCGGACAGGGCCAAACAGGCAGGATATAACCCCACCCACTTTGCCAAAGCACAGCCCCCACACCACTAGAGGGATGTCTCCAACCACCAACTTACCGTCCTAAGACAAGGCCGAGTATAGCCCACAACGATCTCCGCCATGGCACAACCCACGGGGGGGCACCAAACCCAGACAGGAAGACCACGTCAGTGACTCAACCCACTCAAGTGACGCACCCCTCCCATGGACGGCATGGAAGAACACCAGTAAGCCAGTGACTCAGCCCCTGTAAAAGGGTTAGAGGCAGAGAATCCCAGTGGAAAGAGGGGAACCGGCAAGGCAGAGACAGCAAGGGCGGTTCGTTGCTCCAGCCTTTCCGTTCACCTTCACACTCCTGGGCCAGACTATACTTAATCATAGGACCTACTGAAGAGATAAGTCTTCAGTAAAGACTTAAAGGTTGAGACTGAGTCTGCGTCTCTCACATTGGTAGGCAGACCATTCCATAAAAATGGAGCTCTATAGGAGAAAGCCCTACCTCCAGCCGTTTGCTTAGAAATTCTAGGGACAATTAGGAGGCCTGCGTCTTGTGACCGTAGCGTACGTGTAGGTATGTACGGCAGGACCAAATCGGAAAGATAGGTAGGAGCAAGCCCATGTAATGCTTTGTAGGTTAGCAGTAAAACCTTGAAATCAGCCCTTCCTCCCTACACAGGAAGCCAGTGTAGGGAGGCTAGCACTGGAGTAATATGATCAAATTTTTTGGTTCTTGTCAGGATTCTAGCAGCCGTATTTAGCACTAACTGAAGTTTGTTTAGTGCTTTATCCGGGTAGCCGGAAAGTAGAGCATTGCAGTAGTCCAGCCTAGAAGTAACAAAAGCATGGATTAATTTTTCTGCGTCATTTTTGGACAGAAAGTTTCTGATTTTTGCAATGTTACGTAGATGGAAAAAAGCTGTCCTTGAAACAGTCTTGATATGTTCTTCAAAAGAGAGATCAGGGTCCAGAGTAACGCCGAGGTCCTTCACAGTTTTATTTGAGACGACTGTACAACCATCCAGATTAATTGTCAGATTCAACAGAAGATCTCTTTGTTTCTTGGGACCTAGAACAAGCATCTCTGTTTTGTCCGAGTTTAAAAGTAGAAAGTTTGCAGCCATCCACTTCTTTATGTCTGAAACACAGGCTTCTAGCGAGGGCAATTTTGGGGCTTCACCATGTTTCATTGAAATGTACAGCTGTGTGTCGTCCGCATAGCAGTGAAATTTAACATTATGTTTTCGAATGACATCCCCAAGAGGTAAAATATATAGTGAAAACAATAGTGGTCCTAAAACGGAACCTTGAGGAACACCGAAATGTACAATTGATTTGTCAGAGGACAAACCATTCACAGAGACAAACTGATATCTTTCCGACAGATAAGATCTAAACCAGGCCAGAACTTGTCCATGTAGACCAATTTGGGTTTCCAATCTCTCCAAAAGAATGTGGTGATCGATGGTATCAAAAGCGGCACTAAGATCTAGGAGCACGAGGACAGATGCAGAGCCTCGGTCTGACGTCATTAAAAGGTCATTTACCACCTTCACAAGTGCAGTCTCAGTGCTATGATGGGGTCTAAAACCAGACTGAAGCGTTCCGTATACATTGTTTGTCTTCAGGAAGGCAGTGAGTTGCTGTGCAACAGCTTTTTCAAAATTTTTTGAGAGGAATGGAAGATTCCGATAGTTTTTTTATAATTTCTGGATCAAGATTCGGCTTTTTCAAGAGAGGCTTTATTACTGCCACTTTTAGTGAGCTTGGTACACATCCGGTGGATAGAGAGCCGTTTATTATGTTCAACATAGGAGGGCCAAGCACAGGAAGCAGCTCTTTCAGTAGTTTAGTTGGAATAGGGTCCAGTATGCATCTTGAGGGTTATGTATCTAAAGTGAAGGACTGATCCTGAAGAAGTCAGAAGGAAACATGTTCCCTGTGTGTTACTGGTGTGGCTCCAACAGCGTGCGTTACCGCTGGTCAAAGAGGTAAGAGGACGAATGTACGATTTACTGAACAGACCTTAACCTCTCTAGGCTAGGCGGGACGAATTCGTCCCACCTACGTAACAGCCACGGCTATCCTGTGGCGCGATTTTCAAAACCTTAAAAATCCTATTACTTCAATTTCTCAAACATATGACTATTTTACAGCCATTTAAAGATAAGACTCTCGTTAATCTAACCACACTGTCCGATTTCAAAAAGGCTTTACAACGAAAGCAAAACATTAGATTATGTCAGCAGAGTACCAAGCCAGAAATAATCAGACACCCATTTTTCAAGCCAGCATATAATGTCACCAAAACCCAGAAGACAGCTAAATGCAGCACTCACCTTTGATGATCTTCATCAGATGACAACCCTAGGACATTATGTTACACAATACATGCATGTTTTGTTCAATCAAGTTCATATTTATATCAAAAACCAGCTTTTTACATTAGCATGTGACTAGCATGTGACTAGCATTCCCACCGAACACTGCCAGTGAATTTACTAAATTACTCACGATAAACGTTCACAAAAAGCATAACAATTATTTTAAGAATTATAGATACAGAACTCCTCTATGCACTCGATATGTCCGATTTTAAAATAGCTTTTTGGTGAAAGCACATTTTGCAATATTCTAAGTACATAGCCCAGACATCACGGGCTAGCTATTTAGACACCCGGCAAGTTTAGCACTCACCAATATCAGATTTACTATTATAAAAGTTTGATTACCTTTTGATGTCTTCGTCAGAATGCACTCCCAGGACTGCTACTTCAATAACAAATGTTGGTTTGGTCCAAAATAATCCATCGTTATATCCGAATAGCGGCGTTTTGTTCGTGCGTCCCAGACACTATCCGAATGGTAAAGAAGGGTCGTGCGCATGGCGCAATTCGTGACAAAAAAAAATCTAAATATTCCATTACCGTACTTCGAAGCATGTCAACCGCTGTTTAAAATCCATTTTTATGCCATTTTTCACGTAAAAAAGCGAGAATATTCCGACCGGGAATGTCCATTTAGCTAAACAGAGGAAAGAAAACAAAGCTTTCGGTCGACGCGGGCACGAGCCTGAGTCTCACAGTACTGTAACCAGCCACTACCCAAACGCGCTACTTTGTTTCAGCCAGAGCCTGCAAAGCCACGATTCAGCGTTTTGCCGCCTTCTGAGAGCCTATGGCAGCCGTAGGAAGTGTCACGGGACAGCTAAGATCCTCACTCTTCAATAAACAGAGACAAGAAGAACGACACCTTGTCAGACAGGCCACTTCCTGCATGAAATCTTCTTAGGTTTTTGCCTGCCATATGAGTTCTGTTATACTCACAGACACCATTCAAACAGTTTTAGAAACTTTAGGGTGTTTTCTATCCAAAGCCAATAATTATATGCATATTCTCGTTAATGGGCAGGAGTAGTAACCAGATTAAATCGGGTATGTTTTTTATCCAGCCGTGAAAATACTGCCCCCTAGCCATAACAGGTTAACGAGAGTCTTGTCTTTAAAATGGTGTAAAATAGTCATATGTTTGAGAAATTGAAGTAATAGCATTTCTAAGGTATTTGAATATCGCACCACGGGATTACACTGGCTGTTGAGTAGGCGTCCCACCTAGCCCATAGAGGTTAACCTGCTGCAACCATAATCAAGGTCAGACCTGGGTTCAAATACCATTTGTCTTCTTTCAAACACTTTTGCCTGCCTGTAGTCCAAGATGCGTGGGGTTTGCACTGTTGGTACTATTCCATTGTGGCATGGAAAGCTCAATCAGGCGTGCCTAGATCTGATTGGGGAACCTTAATTCTCTGTCTCTGTTAGGTGATCGGGCACCCTGACCATGAACCCACTACTGCCCTGTTGTGGGCACACCACAAAAAGACTGTGGTGATTGATCAATCGCTTGCTTTCCTGGGAGGCATTTATCTGGCCTACGGGTACTGGGATGACTCCCAGCTCAGACTCACTGATGTGGGCAGTGTGTGGCCCAGCCCTCTCCACCAGCTCCACCAGAATACGTGTTACCGTTCTGGTCATCTGTGTGGCTCGAGACTGTACTAGCCCATTGATGTCCTCAACATCAACTACTTTGTCTTCAGGTATTAGCCAAGGTTACTGCACCAGAGTAATCCTAGTCTAGCCTAGCCTAGCTCAGCCCAACCCAGCCCATCCCAATCCTAATCCTTGCCCTACACTCTTAGAAAAAAAGGGTTCCAAAAGGGTTCTGCGGCTGTCCCCATACGAGCACCTCTTGGGTTCCATATAGAACCATACATGGAACCTGAAAGGGGTTCTTCAGATGGTTCTCCTATGGGGACAGCCGAAAAGCACCTTTGTTTATAGTGTAGCCATAGCTAAGTAGCTCAAACCTAGCCCAGCTCATGAAACAAATCATTGTTACGGACAGATGGTCACTGGTCTTTCCTTCATCATTTTCCCAATACACTTGAGGAATACTTATTTGCCAGTGGCTTACAGTGGGGCACCAAAGTTTGTCCACACAGGTCTGACCACCATCTGGGGTCTAGGTCTGGAGCAGTGCTGCATGGGTGGCATCTCCACAACAGCTGGGTGTGGGGGATGACTGTCAGACTTTGCCACATGTCAAACCATAAGACACGCATCTGACTGACAGCTGACTGATGAAAACACAGTGCCGTAGCCACCAAATGTTTAACAGGGATCTAAGTGGATGGTCGCTTTTTCCTAACTCGAGATCTCCACACAACTCAGACTTTAGCGTGATTCATGCATTGATGTCAATGGGAGATTTGCATGCAGGTTTCATGTATGGCTCTCGAGACGTTTCATTTGTACTTTACCGGTATATCTTTTTGTTTACCTTTATTTGACCTAGTAAATCGATAGATAGTGCAAGTGAGAAGGTGTGCTAATGTTTCAGTGTCAAAACTTAAACTACTTTGATTATGAATGTACGTACAGTACACTAAAATCATCCATACACTGTAAAGAGGTTGCTGTGAATTTGTCAGTAACTTAAAGGCAAGTCAGTTACTGTATTTCAGATTGCGGTACACCTAGTGTAATTTCAATGCAGTTTTCAAGCAAGTGCTATTTAATGACAAACAGTAAGACAATACAGTCAAATTTACTCTATTATACTGGAAAAAGTAAATTCTACTGTAATCATAATGGATGAATTAATTAATTAATTAAATTAATTGACGGGCGATGGGGTTTGTATTTCACAGTATTTTCCAAAGGATTGGCAAACTATAGTATTTCAATGAATGTTTGCACTACTAATGCCTTAATAAAGGCTTCCAAACTGGCAGTGACTGTAGGGCAAAATAGACCAAAAGAACATGGAAAAATGCTCAGCCATTAAAACCTCATCAGGCCCATGGGGTTCAGCAAAAATAAGCGTTTTTTTTTTACTATTTTCATTTATCTGCACGTGAAGTCATTATATTTAGCATCACAATTAAGTGTCTTGCCATTTTCTTTTCAGGGCAACCCGGGCTACAAGTAGAACAAAAAACAATTTGACATAAATAGTGTCATTCTCAAGATTTATTGACAAATGTCAATAAAAAAAATATGGTCTGCCATGCAAAAACCTGATAAAAATGAATTTACAAGAATGCTGAAAGTGTAACGCCCTGGCAATAGAGAGGGGTTTTTGTTCTTTATTTTGGTTAGGCCAGGGTGTTACATTGGGCGTTCTATGTTCCTTTTTCTATGTTTTTGTATTTCTTTGTTTTGGGCCGTGTGTGTGTGTGGCTCCCAATCAGGCACAGCTGAAGTTCATTGTTGCTGATTGGGAGTCACACATAAGGAGCATGTTTTTCCTTTGGGTTTTGTGGGTAATTGTATTCTGTCAGCGTGTTTCCTGACAGGACTGTTTCTGGTCGTTTTTGTAAAGTGTTCTCTTTTTTTAATTAAAATTCTAATGATGAACACATCCTCTGCTGCACCTTGGTCTAATTCTGACGACGGCCGTTACAGAAAGTACATAAATAGTTTGCTCAGTATGAATGTATGTCCAACTAGAAAGTGACAACTGTATGGAGTTTGGAGTTTGTGACAGCAACTATGTGAGCTTATTACAGTATTAAAGACACTATGTCCTGTTATTTCCTGTGATATTCTATGTAGAAGAACCCCTTACAGTATTATAGACACTATGTCCTGGTATTTCCTGTGATATTCTATGTAGATGAACCCCTTACAGTGTTATAGACACTATGTCCTGGTATTTCCTGTGATATTCTATGTAGAAAAACTCCTTACAGTATTATAGACACTATGTCCTGGTATTTCCTGTGATATTCTATGTAGAAGAACCCCTTACAGTGTTATAGACACTATGTCCTGTTATTTCCTGTGATATTCTATGTAGAAGAACCCCTTACAGTATTATAGACACTATGTCCTGGTATTTCCTGTGATATTCTATGTAGAAGAACCCCTTACAGTGTTATAGACACTATGTCCTGGTATTTCCTGTGATATTCTATGTAGAAAAACTCCTTACAGTATTATAGACACTATGTCCTGGTATTTCCTGTGATATTCTATGTAGAAGAACCCCTTACAGTGTTATAGACACTATGTCCTGTTATTTCCTGTGATATTCTATGTAGAAGAACCCCTTACAGTATTATAGACACTATGTCCTGGTATTTCCTGTGATATTCTATGTAGAAGAACCCCTTACAGTGTTATAGACACTATGTCCAGGTATTTCCTGTGATATTCTATGTAGAAAAACTCCTTACAGTATTATAGACACGATGTCCTGGTATTTCCTGTGATCTTCTATGTAGAAGTACTGTCACGACTTCTGCCGAAGTAGGTTCCTCTCCTTGTTCCGGCGGTGTTTGGCTGTCGACGTCACCGGTCTTCTAGCCATCGCCGATCCGTTTTTCATGTTCCATTTGTTTTGTCTTGTTTTCACATTCACCTGGTTTCAATTCCCTAATTACATGTTGTATATTTTCCCTCTGTTTCCCCCATGTCCTTGTCTGGAATTGTTTATTGTATGTACTTGTGCTATGTGTTACTGGTGCGCTACGGGTTTTGTACCCATGTGTTTGTTGTTTTGTATGCCGTTAGTTTTATATATTAAACTGCTCCGGCTATTCACCAAGTTCTGCTCTCCTGCGTTTGACTTCCCTGCCACCAGTTACGCACCCCTTACAAGAACTCCTTACCTTCTAACTACTCTTATGTGAGCAAAACAGATTGCATGTACTTGTTTGTGAGAGTCATATAGCTCAAATAATTTGACTCTACAGACATTTTTGTGAGAATACCCAGCCCCTGAACCCTTCGGGATCCTCCCTTGTCTCACAAAAACCGCTCTAGCTTAGCCCCCGTTTATCACACAAACACAATGTTTAAAAGGGGTTAGAAGTCCAAAACGTGCAGGCGATACGGTGGGACTCAAGGAGTTTTAAATGATTAAGACTTACTGCCACTCCAGTCTGTCCCCTATACATTTTTAAATGATGGGGCACTATTACCACATTTGTTAAATTGTTACAGCACTCACTAACGGGTGCAACAAATACATCCTCTTACAAGGCAAGTCTCAAAATATGTTAATGCACCCGCAACAATAATACCATGCACCCACTAGTGGTCAAATGGTTTTGGGCACTCCAAATATTTGGTACGGTACTGTATTCTGTGGGGTAGAACTACAGGACCATTCAAAATACAGCAATTATTTCCCAGCCTACTGTAACGGGCGTCGTATAGAGGGGACCAAGGCGCAGCGTGTTGCGTGCTCATAATTATATTTTAATGAAAACGAACACTTATACAAAAGAAACAAAACGACAGTCAACAGTTCTGTCAGGTTACATGAACAAAACAGAAAACAACTACCCACAAAACACAATAGAATAAACCCCAACTTAAATATGATCTCCAATTAGAGACAACGTGAACCAGCTGCATCTAATTGGAGATCATCCCAAAAACCTCCAACATAGAAATAGAATAATAGAACTAAACTTAGAAACAAAAAACATAGAATGCCCACCCATATCACACCCTGACCTAACTAAACAGAGAAAAACAGCTCCTTGGGTCAGAGCGTGACACCTACAACATTTTTCCAAGATGTACCATCATTTGCAGTATGCTGCAGTAAAACATTTCACATTTGCTAATACACAATTTTCTTGTATCAATTACAGTTTTCCGTTACAGTGTCTATTCTTCTACATATGTATGTATGTCAAAAGTATTCTGCTGTGATTTGTTAGTGATTTAAATCATTTCTGGAGAGAAGTATTTTTGTTTTCCAGTTACCTAGCCACCGACAGAATCTCAGCAGTTAATTTTCTTATTATGGGGATCAATTTTGGGGCCCATATATTCAGGTGGGTCGAGGGTTAATGTAAAATGGCAATTAGAGAGCCTCTGGGGTCTGCTTTGAAGGGCTGCTAACTCTCTCCTCTCCCTCATGTTCCCCCCTCACTCATCTTCCTACTCTTTCTCTCACCTCAACCCTCTCTTTCTTTGGGAGGCCTGCATTAAACATAAAGACCCTGCATGGATGAATGAGTCAACAAATTACCACAGTCACTAAATGGAGAAATTATCTGGCCTTCTATACACCACCACCACCCCTTTCTCTCTCTCTTTCTCTCTGTATCTCTGTATCTCTCTCTCTCGCTCTCTCTGTCTCTCACTCTCTCACTCTCTCTCATGGTTGACTGCTTGTATCAATCAACTCGGGGGGCCTCCCTGCCTGTAAAATATTGGCTAATACACATGAAACTGTTACAGCTGTTGGTCTAAACTTTGCGAGTGTCTCCTACGGATCATAGAAATATCGGCACTTAATAAAATTATGCCTTCCAGGAGAATACGGCGCTGACATTTGCAATTTGTCAAATTGAGGCAGCAGTGATGTTTTATGAGCCATTAGCACTCATACGTGAGAGACAATGTCCCCCTTATCCACGTTACTCTCTCATATCAGTCACTCTGCTTATCATAGCATGGTTTATATGGACGTACGAGATCATGTATTATGTATTATATCACAGCATACTGTATATTATAATGTTATTCCACTACTGTATTTCTATTGTTGTATTGCTCATACTTCTTGATTTTGCTTGACAAGCTCAGGATACTTCCTCACTAAAACTACTAAATGTATCCCAATAAATACTACGTCAAGCATTGTATGGGATTTTGTACCCTTTACCTCTCCATTCTTACACTGTGCTACCCTGTCAAAGTTCAAGGCGTTTTAATGACCTTGAAATATTTTATCAAGGACTCTTTTTGTGTCTCTCCCCAGCAATCGGCCACTATTGCCAAGGAAGAGGAGGAGGAAGATGAGAGGAAGTACAGCGAGGTGGGGGATATTCTCGCTGACCTGAAGAGGAGTCACAGTAGACATAGTCCTTCAGAGCATCGGGGGAGAGGGGGGGGGCAAGAGCTATAGGAGCCTCACCCCCAGGGGCAGAGTTATGGGAGCCTCACCCTGCCTCTGGTGATGAGTCCTGGGTATGACTACAGCACTGTCTACCTCCCCAGTCGGCAGCCCCAGAGACCGAGTTACAGAGGCCTTGCCCAGAGAGAGACGTCTATAAATGCACAACAAAGGAATGTGGATGCCAACGCTGGCCACCCTAGTATTGACCACCAAGAGGAGGGCTATGGAAAAGCCCCCTTCCCCAGCAGGGAGCCCCAGAGTGGGTCTTTTGAAAAGGAGTGTCTTGCCCTTCCTGTAGTAACAGTGCCCGGGAATGGTGACAGTAATGTTGCCTTTCAAAGGGAGACCTATGGAAGCGCCCCCCACCCCAGGATCAGAAATCAAGTAGAGAGCAATGGAAGAGATGCCCTGCCCGGCATGAAGGAGCAGAGTGGGTGCTATGGAGGTCTTTGCCCTCGTAGAGTGGCAGAGCTAGGGGAGGCCTATGGAAGACAAATCCTGCCCAATACCCACCTCCAACAGGGCCTCTCCAAAGCCTCTACCACCACTGCTCCGATTCAAGTGAGAGGAACCTGTATTTTTTGGTATCTCTTTATGTGTCTGTCTGTCCGCCCATCCATCTGCATGTCTGCTCTTCCGTTCGTCAATCTGTCTGTCTGTCAGTCAATCAGCCCGTTCACAGTATTTTTTGTAAGTATCTGTCTGTGCCTCTGTACTTCTATGTGTCTCTATGTATCCTGAAGAAAAATATAAATGCAACATGCAAAAATGTTAAAGGTTTCCGGAGATACAGTTCATATCAGGAAATCAGTCCTTTTAAATAAATTCATTAGGCCATAATCTATGGATTTCACATGACTGGGAATACAGATATGCATCTGTTGGTCACAGATACCTTCAAAAAATGTAGGGGCGTGGATCAGAAAACCAGTCAGTGTCTGGTGTGACCACAATTTGCCTCATGCAGCATGACACATCTCCTTCACATAGAGTTGATTAGGCTATTGATTGTGGTCTGTGGAATATTGTCCCACTCCCCTTCCATGGCTGTGTGAAGTTGATGGATTTTGGCGGGAACTGGAACACGCTGTCGTACACGTCAATCCAAAGCATCCCATACCTGCTCAATGGGTGACATGTCTGGTGAGTATTCAGGCCATTGAAGAACTGGGACATTTTCAGCTTCCAGGGATTGTGTATAGATCCTTGCGACATGGGGCCATGCCTTATCATGAAGAAACATGAGGTGATGGCGGCAGATGAATGGCACGACAATTGGTCTCAGGATCTCGTCACAGTGTCTGTGTATTCACATTGCCATCGATAAAATGCAATTGTCTACAGGTTATGCCTGCCCATACCATAACCCCACCACTACCATTGACATCAGCAAACCACTCACCCACATGTCTGCCATCTGCCCGGTACAGTTGAAACCGGGATTCATATGTGAAGAGCACACTTCTCCTGTCACGAATCCCACCGAAGGTGGCTCCCCTGCCTGCTCGGGCGGCGCTCGGCGGTCGTCGTCACCGGCCTACTAGCCGCCGCTGATCCCTTTTTCCTTTTCGTTTGGTATGTCTTATTGTTTGCACCTGTTCCTCATTTGGTTCTCTTGATTTATGGTTATTTAAGCCTGTTTAGCCCGCCCAGGTTTGTGCGGGATTATTTTGCATCAGAGTGTGTTTTTGTTATTGGATGTGCTGGCGATCGACAAGTGTTATTTTATATGCATGCTGTGTACCTGTTGTTCTGGGCACTTTGCATTTTTCACGCCGGTTGTGTTGGCGTCGACCGTTTTGTGTTTTATAGAATAAACATAAATTTCCTTACCTCTGCTCTCTGCGCCTGACTCCTACCACCACTCCTAGCAGTTACTGACATCTCCAGTGTTCCAGTGGCCATTGAAAGTGAGCATTTACCCACTGAAGCCGTTACGACGCCAAACTGCAGTCAGGTCAAGACCCTCGAAGAGCACGCAGATGAGCTTCCGTGAGATGGTTTCTGACAGTTTGTGCAGATATTCTTCTGTTGTACAAACCCACAGTTTCATCAGCTGTCCGGGTGATTGGTCTCAGACGATCCCGCAGGTGAAGAAGTGGTCTGCGGTTGTGAGGCCGGTTGGACGTACAGCCAAATTCTCTAAAACAACATTGGAATTGGCTTATGGTAGAGAAATTAACATTTGGCAAAAGCTCTGGCAATTGCACGCTCCCTCAAAACTGAAGAAATCTGTGGCATTGCGTTATGTTACAAAACTGCTCATTTTAGAGTGGCCTTTTAATGATCATGCTGTTTAATCAGCTCCTTGGTATGCCACACCTGTAAAGTGAATGGATTATCTTTGCAAAGGAGAAATGCTCACTAGCAGGGATGTTAAAACATTTGTGCAAAACATCTGAGAGAAATAAGCTTTTTGGGCATATGGAACATTTCTGGGATCTTTTATTTCAGCTCATGAATCATGGGACCAGCACTTTACATGTTGCATTTATATTTTGTTCAGTACACAGTATGTGCCTCTTTGAGCCTCTGTGTATATCTATGTATCTCCAGAAATGTATTTCTATCTCTGTATCTTCTCCATCTCAGAGAACTGCAGTAGCAATGCCAGCCTCAGCTTGAGGATGCTGTTTTATAGAAAATGGCACAACAAGTCTTTCACTGCGTTCCAGTGAGTCTGACTCTCTATGTATTCACTACTCCCTGCCCTTGCTTTATGGTGAGTGATACAATTACATTAGGGGAGAGTGGGATAAGTTGAGCCAAAGGGGTAAGTTAACCTATTTGGGATAGGGGGCAGTATCTTCACAGCCGGATAAAAAACATACCCGATTTAATCTGGTTACTACTCCTGCCCAGAAACTAGAATATGCATATAACTAGTCGATTTGGATAGAAAACACTCTACAGTTTCTAAAACTGTTTGAATGGTGTCTGTGAGTATAACAGAACTCATATGGCAGGCCAAAACCAGAGAAGATTCCTTACAGGAAGTGCCCTGTCTGACAATTTGTTCTCCTTCTGTGGCATCTCTATCAAAAATACAGCATCTCTGCTGTAATGTGACATTTTCTAAGGCTTCCATTGGCTCTCAGAAGGCGCCAGAAAGTGGAATGATGTCTCTGCAGTCTCTGGGCGAAGAACAGCAGGAGTTTTTGTGAGTGGTCAGGCAGGGAACAATGACACTGGAGATGCGCGTCCATGAGACGACTCCATGTTTTTCTTTCAGTTTTTGAATGAATACAACATCGCCCGGTTGGAATATTATCGCTATCAAAAAAGAAAAATAGCATAAAAATGGATTTTAACCTGTTAGGGCTAGGGGGCAGTATTTACACGGCCGGATAAAAAACGTACCCGATTTAATCTGGTTATTACTACTGCCCAGAAACTAGAATATGCATATAATTATTGGCTTTGGATAGAAAACACCCTAAAGTTTCTAAAACTGTTTGAATGGTGTCTGTGAGTATAACAGAACTCATATGGCAGGCAAAAACCAGAGAAGATTCTGTACAGGAAGTGCCCTCTTTGACCATTCCTTGGGCTTCTTGACTCTTTTTATTGAAAACTTAGGATCTTTGCTGTAACGTGACACTTTGGTAAGTGGTCTATCAGAGGACAATGAGACTGAGGCGCGTGCACTAGGCGACCCCATGTTTTTATTTTCTCTCTCTTTGTACTAAAACACAGATTCCCGGTCGGAATATTATCGCTTTGTTACGAGAAAAATTGCATGAAAATTGATTTTAAACAGCGGTTGACATGCTTCGAAGTACGGTAATGGAATATTTAGAATTTTTTTGTGACAAAACGCGTCGGGCGCGTCACCCTTCTTTACCCTTTCGGATAGTGTCTTGAACACACGAACAAAACACCGCTATTTGGATATAACTATGGATTATTTTGAACCAAACCAACATTTGTTATTGAAGTAGAAGTCCTGGGAGTGCATTCTGACGAAGAACAGCAAAGGTAATAACATTTTTCTTATAGTAAATCTGACTTTGGTGAGTGCTAAACTTGGTGGGTGTCTAAATAGCTAGCCCTGTGATGCCGGGCTATCTACTTAGAATATTGCAAAATGTGCTTTCACCGAAAAGCTATTTTAAAATCGGACATAGCGAGTGCATAGAGGAGTTCTGTATCTATAATTCTTTAAAAAATGGTTATGTTTTTTGTGAACGTTTATCTCGAGTAATTTAGTAAATTCACCGGAAGTTTGCTAGTATGCTAGTTCTGAATGTGACATGCTAATGTAAACAGCTGGTTTTGATATAAATATGGACTTGATTGAACAAAACATGCATGTATTGTATAACATAATGTCCTAAGATTGTCATCTGATGAAGATCATCAAAGGTTAGTGCTGCATTAAGCTGTGGTTTGGGTTTATGTGACATTATATGCTAGCTTGAAAAATGGGTGTATGATTATTTCTGGCTGGGTACTCTGCTGACATAATCTAATGTTTTGCTTTCGTTGTAAAGCCTTTTTGAAATCGGACAGTGTGCTTAGATTAACGAGAGTCTTGTCTTTAAAATGGTGTAAAATAGTCATGTTTGAGAAATTGAAGTAATAGCATTTCTAAGGTTATTCTAATACTAATACCACTACTACTTCTGCTACTATTCTAATACTACTATTACCACTACTACTGTTATTCTACTACTACTACTACTACTGCTACTATTCTAATACTACTATTACCACTACTACTGCTTTTATAATACTACTACTACTACTACTACTACTATTATAATACTACTATTACCACTACTACTGCTATTCTAATATTACTACTACTGGTACTATTCTAATACTACTATTACCACTACTACTGCTATTCTACTACTACTACTACTACTACTATTATAATACTACTATTGCCACTACTACTGCTATTCTACTACTACTACTACTACTATTATAATACTACTATTGCCACTAATACTGCTATTCTAGTACTACTATTACTACTACTGGTACTATTCTAATACTACTATTACCACTACTACTGCTATTCTAATACTACTACTACTACTACTACTGCTCTAATACTACTATTACCACTACTACTGTTATTCTAATACTACTACCACTACTACTTCTGCTACTATTCTAATACTACTATTACCACTACTACTGTTATTCTAATACTACTACTACTACTACTACTGCTGCTATTCTAATACTACTATTACCACTACTACTGCTATTATACTACTACTACTACTACAACTACTACTATTATAATACTACTATTGCCACTACTACTGCTATTCTACTACTACTACTACTACTATTATAATACTACTATTGCCACAACTACTGCTATTCTATTACTACTATTACTACTACTGGTACTATTCTAAAACTACTATTAGCACTACTACTGTTATTCTAATACTACTACTACTACTTCTACTACTACTGCTACGATTCTAATACTACTATTACCACTACTACTGCTATTATAATACTACTACTACTACTACTACTACTATTATAATACTACTATCACCACTACTACTGCTATTCTAATATTACTACTACTGGTACTATTCTAATACTACAATTACCACTACTACTCCTATTCTACTACTACTACTACTACTACTACTACTACTACTACTACTATTATAATACTACTATTGCCACTACTACTGCTATTCTACTACTACTACTACTACTATTATAATACTACTATTACCACTACTACTGCTATTCTAGTACTACTATTACTACTACTGGTACTATTATAATACTACTATTACCACTACTACTGCTATTCTAATACTACTACTACTACTACTACTACTGGTACTATTCTAATACTAATATTACCACTACTACTGCTATTCTAATACCACTACTACTACTACTACTGCTACTACTCTAATACTACTATTACCACTACTACTGTTATTCTAATACTACTACCACTACTACTTCTGCTACTATTCTAATACTACTATTACCACTACTACTGTTATTCTAATACTGCTACTACTACTACTACTTTTCTAATACTACTATTACCACTACTACTGCTATTATAATACTACTACTACTGCTATTATAATACTACTACTACTACTACTACTACTACTACTACTATTATAATACTACTATTACCAATACTACTGCTATTCTAAAATTACTACTACTGGTACTATTCTAATATTACTATTACCACTACTACTGCTTTCTAATTCTACTACTACTACTACTATTATAATACTACTATTGCCACTACTACTGCTATCCTAATACTACTACTACTACTATTATAATGCTACTATTGCCACTACTACTGCTATTCTAGTACTACTATTACTACTACTGGTACTATTCTAATACTACTATTACCACTACTACTGCTATTCTAATACTACTACTACTACTGATACTATTCTAATACTACTATTACCACTACCACTGATATTCTAATACTACTACTACTACTACTACTACTACTGCTACTATTCTAATACCACTATTACCACTGCTACTGCTATTATAATGCTACTACCACTACTACTGTTATTCTAATACTACTACTACTACTACTACTACTACTGCTGCTCTAATACTACTATTACCACTACTACTGTTATTCTAATACTACTACCACTACTACTTCTGCTACTATTCTAATACTACTATTACCACTACTACTGTTATTCTAATACTACTACTACTACTACTACTACTACTACTGCTACTATTCTAATACTACTATTACCACTACTACTGCTATTATACTACTACTACTACTACTACTACTACTATTATAATACTACTATTGCCACTACTACTGCTATTCTTCTACTACTACTACTACTATTATAATACTACTATTGCCACTACTACTGCTATTCTATTACTACTATTACTACTACTGGTACTATTCTAAAACTACTATTAGCACTACTACTGTTATTCTAATACTACTACTACTACTACTACTACTACTACTACTACTACTATTACCACTACTACTGCTATTATAATACTACTACGACTACTACTACTATTATAATACTACTATCACCACTACTACTGCTATTCTAATATTACTACTACTGGTACTATTCTAATACTACAATTACCACTACTACTGCTATTCTACTACTACTACTACTACTACTACTACTACTACTACTATTATAATACTACTATTGCCACTACTACTGCTATTCTACTACTACTACTACTATTGTAATACTACTATTACCACTACTACTGCTGTTCTAGTACTACTATTACTACTACTGGTACTATTCTAATACTACTATTACCACTACTACTAATATTCTAATACTACTACTACTACTACTACTACTGGTACTATTCTAATACTAATATTACCACTACTACTGCTATTCTAATAATACTACTACTACTACTGCTACTACTCTAATACTACTATTACCACTACTACTGTTATTCTAATACTACTACCACTACTACTTCTGCTACTATTCTAATACTACTATTACCACTACTACTGTTATTCTAATACTACTACTACTACTACTACTATTCTAATACTACTATTACCACTACTACTGCTATTATAATACTACTACTACTACTACTACTATTATAATACTACTATTGCCACTACTACTGCTATTCTACTACTACTATTACTACTATTATAATACTACTATTACCACTACTACTGCTATTCTAGTACTACTATTACTACTACTGGTACTATTCTAATACTACTATTACCACTACTACTGCTATTCTAATACTACTACTACTACTACTACTACTACTACTACTACTACTACTATTATAATACTACTATTACCACTACTACTGCTATTCTAATACTACTACTACTACTACTACTACTATTATAATACTACTATTGCCACTACTACTGCTATTCTACTACTACTATTACTACTATTATAATACTACTATTACCACTACTACTGCTATTCTAGTACTACTATTACTACTACTGGTACTATTCTAATACTACTATTACCACTACTACTGCTATTCTAATACTACTACTACTACTACTACTACTGGTACTATTCTAATACTAATATTACCACTACTACTGCTATTCTAATACTACTACTACTACTACTGCTACTACTCTAATACTACTATTACCACTACTACTGTTATTCTAATACTACGACCACTACTGCTTCTGCTACTATTCTAATACTACTATTACCACTACTACTGTTATTCTAATACTACTACTACTACTACTACTATTCTAATACTACTATTACCACTACTACTGCTATTATAATACTACTACTACTACTACTACTACTACTACTACTACTACTACTACTACTATTATAATACTACTATTACCAATACTACTGCTATTCTAATATTACTACTATTGGTACTATTCTAATACTACTATTACCACTACTACTGCTATTCTAATACTACTACTACTACTACTACTATTATAATACTACTATTGCCACTACTACTGCTATCCTAATACTACTACTACTACTATTATAATGCTACTATTGCCACTACTACTGCTATTCTAGTACTACTATTACTACTACTGGTACTATTCTAATACTACTATTACCACTACTACTGCTATTCTAATACTACTACTACTACTGATACTATTCTAATACTACTATTACCACTACCACTGTTATTCTACTACTACTACTACTACTACTACTACTACTGCTACTATTCTAATACTACTATTACCAATACTACTGCTATTCTAATATTACTACTACTGGTACTATTCTAATACTACTATTACCACTACTACTGCTATTCTAATACTACTACTACTACTACTACTACTATTATAATACTACTATTGCCACTACTACTGCTATTCTACTACTACTACTACTACTACTATTATAATACTACTATTACCACTACTACTGCTATTCTAGTACTACTATTACTACTATTGGTACTATTCTAATACTACTATTACCACTACTACTGCTATTCTAATACTACTACTACTACTACTACTACTACTGGTACTATTCTAATACTAATATTACCACTACTACTGCTATTCTAATACTACTACTACTACTACTGCTACTACTCTAATACTACTAGTACCACTACTACTGTTATTCTAATACTACTACCACTTCTACTTCTGCTACTATTCTAATACTACTATTACCACTACTAATGTTATTCTAATACTACTACTACTACTACTACTATTCTAATACTACTATTACCACTACTACTGCTATTATACTACTACTACTACTACTACTACTACTACTACTACTATTATAATACTACTATTACCAATACTACTGCTATTCTAATATTACTACTACTGGTACTATTCTAATACTACTATTACCACTACTACTGCTATTCTAATACTACTACTACTACTACTACTATTATAATACTACTATTGCCACTACTACTGCTATCCTAATACTACTACTACTACTATTATAATGCTACTATTGCCACTACTACTGCTATTCTAGTACTACTATTACTACTACTGGTACTATTCTAATACTACTATTACCACTACTACTGCTATTCTAATACTACTACTACTACTGATACTATTCTAATACTACTATTACCACTGCTACTGCTATTATAATGCTACTACAACTACTACCACTACTACTGTTATTCTAATACTACTACTACTACTACTACTACTACTACTGCTACTATTCTAATACTACTATTACCACTACTACTGCTATTATAATACTACTACTACTACTACTACTATTATATTACCACAACTACTACTACCAGTACTACTACTACTGATACAACTTATACTCTACTACTATTATTCTAATACTACTATTACCACTACTACTGCTATTATAATACTACTGCTACTACTACTACTATTATAATACCACTACTACTACTACCAGTACTACTACTACTGATACGACTTATACTACTACTATTATTCTAATACTACTACTACTACTGCTACTATTCTAATACTACTATTACCACTACTACTACTACTATTCTAATAATACTACTACTACTACTACTACTACTGCTACTATTCTAATACTACTTTTACCACTTCTACTGCTATTCTAATACTACTACTACTACTACTACTACTACTATTATAATACCACTACTACTACTACCAGTACTACTACTACTGATACTACTTATACTGTACTACTATTATTCTAACAATACTACTACTACTATTCTATTAGCACTGCTACCACCACTACTACTACTACTACTACTACTACTACTACTATTATAATACCACTATTACTACACACGTCTCTGCACTTACCTTTATGGTGAGTCCACATCTCTACTCATACACTACTACTGTGCTAATAACTACTTCATGTGTTGTGTGTTGGTCCTTTAGCCCTGTGATCCTGACCCTGTGTTTGTGTGTTTCAGAGACAGGCTCCCTAAGGAGTCACATCAGTAACAATGAGTTGTGTGGAGAAACCAGGTTCTGGCATGGCAAAGACTACTGCAACTTCATTTTCAAAGAATTGGTCAAGCTCAACAAGCCTTTTGACAGTACTAAACCTATACTCTGCTTCAATTTAGGAAAAGGGGAAAGGGTCATTTTAGAGGTAGTACACCTGTAGTACTAGTATGATTGACTATAACACTAATGAGCTTCAGAACATCTACAAATACTTGTTTATTTTCTTATTTACCTGAACCCTGGTGTCCATTATTTTGTTCAGTCCTGGACTGTTCAACATTCCTCCATTTCAGTTGCGGCCCGTATTCTGATATATACAGTTCGACATTCCAAATATCAAAATGTTGTTTTCTAACCTCATCCACAAACACTGCATAGTGCTGTGCCTAGTCAAGCATAGACTAACCTGGAACATGCCACAAACCATGAAGGACATTGAGTTAGTTTTGATTTAATTTGTGTGTGTCTGTGTGTTTTTTTTTACAATTGCAGAAACAGCAAAAGGTCACATAAAAAAAAGTAACTATACAACAACTGGATTCTCTTTCATACGATCAATCCCAAATCATCAAATGGCCCAAAAAATGAAACAAAGAAACAAACAACAAAAAATAACCCCTCACAAAGAAAAGAAACAAACCATAAAAACAAAAAATCGAAGTTGTCAGTTTGCACCTGAGTTCTCCCAAACTCTCCCATTCTGCAGCCAGTGGGGGTTTCTGTCAGTTCTCTCTCCATCGCTCGCAACATGTGCATTCCAAATGGCAGCCTATTCCCTATATAGTGCACTACTTTAGACCAGAGCCCTGTAAGCCCTGGTCAAAATGTGTGCACTGTATAGGGAATAGGCTGCCATTTGGGACAAAGCATACCTCTCCGTTCCCCCAGCCCTGGCATCTGTGCTTTTATAAAGCTATGGGTCTAGGGCTCACACAGTAATAACTAGGTAAGACACAGCAGGGGGAGGGGACTGTTGGCAGATACATACATTAAAATATTCTGCCATTTCCAGACGAAGGAAAGGGGAAACGTGGGCAGGCAGGGAATGACTGAGATTAAAGCCAATCTTTGATCACCCCCCCCCCCCCCCCCCCGCCCCCCCAACATAGGACGAGGGGCCATGTTTTGTTCCTTATTGAGTTGGGGTGGTGGGGAAGGAGTGGTAGTTTTCTTCTTTTGTGTGAATGCACAATCACAATGCACTCAGGCTCAATTGTGTCTGTGTGTGTCAAATCAAAATCAGATAAAAGTTTATTGGTCGCGTACACAGTTTAGCAGATGTCATAGCGGGTGCAGCGAAGTGCTTATTTTACTAGTTCCTAACAATGCAGATGTAGGCATATTCCTGGAAGGCTTATCAAAGTTATGTTTTTGATTTGTTCTTGTTTGTTTTTTTATTTGCTTTTGTTGAAGACTTTATCGACAGGTTCAAAACACCCTCAAATGCCGTGGCATGATATTGGGGTGGCGGTGCATGGCAGAGCTGCCCAAAATAGCGCTAGGCATTTCATTCAGAGATGGAATTTTACAAAAGAACATTGTTTCTTTACAAACTGTTTGTTTTTGGTTATCATATCTTTCTCTTCGCAATATCTTATGATATGGAAGTCTTGAAGTTGAAGGCAATTAAAATATATATATATATATATGTAATAATAATAATAACATAATATAAAACATTTATTTCATGTACAGGAAACTATCAATTCTTATGTTGTTTACAACTTTCCAAAAGCTTAAGACAATGCATTATACATTATATTAGCTTTGCAAATGCCTCATCAATTCTCATTTTCACACTCTGCACTCTCATATACAAACACCATTTAATCCCTACAGTTTTGAAATAATAGCATGGCAATTTTGCATAAAGCATAGTCAAAAAACGTAAAATGTTGAACTAAATATACCTTAAGTGCTGCAGTCGGGGACAAACATGCTATCTAAATGACATATAAGGTTGTTGATTTGTTTCCCACTTCTCTGAGTGCTCCAGTCCTTCTCCAGTCCTTCTCCAATAGAGGGATATATTTATTAGCTTGAGCTTAGCACCCCCTGCAGTTAGTCTTTGTGCCCTGCTCTCCATACCAGCCTCACTCACCCATACAACCACCACCACCATCTCTACCTCGCTCCCATTTCAGGGCAATTTGAGGCCCTTTCTACTTTGATTGTCGGGTAATTGAATTGGTTTGCGCCTGTATGGTTTCCTTTAGAATAACGGCAGTCATATTTCAGGCTTGGCTGGGGATCAGAGGAGTAGCGTTTTTTCCCGAGTAATTAAAGAAAGGGAGAAGCTAGGTGCGAATGGGAGAAAGAGAGAGAAAGAGGAGAATACAGGGGGACCACAGCCAGATGAATGGCCCTGATTATGTGTTTGAGTGAAAATGAGAAATTTCTGGCTCAAAGACAAAGTGCAATTGCATTGGGTTGCCCCGGGTAGTCAATTGGGGTGGCAATTGACTACTGCTGATCAGGGAACAAGGCCCGAAGTCATTTTCTCCATTCATTGGTCTCACAAAGAAAGCACAGTTTCAAAATGAAAATAATTTAATCAGAGATATGAACATGAAGCCGTATCAGATGTACTGTACAGTAAATTTGTGTATAAACTGTAGGCCCTCAGTATCAGTTACTATAAAGACTTCTAGTATTTTCCCGACTGTATAATCCCCAGTTTGTGTCTGCTGGTTTGTGTCTGTTACTATAGATTAGTTGATGCCCAAAACATAATTAATGCACAATAACCATCCCACTAAAAGATACACGTTACGGTTTCTACATAAAAGATAACTTGCCATGAATCCAAATAACAGTGCTCAACAGAACAGTAGAACGATCTGAAACAAGTTACAACCAGACATCTGCTCAACATTCAGTTTTGTTGAATTCAGGTTATCGACTAATGTGAATTCAACATTAAATAAGTGAGATGTTGATGCTTGTTATTTCATTTTGGTTTGAAATAGGTGGATTCAACCTGTGCTTAAAAAAACACATGCAACCTAATCAAGACCCAGTTTGTTTATTGTGTTAACCTCTTCATCCCTCTCCGTTGTCTCTCCATAAAACCAACTAGACCAACACTTGACTGACCTCGATAAACAAAGACCGAATGAACACAGTATCTGAAATGGTTATTTTTGTCTTTGGTAAGTCTACCTTTGTCTCTCTCTGCATCAAGGTCACCGTAGTTTGAGTAGGTGGCTCTCGGATGTGTGCCAACAGTCTAGGCGGAGAAGGAGAGCGTTTCTCTCTTCATTGAGACTGAATGGATTTTTAATCAACACATTATGCCAGTTGTTAATTGCCTGAGACGCCTGCTGCTAAAATAATTTGCTACTTTTTATTGTACTAGTAACCATCTGTTTAAAAACACAGGGCTGGGATTAGCCTTGGTCCTGTGGTGAATGTTGACATGAGATACAGACGGCTAATTTGCACCACCACAACCTTACTTATCAGCCACAAATTTGTGGAGGGAGAAAAATAAGAGATTAAATGAATGTTTTGAAAATGACGGAAGATGAGAATGCAGCTTCTGATAATGAAAGTGAAATGTTGATAAGGAAATAAGGAAACTTGGATAAAGCTGAAATCCAAGCATTGTCACTTTAAAAGGCTAGTTTAACCTCTTATAAATTCAACAATTCAACAAAAAACAGCACATACAGTACATTACATTTTGTCGTTCCTTTCTTAAAAGCAAAATTTGAGAGATGTGGCGGTTGCTTTACCAAGTAAATCTGCTTTGCACCAAACAAAGCTAATCGCTCAGCCGGGCAGCCAGACTAGGAGTTAGTTGCCCCCTGAAGAACAATACTGTTCTTATGAGAACACCATTCTACTGACCTCAGTCATTCTCCCTTGATTTGGTCAAGCTCATCAAGAGACACCAGACACAGTAGTTAAAGAGTTGTGTCTGGTGTGGACAATAGGGATTATAGAACATTAAGAGCACAGTTAGTGGATGAGTTTACCCTCGTACACCCCGCATTCACTGCAATCAGACCCACTGTTAAAGTAGACAGAGAAGGCCAGTGACTTCTGAACACCACACACTGATCCTCTGTCTAAGTGGATGTAAGGGCAGCATATTGGAGTCAAAGGGAACTCTGACATCACATAGCTATTCTCCTGTGTAATTAGTAGCCTTTTTCTGGGGATGATTTTCACAGTCAACGCAATGCTCTGATGTCTGGTCTTAATCAACTCTCTTTTTGTCTCTTTGTGTGTTTTTGTGTGTGTGTGTGTGTGTGTGTGTGTGTGTGTGTGTGTGTGTGTGTGTGTGTGTGTGTGTGTGTGTGTGTGTGTGTGTGTGTGTGTGTGTGTGTGTGTGTGTGTGTGTGCTTGTAGTTGGTGAAGAAGCACTCTGAACAACGTTTTAACCCTGTCTGATGCCCAAGTCTCTCTCTGCCCCCATGGAGCTGCCGCCACTCCTGGGAAAACATACACAGGGTAATGTACATGTAGGGAGAACACACACACAAAACTATACGCATATACTGTACTATCAGCATGTGTTATAAAACTGTGTGTGTGTGTGTTTTAAAGGTATAAAAAATATATTTCTCTGCATTTAGGTATTGAGGTCGATAGGCCAGTGGTCTATTGGGTCTAATATCCTCAAGGAGTCTATATACCTGGCCTACATCTCTGCCATCCAGAACAGCAAACACTTCATCTACATACTGTAGAGGTGACCATCATACTTTAGCTATAAGACTGCTTACCTAGGTCAAATGAGGTTGTATGATAACTTATTTGTCTTAAGCTGGGATTCAAACAAGTCACACTGCGACAACATCACACTGCACTTGACTTTTAACCTCTCTGGGCCAGTGGGACGCTTGCGTCCCACCTACTCAACAGCCAGTGTAATCCCGTGGCGCGATATTCAAATACCTTAGAAATGCTATTACTTCAATTTCTCAAACATATGACTATTTTACACCATTTTAACCTCTTACATCTAGACGTTCCGCTAGCGGAACACCTGCTCCAATATCCAATGATGGGCGTGGCGCGAAATACAAACTCCTCTAAAATACAATAACTTCAATTTTTCAAACATATGACTATTTCTCTCCTTTATCTAACCACACTGTCCGATTTCAAAAAGGCTTTACAACGAAAGCAAAACATTAGATTATGTCAGCAGAGTACCAAGCCAGAAATAATCAGACACCCATTTTTCAAGCTAGCATATAATGTCACATAAACCCAAACCACAGCTAAATGCAGCACTAACCTTTGATGATCTTCCTCAGATGACAATCCTAGGACATTATGTTATACAATACATGCATGTTTTGTTCAATAAGTTCATATGTATATCAAAAAACTGCTTTTTACATTAGCATGTGACGTTCAGAACTAGCATACCCCCCGCAAACTTTCCTGGGAATTTACTAACAATTTACTAAATTACTCACGATAAACGTTCACAAAAAGCATAACAATTATTTTAAGAATTATAGATACAGATCTCCTCTATGCAATCGATATGTCCGATTTTAAAATAGCTTTTTGGTGAAAGCACATTTTGCAATATTCTAAGTACATAGCCCAGCCATCACGGGCTAGCTATTTAGACACCCGGCAAGTTTAGCCTTCACCAAAATCAGATTTACTATAACAAAAATGTTATTACCTTTGTTGTCTTCGTCAGAATGCACTCCCAGGACTACTACTTCAATAACAAATGTTGGTTTGGTCCCAAATAATCCATCGTTATATCCGAATAGCGGCGTTTTGTTCTTGCGTTCCAGAAACTATCCGAAATGGTAAATCAGGGTCGAACGCATGGCACAATTCGTGACAAAAAAATTCTAAATATTCCATTACCGTACTTCGAAGCATGTCAACCGCTGTTTAAAATCAATTTTTATGCAATTTATCTCGTAAAAAAGCGATAATATTCCGACCGGGAATCTCCTTTTCGGCAAACAGAGGAAAAATCACGAAGACGGGGGCGGCCAGTGCACGCGCCTAAGCCCACAGTCCCTTGATCGGCCACTGGAGAAAGGCGATAATGTGTTTCAGCCTGGGGCTGGAATGACGACATTCAGGTTTTTCCCGGGCTTTGAGAGCCTATGGAAGACGTAGGAAGTGTCACGTTAGAGCAGAGATCCTTTGTAATAGATAGAGATGGCAAAGAAGTTCAAGAAATGGTCAGACAGGCCACTTCCTGTAAAGGAATCTCTCGGGTTTTGACCTGCCATTTGAGTTCTGTTATACTCACAGACACCATTCAAACAGTTTTAGAAACTTTGGGGTGTTTTCCATCCAAAGCCAATAATTATATGCATATTCTAGTTACTGGGCAGGAGTAGTAACCAGATTAAATCGGGTACGTTTTTTTATCCAGTCGTGAAAATACTGCCCCCTAGCTGTAACAGGTTAACCTCTCTGGGCTAGGCGGGACGAATTCGTCCCACCTACGCAACAGCCAGTCTAATCCAGTGGCGCGATTTTCAAATACCTTAGAAATGCTATTACTTCAATTTCTCAAACATATGACAATTTTACAGCATTTTAAAGACAAGACTCTCGTTAATCTAACCACACTGTCCGATTTCAAAAAGGCTTTACAACAAAAGCAAAACATTAGATTATGTCAGCAGAGTACCCAGCCAGAAATAATCAGTCACCCATTTTTCAAGCTAGCATATAATGTCACAAAAACCCAGAAGACAGCTAAATGCAGCACTAACCTTTGATGATCTTCATCAGATGACAACCCTAGGACATTATGTTATACAATACATGCATGTTTTGTTCAATCAAGTTCATATTTATATCAAAAACCAGATTTTTACATTAGCATGTGACGTTCAGAACTAGCATACCCCCCGCAAACCTCCGGTGAATTTACTAAATTACTCACGATAAACGTTCACAAAAAACATAACAATTATTTTAAGAATTATAGACACAGAACTCCTTTGTGCAATCGAGGTGTCCGATTTTAAAATAGCTTTTCGGTGAAAGCACATTTTGCAATATTCTCAGGAGATAGCCCAGCCATCACGGCTAGCCATTTAGACACCGACCAAGTTTAGCCCTGACCAAAGTCAGATTTACTATTACAAAAGTTTGATTACATTTGTTGTCTTCGTCAGAATGCACTCCCAGGACTGCTACTTCAATAACAAATGTTTGTTTGGTCCAAAATAATCCATCGTTATATCAGAATAGCGGCGTTTTGTTCGTGCGTTCCAGACACTATCCGAAAAGGTAAATCAGGGTCGCGAGCATGGCGCAATTCGTGACAAAAACATTCTAAATATTCCATTACCGTACTTCGAAGCATGTCAATCGCTGTTTAAAATCAATTTTTATGCCATTTTTCTCGTAAAAAAGCGATAATATTCCGACCGGGAATCTCCTTTTAGGTAAACAGAGGAAAGAAAACAAAGCTTTCGGTCGACGCGGGCACGAGCCTGAGTCTCACAGTACTGTAACCAGCCACTATCCAAACGCGCTACTTTTTTTCAGCCAGAGCCTGCAAAGTCACGATTCAGCTTTTTGCCGCCTTCTGAGAGCCCATGTGAGCCGTAGGAAGTGTCACGTTATAGCAGAGATCCTTTGCAATGGATAGAGATGGCAAAGAAGGCCAAGAAATGGTCAGACAGGGTACTTCCTGTACAGAATCTTCTCAGGTTTTTACCTGCCATTTGAGTTCTGTTATACTCACAGACACCATTCAAACAGTTTTAGAAACTTTGGAGTGTTTTCTATCCAAAGCCAATAATTATATGCATATTCTAGTTACTGGGCAGGAGTAGTAACCAGATTAAATCGGGTACGTTTTTTATCCGGCCGTGCAAATACTGCCCCCTATCCCCAAAAGGTTAAAGGTAATTTAAGCTTGAGCTGATGTTGGTGCAATGCGATGTCTAGCGCAGTGCGATGTCGGTGTGGTCTTACAATAAGAAATGTTTTGGCCCTTCATCAATCACTTTTGGTACATAACCAATGCATCTCTTCCAGAACCAGTTTTCATCAGCTGTGCAGACAGAACCATTCACAACAGCATAGGAAACTATGTGTCGGTCTATCCCTGTTCTCTCCTCTCTGCACAGGCCATACAAACGCTTCACATCGCGTGGCCGCTGCCACTCTAACCTGGTGGTCCCAGCGCGCACGACCCACGTGGAGTTCCAGGTCTCCGGCCTCTGGAACTGCCGGTCTGCGGCCAACAAGGCAGAGTTCATATCACTATGCTACCCTCCAGTCCCTCGACTTCTTGGCGCTGACGGAAACATGGATTACCACAGAAAACACTGCTACTCCGACTGCTCTCTCCTCGTTTGACCACGTGTTCTCGCACAACCGAGAGCATCTGGCCAGTGGGGTGGCGGCACTGGAATCCTCATCTCTCCCAAATGGACATTCTCTCTTTCTCCCCTGACCCATCTGTCTATCGCCTCCTTTGAATTCCATGCTGTCACAATCA
Source organism: Salmo salar (assembly GCF_965601325.2). Classification (NCBI taxonomy): domain Eukaryota; kingdom Metazoa; phylum Chordata; class Actinopteri; order Salmoniformes; family Salmonidae; genus Salmo; species Salmo salar. The sequence continues at coordinate 1,111,909 of NC_138315.1, read as the reverse complement.
CTAGCCCATTCAAGCTTAACATCCTTATCATTTATCGCCCTCCAGGTTCCCTTGGAGAGTTCATCAATGAGCTTGACGCCTTGATAAGTTCCTTTCCTGAGGATGGCTCCCACCTCACAGTTCTGGGTGCCTTTAACCTCCCTACGTCTACCTTTGACTCATTTCTCTCTGCCTCCTTCTTTCCACTCCTCTCCTCTTTTGACCTCACCCTCTCACCGTCCCCCCTACTCACAAGGCAGGCAATACGCTTGACCTCATCTTCACTAGATGCTGTTCTTCTACTAATCTCACTGCAACTCCTCTCCAAGTCTCCGATCACTACCTTGTATCCTTTTCCCTCTCGCTCTCCTCCAACACTACTCACTCTGCCCCTACTCAGATGGTATTGCGCCGTCACAACCTTCGCTCTCTCTCTCCTGCTACTCTCTCCTCTTCCATCCTATCATCTCTTCCCTCTGCTCAGTCCTTCTCCAACCAATCTCCTGATTCTGCATCCTCAACCCTCCTCTCCTCCCTTTCTGCATCCTTTGACTCTCTATGTCCCCTATCCTCCCGACCGGCTCGGTCCTCCCCTCCTGCTCCGTGGCTTGATGACTCATTGCGAGCTCACAGAACAGGGCTCCGGGCAGCCGAGCGGAAATGGAGGAAAACTAGCCTCCCTGCAGACCTGGCATCTTTTCACTCATCCTCTTTACATTTTCCTCCTCTGTTTCTGCTGCTAAAGCCACTTTCTACCACTCTAACTTCCAAGCATCTGCCTCTAACCCTAGGAAGCTCTTTGCCACCTTCTCCTCCCTCCTGAATCCTCCTCCCCCTCCCCCCTCCTCCCCCTCTGCGGATGACTTCGTCAACCATTTTGAAAAGAAGGCCGACGACATCCGATCCTCGTTTGTTAAAACTCATGGTACCCTTCGTCAGCTCATATCTGTGTGAAGCTGGGTTCAGCAGTGCTCTCGTCTGCATTAACCTCTTACATCTAGACGTTCCGCTAGCGGAACACCTGCTCCAATATCTAATGATAGGCGTGGCGCGAATTACAAATTCCTCAAAAATACAAAAATTCAATTTTTCAAACATGTGACTATTTCACAGCTATTTAAAGACAAGACTCTCCTTTATCTAACCACACTGTCCGATTTCAAAAAGGCTTTACAGCGAAAGCAAAACATTAGATTATGTCAGCAGATTACCAAGCCAGAAATAATCAGACACCCATTTTTCAAGCTAGCATATAATGTCACAAAAACCCAGAAGACAGCTAAATGCAGCACTAACCTTTGATGATCTTCATCAGATGACACACCTAGGACATTATGTTATACAATACATGCATGTTTTGTTCAATCAAGTTCATATTTATATCAAAATACAGCTTTTTACATTAGTATGTGACGTTCAGAACTAGCATACCCCCCGCAAACTTCCGGGGAATTTGCTAACAATTTACTAAATTACTCACGATAAACGTTCACAAAAAGCATAACAATTATTTTAAGAATTATAGATACAGAACTCCTCTATGCACTCGATATGTCCGATTTTAAAATAGCTTTTTGGTGAAAGCACATTTTGCAATATTCTAAGTACATAGCCAAGGCATCACGGGCTAGCTATTTAGACACCCGGCAAGTTTAGCACTCACCAATATCAGATTTACTATTATAAAAGTTTGATTACCTTTGTTGTCTTCGTCAGAATGCACTCCCAGGACTGCTACTTCAATAACAAATGTTTGTTTGGTCCAAAATAATCCATCGTTATATCAGAATAGCGGCGTTTTGTTCGTGCGTTCCAGACACTATCCGAAATGGTAAATCAGGGTCGAGCGCATGGCGCAATTCGTGACAAAAAAATTCTAAATATTCCATTACCGTACTTCGAAGCATGTCAATCGCTTTTTAAAATCCATTTTTATGCCATTTTTCTCGTAAAAAAGCGATAATATTCCGACCGGGAATGTCCATTTAGCTAAACAGAGGAAAGAAAACAAAGCTTTCGGTCGACGCGGGCACGAGCCTGAGTCTCACAGTACTGTAACCAGCCACTAGCCAAACGCGCTACTTTGTTTCAGCCAGAGCCTGCAAAGCCACGATTCAGCTTTTTGCCGCCTTCTGAGAGCCCATGTGAGCCGTAGGAAGTGTCACGTTATAGCAGAGATCCTTTGCAATGGATAGAGATGGCAAAGAAGGCCAAGAAATGGTCAGACAGGGTACTTCCTGTACAGAATCTTCTCAGGTTTTTACCTGCCATTTGAGTTCTGTTATACTCACAGACACCATTCAAACAGTTTTAGAAACTTTGGAGTGTTTTCTATCCAAAGCCAATAATTATATGCATATTCTAGTTACTGGGCAGGAGTAGTAACCAGATTAAATCGGGTACGTTTTTAATCCAGCCGTGAAAATACTGCCCCCTAGCCATAACAGGATAACAATTATTTTAAGAATTATAGATACAGAACTCCTCTATGCACTCGATATGTCCGATTTTAAAATAGCTTTTCGGGGAAAGCACATTTTGCAATATTCTCAGTAGTAGCCCGGCATCACAGGGCTAGCTATTTAGACACCCAGCAGGTTTAGCACTCACCAAAATCAGATTTTCTATAAGAAAAATGTTATTACCTTTGCTGTCTTTGTCAGAATGCACTCCCAGGACTTCTACTTCAATAACAAATGTTGGTTTGGTCCAAAATAATCCATCGTTATATCCAAATAGCGGCGTTTTGTTCGTGCGTTCAAGACACTATCTGAAAGGGTAAATAAGGGTTACGAGCATGGCGCAACTCGTGACAAAAAAATTCTAAATATTCCATTAACGTACTTCGAAGCATGTCAATCGCTTTTTAAAATCCATTTTTATGCAATTTTTCTCGTAAAAAAGCGATAATATTCCGACCGGGAATGTCCATTTAGCTAAACAGAGGAAAGAAAACAAAGCTTTCGGTCGACGCGGGCACGAGCCTGAGTCTCACAGTACTGTAACCAGCCACTAGCCAAACGCGCTACTTTGTTTCAGCCAGAGCCTGCAAAGCCACGATTCAGCTTTTTGCCGCCTTCTGAGAGCCCATGTGAGCCGTAGGAAGTGTCACGTTATAGCAGAGATCCTTTGCAATGGATAGAGATGGCAAAGAAGGCCAAGAAATGGTCAGACAGGGTACTTCCTGTACAGAATCTTCTCAGGTTTTTACCTGCCATTTGAGTTCTGTTATACTCACAGACACCATTCAAACAGTTTTAGAAACTTTGGAGTGTTTTCTATCCAAAGCCAATAATTATATGCATATTCTAGTTACTGGGCAGGAGTAGTAACCAGATTAAATCGGGTACGTTTTTAATCCAGCCGTGAAAATACTGCCCCCTAGCCATAACAGGATAACAATTATTTTAAGAATTATAGATACAGAACTCCTCTATGCACTCGATATGTCCGATTTTAAAATAGCTTTTCGGGGAAAGCACATTTTGCAATATTCTCAGTAGTAGCCCGGCATCACAGGGCTAGCTATTTAGACACCCAGCAGGTTTAGCACTCACCAAAATCAGATTTTCTATAAGAAAAATGTTATTACCTTTGCTGTCTTTGTCAGAATGCACTCCCAGGACTTCTACTTCAATAACAAATGTTGGTTTGGTCCAAAATAATCCATCGTTATATCCAAATAGCGGCGTTTTGTTCGTGCGTTCAAGACACTATCTGAAAGGGTAAATAAGGGTTACGAGCATGGCGCAACTCGTGACAAAAAAATGCAAAATATTCCATTACCGTACTTCGAAGCATGTCAACCGCTGTTTAAAATCCATTTTTATGCCATTTTTCTCTTAAAAAAGCGATAATATTCCGACCGGGAATCTGCATTTAGGTAAACAGAGGAAAGAAAATAAAGCATTCGGTCGACTCGTGCACGCGCCTAAGCCCACAGTACTCTGATCGGCCACTTGCCAAACGCGATAAAGTATTTCAGCCAGAGCCTGCCTCGATATCCTTCAGCTTTTTCCCGGGCTCTGAGAGCCTATGGGAGCCGTAGGAAGTGTCACGTTATTGCAAATATACTCAGTCTTCAATAAAAAGAGCCAAGATAAAACACAACTTGTCAGACAGGCCACTTCCTGCATGGAATCTTCTCAGGTTTTGGCCTGCCATATGAGTTCTGTTATACTCACAGACACCATTCAAACAGTTTTAGAAACTTTAGGGTGTTTTCTATCCAAAGCCAATAATTATATGCATATTCTAGTTACTGGGCAGGAGTAGTAACCAGATTAAATCGGGTACGTTTTTTATCCAGCCGTGTCAATACTGCCCCCTAGCCCTAACAGGTTAAGTCAAACGACACCACTGGTCCTGCTCACACTGCCCTACCCTATGCTTTGACCTCTTTCTCCCCTCTCTCTCCAGATGAAATCTTGCGTCTTGTGACGGCCGGCCGCCCAACAACCTGCCCGCTTGACCCTATCCCCTCCTCTCTTCTCCAGACCATTTCCGGAGACCTTCTCCCTTACCTCACCTCGCTCATCAACTCATGCTTGACCGCTGGCTACGTCCCTTCCATCTTCAAGAGAGCGAGAGTTGCACCCCTTCTCAAAAAACCTACACTCGATCCCTCCGATGTCAACAACTACAGACCAGTATCCCTTCTTTCTTTTCTCTCCAAAACTCTTGAACGTGCCGTCCTTGGCCAGCTCTCCTGCTATCTCTCTCAGAATGACCTTCTCGATCCAAATCAGTCAGGTTTCAAGGCTGGTCATTCAACTGAGACTGCTCTTCTCTGTGTCACGGAGGCTCTTCGCACTGCTAAAGCTAACTCTCTCTCCTCTGCTCTCATCCTTCTAGACCTATCTGCTGCCTTTGATACTGTGAACCATCAGATCCTCCTGTCCACCCTCTCCGAGTTGGGTATCTCCGGCGCGGCTCAATATTGGATTGCGTCCTACCTGACAGGTCGCTCCTACCAGGTGGCGTGGCGAGAATCTGTCTCCGCACCACGTGCTCTCACCACTGGTGTCCCCCAGGGCTCAGTTCTAGGCCCTCTCCTATTCTCGCTATACACCAAGTCACTTGGCTCTGTCATATCCTCACATGGTCTCTCCTATCATTGCTACGCGGACGACACACAATTAACTTCTTGGGGCTATGTGGGACGCTAGCGTGCCACCCGTGGTGCACCCTATCAACAGCAGGTGCATTTCAAGAGCGGCAAATTTGAAACCAAATAAATGTCAAAATTCAAATTTTTCAAACATACAACTATCTTACACCCTTTGAAAGATAAACATCTCCTTAATCTAACCACGTTTTCCGATTTCAAAAAGGTTTTACGGCGAAAGCATAAAGTTAGATTATGTTAGGAGAGTACATTGACAATAGCTGTGTGTAATGTTTTGTCAATTCAAAGACAGGGTCACCAAAACCATAAAACCAGCTAAAATGATGCACTAACCTTTTACAATCTCCATCAGATGACACTCCTAGGACATTATGTTAGACAATGCATGCATTTTTAGTTCTATCAAGTTCATATTTATATCCAAAAACAACGTTTTACTATGGCATTGATGTTGAGGAAATCGTTTCCCTCCAATAACCGGCAGTCAAGTCAGCACCACAAATGAAATAATTAAAATTAGAAAACATTGGTAAAATATTATATTGTCATTTAAAGAATTATAGATTTACATCTCTTGAACGCAATCAACTTGCCAGATTTAAAAATAACCTTACTGGGAAATCACACTTTGCAATAATCTGAGCACTGCGCCCAGAAAAATATGCTTTGCTATACAGACAAACGGCCATGTTGGAGAGATCTAAAATCGAAAATACTATGTAAATAATCCATTACCTTTGATTCTCTTCATCAGATGTCACTTCCCGGATTCCCAGGTCCATAACGAATGTAGTTTTGTTCAAAAAAGCTCATCATTTATATCCAAAAAGATCCGTGTTGTTAGCACATGATCTAAGCCAGCCGGACTTCTCGTCATGAACGAGGGGAAAAAATATATTTACGTTCGTTCAAACATGTCAAACGTTGTATAGCATAAATCATTAGGGCCTTTTTTAACCAGAACATGAATAATATTCAAGGTGGACGAATGCATTCTCTTTTAAAACGTTTTGGAACGAGGGTACCCAACATGACCTCGCGCGCCAGAGTCTAATCGGCCATCACCGTTCCAAGGCTCTTGTTCGGTCAGATCTCATACTAGAAGATTCAAAACACTTTGTAAAGGCTGGTGACATCTAGTGGAACATTAATCAGCCCCTGTGTGTTTCAATGGCATAGGCTTAAAGGTAATTCAACACATCAGGTATCCACTTCCTGTCAGAAAATGTCTCAGGGTTTTGCCTGCCAAATGAGTTCTGTTATACTCACAGACACCATTCAAACAGTTTCATACTAATACGACTTCCCGAAGCGGATCCTCTGTTTGGCCCACCACCCAGGACATTGGATCGGATCCCAGCCGGCGACCCAAAACAACGGCGCCGTAGAAGGGGCAGATGGAGCGGTCTTCTGGTCAGGCTCCGTAGATGGGCACATTGTGCACCGCTCTCGAGCATACTACTCGCCAATGTCCAGTCTCTTGACAACAAGGTAGACAAAATCCAAGCAAGGGTTGCCTTCCAGAGAGACATCACAGACTCTAACATTCTTTGTTTCACGGAAACATGGCTCACTCGAGACACGCTATCGGAGTCGGTACAGCCACCTGGTTTCTTCACACATCGCGCCGACAGAAACAAGCATCTCTCTGGTAAGAAGAAGGGCGGAGGTGTATGCCTTATGATTAATGAGACGTGGTGTGATCATATCAAAATAAAGGACCTCAAGTCCTTTTGTTCACCTGACTTAGAATTCCTCACAATCAAATGCCGACCGTATTATCTACCAAGAGAATTCTCTTCGATCATAATCACAGTCGTGTATATTCCCTCCCAAACAGACACATCGACGGCCCTGAAAGAACTTCAGTTGACTCTATGTATCTGGAAACCACATATCCTGAGGCTGCATCTATTATAGCTGCGGATTTTAACAAGGCTAATCTGAAAACAAGGCTCCCTAAATTCTATCAGCATATCGATTGCGCAACCTGGGCTGGCAAAACCCTGGATCATTGTTATTCTAACTTCTGCAACGCATATAAGGCCCTCCCCCGCCCTCCTTTCGGAAAAGCTGACCACGACTCCATTTTGTTGCTCCCAGCCTATAGACAGAAACTAAAACAGGAAGCACCCGCGCTCAGGTCTGTTCAACGCTGGTCCGACCAATCGGATTCCACGCTTCAAGATTGCTTCGGTCACGTGGACTGGGATGTGTTCCGCATAGCGTCGAACAACAACATTGATGAATACGCTGATTCGGTGAGTGAGATAATTAGCAAGTGCATCGGTGATGTTGTACCCACAGCGTCTATTAAAACATTCCCCAACCAGAAACTGTGGCTTGATGGCAGCATTCGCGCAAAACTGAAAGCACAATCCACTGCTTTTAATCAGGGCAAGGTGACCGGAAACATGACCGAATACAAACAGTGTAGCTATTCCCTCCACAAGGCAATCAAACAAGCTAAGCGTCAGTATAGAGACAAAGTACAGTTGCAATTCAACGGCTCAGACACGAGAGGTATGTGGCAGGGTCTACAGTCAAGAAAAACCAGCACCGTCGTGGACCACGATGTCTTGCTCTCAGACAGACTAAACAACTTCTTTGCTCGCTTTGAGGACAATACAGTGCCACGGACACTGCCCGCTACCAAAACCTGCGGGCTCTCCTTCACTGCAGTCAACGTGAGTAAAACATTTAAACGTGTTAACCCTCGCAAGACTGCAGGCCCAGACGGCATCCCCAGCCGCGTCCTCAGAGCATGCACAGACCAGCTGGCTGGTGTGTTTACGGACATATTCAATCCATCCTTATCCCAGTCTGCTGTTCCCACATGCTTCAAGAGGGCCAACATTGTTCCTGTTCCCAAGAAAGCTAAGGTAACTGAGCTAAATGACTAACAATTATTTTAAGAATTATAGATACAGACCTCCTCTATGCACTCGATATGTCCGATTTTAAAATAGCTTTTTGGTGAAAGCACATTTTGCAATATTCTAAGTACATAGCCAGGCATCACGGGCTAGCTATTTAGACACCCGGCAAGTTTAGCACTCACCATAATCATATTTACTATTATAAAAGTTTGATTACCTTTTGTTGTCTTCGTCAGAATGCACTCCCAGGACTGCTACTTCAATAACAAATGTTGGTTTGGTCCAAAATAATCCATCGTTATATCCGAATAGCGGCGTTTTGTTCGTGCGTTCCAGACACTATCCGAAATGGTAAAGAAGGGTCGTGCGCATGGCGCAATTCGTGACAAAAAAATTCTAAATATTCCATTACCGTACTTCGAAGCATGTCAACCGCTGTTTAAAATCAATTTTTACGCCATTTTTCTCGTAGAAAAGCGATAATATTCCGACAGGGAATCTCCTTTTCGGCAAACAGAGGAAAAAATCACAAAGGCGGGGGCGGTCGGGTCACGCGCCTAAGCCCAGAGTCCCTTGATCGGCCACTTGAGAAAGGCGATAATGTGTTTCAGCCTGGGGCTGGGATGACGACATTCAGGTTTTTCCCGGGCTCTGAGCGCCTATGGACGACGTAGGAAGTGTCACGTTAGAGCAGAGATCCTTAGTAAAAGATAGAGATGGAAAAGAAGTTCAAAAAATGGTCAGACAGGCCACTTCCTGTAAAGGAATCTCTCAGGTTTTGACCTGCCATTTGAGTTCTGTTATACTCACAGACACCATTCAAACAGTTTTAGAAACTTTAGGGTGTTTTCTATCCATATGTAATAAGTATATGCATATTCTAGTTACTGGGTAGGAGTGGTAACCAGATTAAATCGGGTATGTTTTTTATCCAGCCGTGTCAATACTGCCCCCTAGCCCTAACAGGTTAAAGTGGAAAACCACACTACAGGCTGATCCAACTTTGATGTAATGTCCTTAAAACAAGTCAAAATGAGGCTCAGTAGTGTGTGTGGCCTCCACGTGCTTGTATGACCTCCCTACAATGCCTGGGCATGCTCCTGATGAGGTGGCGGATGTTCTCCTGAGGGATCTCCTCCCAGACCTGGTCTAAAGCATCCGCCAACTCCTGGACAGTCTGTGGTACAACGTGGCGTTGGTGGATGGAGCGAGACATGATGTCCCAGATGTGCTCAATTGGATTCAGGTCTGGGGAATGGGCGGGCCAGTCCATAGCATCAATGCCTTCCTCTTGCAGGAACTGCTGACACACTCCAGCCACATGAGGTCTAGCATTGTCTTGCATTAGGAGGAACCCAGGGCCAGCCAGCATATGGTCTCAAAAGGGGTCTGAGGATATCAACTCGGTACCTAATGGAAGTCAGGCTACCTCTGGCGAGCACATGGAGGGCTGTGCGGCCCCCCAAAGAAATGCCACCCCACACCATGACTGACCCACCGCCAAACCGGTCATGCTGGAGGATGTTGCAGGCAGCAGAACATTCTCCACGGCGTCTCCAGACTCCGTCACGTCTGTCACGTGCTCAGTGTGAACCTGCTTTCATCTGTGAAGAGCACAGGGCGCCAGTGGCGAATTTGCCAATCTTGGTGTTCTCTGGCAAATGCCAAACGTCCTGCACGGTGTTGGGCTGTAAGCACAACCCCCACCTGTGGACGTCGGGCCCTCATACCACCCTCATGGAGTCTGTTTCTGACCGTTTGAGCAGACACATGCACATTTGTGGCTTGCTGGAGGTCATTTTGCAGGGCTCTGGCAGTGCTTCTCCTGCTCCTTCTTGCACAAAGGCGGAGGTAGCGGTCCTGCTGCTGGGTTGTTGCCCTCCTACGGCCTCCTCCACGTCTCCTGATGTACTGGCCTGTCTCCTGGTAGCGCCTCCATGCTCTGGACACTACGCTGACAGACACAGCAAACCTTCTTGCCACAGCTTGTATTGATGTGCCATCCTGGATGAGCTGCACTCCCTGAGCCACTTGTGTGGGTTGTAGACTCCGCCTCATGTTACCACTAGAGTGAAAGCACCGCCAGCATTCAAAAGTGACCAAAACATCAGCCAGGAAGCATAGGAACTGAGAAGTGGTCTGTGGTCCCCACCTGCAGAACCACTCCTTTATTGGGGGTGTCTTGCTAATTGCCTATAATTCCCAGCTGTTGTCTATTCCATTTGCACAACAGCATGTGAAATTTATTGTCAATCAGTGTTGCTTCCTAAGTGGACAGTTTGATTTCACAGAAGTGTGATTGACTTGGAGTTACATTGTGTTGTTTAACCTGTTAGGGCTAGGGGGCAGTATTGACACGGCTGGATAAAAAACGTACCCGATTTAATCTGGTTACTACTCCTGCCCAGTAACTAGAATATGAATATAATTATTGGCTTTGGATAGAAAACACCCTAAAGTTTCTAAAACTGTTTGAATGGTGTCTGTGAGTATAACAGAACTCATATGGCAGGCCAAAACCTGAGAAGATTCCATGCAGGAAGTGGCCTGTCTGACAAGTTGTGTTTCATCTTGGCTCTTTTTATTGAAGACTGAGGATCTTTGCTATAACGTGACACTTCCTACGGCTCCCATAGGCTCTCAGAGCCCGGGAAAAAGCTGAACGATATCGAGGCAGCCTCTGGCTGAAACACTTTATCACGTTTGGCAAGTGGCCGATCAGAGTACTATGGGCTTAGGCGCGTGCCCGAGTCGACCCCATGCTTTATTTTCTTTTGTCTGTTTACCTAAACGCAGATTCTCGGTCGGAATATTATCGCTTTTTTTATGAGAAAAATGGCATAAAAATAGATTTTAAACAGCGGTTGACATGCTTCGAAGTACGGTAATGGAATATTTAGATTTTTTTTGTCACAAATTGCGCCATGCTCTTCACCCTTATTTACCCTTTCGGATAGTGTCTTGAACGCACGAACATAACGCCGTTATTTGGATATAACTATGGATTATTTTGAACCAAACCAACATTTGTTTTTGAAGTAGAAGTCCTGGGAGTGCATTCTGATGAAGACAGCAAAGGTAATACCATTTTTCTTATAGTAAATCTGACTTTGGTGAGTGCTAAACTTGCTGGGTGTCTAAATAGCTAGCCCTGTGATGCCGGGCTATCTACTGAGAATATTGCAAAATGTGCTTTCACCAAAAAGCTATTTTCAAATCGGACATATCGAGTGTATAGAGGAGTTCTGTATCTATAATTCTTAAAATAATTGCTATGTTTTTTGTGAACGTTTATCGTGAGTAATTTAGTAAATTCACCGGAGGTTTGCGGGGGGTATGCTAGTTCTGAACGTCACATGCTAATGTAAAAAGCTGGTTTTTGATATAAATATGAACTTGATTGAACAAAACATGCATGTATTGTATAACATAATCTCCTAGGGTTGTCATCTGATGAAGATAATCAAAGGTTAGTGCTGCATTTAGCTGTCTTCTGGGTTTTTGTGACATTATATGCTAGCTTGAAAAATGGGTGTCTGATTATTTCTGGCTGGGTACTCTGCTGACATAATCTAATATTTTGCTTTTGTTGTAAAGCCTTTTTGAAATCGGACAGTGTGGTTAGATTAACCTCTATGGGCTAGGTGGGACGCTTGCGTTCCACCTACGTAACAGCCACTGCCAGCCTGTGGCGCGATTTTCAAAACCTTAAAAATCCTATTACTTCAATTTCTCAAACATATGACTATTTTACAGCCATTTAAAGACAAGACTCTCGTTAATCTAACCACACTGTCCGATTTCAAAAAGGCTTTACAACGAAAGCAAAACATTAGATTATGTCAGCAGAGTACCAAGCCAGAAATAATCAGACACCCATTTTTCAAGCCAGCATATAATGTCACCAAAACCCAGAAGACAGCTAAATGCAGCACTCACCTTTGATGATCTTCATCAGATGACAACCCTAGGACATTATGTTATACAATACATGCATGTTTTGTTCAATCAAGTTCATATTTATATCAAAAACCAGCTTTTTACATTAGCATGTGACGTTCAGAACTAGCATACCCCCCGCAAACTTCCGGGGAATTCGCTAACATTTTACTAAATTACTCACGATAAACGTTCACAAAAAGCATAACAATTATTTTAAGAATTATAGATACAGACCTCCTCTATGCACTCGATATGTCCGATTTTAAAATAGCTTTTTGGTGAAAGCACATTTTGCAATATTCTAAGTACATAGCCCAGGCATCACGGGCTCGCTATTTAGACACCCGGCAAGTTTAGCACTCACCATAATCATATTTACTATTATAAAAGTTTGATTACCTTTTGTTGTCTTCGTCAGAATGCACACCCAGGACTGCTACTTCAATAACAAATGTTGGTTTGGTCCAAAATAATCCATCGTTATATCCGAATAGCGGCGTTTTGTTCGTGCGTTCCAGACACTATCCGAAATAGTAAAGAAGTGTCGCGCGCATGGCGCAATTCGTGACAATAAAATTCTAAATATTCCATTACCGTACTTCGAAGCATGTCAACCGCTGTTTAAAATCAATTTTTACGACACTTTTCTCGTAGAAAACCGATAATATTCCGACAGGGAATCTCCTTTTCGGCAAACAGAGGAAAAAATCCCAAAGGCGGGGGCGGTCGGGGTCACGTGCATAAGGCCAGTGTCCCTTGATCGGCCACTTGAGAAAGGCGATAATGTGTTTCAGCATGGGGCTGGAATGACGACATTCTGTTTTTTCCCGGGCTCTGAGCGCCTATGGACGACGTGGGAAGTGTCACGTTAGAGCAGAGATCCTTAGTAAATGATAGAGATGGAAAAGAAGTTCAAGAAATGGTCAGACAGCCCACTTCCTGTAAAGGAATCTCTCAGGTTTTGACCTGCCATTTGAGTTCTGTTATACTCACAGACACCATTCAAACAGTTTTAGAAAATTTAGGGTGTTTTCTATCCATATGTAATAAGTATATGCATATTCTAGTTACTGGGTAGGAGTGGTAACCAGATTAAATCGGGTATGTTTTTTATCCAGCCGTGTCAATACTGCCCCCTAGCCCTAACAGGTTAACAAGAGTCTTGTCTTTAAAATGCTGTAAAATAGTCATATGTTTGAGAAATTGAAGTAATAGCATTTCTAAGGTATTTGAAAATCGCGCCACTGGATTAGACTGGCTGTTGCGTAGGTGGGACGAATTTGTCCCGCCTAGCCCAGAGAGGTTATTCAAATAACAGAAATAGTCATATTTAACATTCATGAAAATACAAGTGTCATACATCAGTTAAAACTTTAACCTCACTAGGATAGGGGGCAGCATTTGGAATTTTAGATGAAAAGCGTGCCCAAAGTAAACTGCCTGTTACTCAGGCCCAGAAGCTAGGATATGCATCGATAGATTTGGATAGAGATTTAGATTTGGATAGAAAACACTCTAAAGTTTCCAAAACTGTTAAAATAATGTCTGTGAGTATAACAGAACTGATATGGCAGGCGAAAACCTGAGGACAAATCATCCAGAATTTTTTTTATTCAGCCCACCATTGATTCCAATGGCTGTCACTTTTAGTATGAAGGGAAAACCTCCCAGATTGCAGTTCCTAGGGCTTCCAAGAGAATTCAACAGTCTTTAGAAATAGTTTCAGGCTTGTTTTTGGAAAAATTTGCTAGAATTTGTAGTTTTTCTAAGTGGCTCCCATTTTGGCTGAATTGTTTGTTACATGTACTGGCGAATGCGCGTACTTTGTTGTTTATCTCCGGTAATGACAATAACGATTCTCCGTCTAATTTTTTTCGTTTATTTACATATTAGGCTACCTGAGGTTTGATTATAAATGTTGTTTGACTTGTTTGGAGAAGTTTATTGGTTTAAAAAAATATCAGAAACTTTGAACATCCCACGGAGCACCATTAAATCCATTATTAAAAATTGGAAAGAATATGGCACCACAACAAACCTGCCAAGAAAGGGCCGCCCAACAAAACTCATGGACCGGGCAAGGAGGGCATTAATCAGAGAGGCAACAAAGAGACCAAAGGTAACCCTGAAGGAGCTGCAAAGCTCCACAGCAGAGATGGGAGTATCTGTCCATAGGACCACTTTAAGCCGTATACCCCATAGAGCTGGGCTTTACGGAAGAGTGGCCAGAAAAAAAGCCATTGCTTAATTTTGAGTGTGACTCCAAATCCAGACCTCCATGGGTTGATAAATTGGATTTCCATTGATTATTTTTGTGTGATTTTGTTGTCAGCACATTCAACTACGTAAAGAAAAAAATATTTAATAAGATTATTTCTTTCATTCAGATCTAGGATGTGTTGTTTAAGTGTCCCCTTTATTTTTTTGAGCAGTATATAATACATCATTTTAAAGATAATCTTCTGGTTAATCCAAGCACAGTGTCCGATTTCAAAAAGGCTTTACGGCGAAAGCATAGCATTAGATTATCTTAGGACAGCACCTAGACAAGAAAAACCACACAGCCATTTTCCAAGCAAGGAGAGGCGTCACAAAAACCAGAAATACAGCTAAAATTAATCACTATCCTTTGATGATCTTCATCAGATGGCACTCATAAGATGTTACACAATACACATGTTACACAATACATGTATGTTTTGCTCGATAAAGTTCATATTTATATCCAAAAACCCCATTGTGTAATGTTCAGAAATGTTTTGCCTCCAAAACGTCCGGTGAATGAGCACCTCAATTTACAGAAATACTCATCATAAACTTTGATAAAAGATACAAGTGTTATGCACAGAACTATAGATAAACTTCTCCTTAATGCAACTACTGTGTCAGATTTCAAAAAAGCTTTACGGTGAAAGCAAACTTTGCAATAATCTGAGTACAGACATCAAAACAAGCCATACAGATACCCGCCATTTTGAAGTCAACATAAGTCAGAAATAGCATTATAAATATTCACTTACCTTTGATGATCTTCATCGGAATGCACTCCCAGGAATCCCAGTTCCACAATAAATTTTAGTTTTGTTCGATAAAGTTCATCTTTATGTCCAAATACCTCCATTTTGTTCGCGCATTTAGTCCAGCACTCCAAATTCACTAAGCGCGCGAGTTTAGTCCAGACGAAAAGTCAAAATAGTTCCATTACAGTTCGTAGAAACATGTCAAACGATGTATAGAATCAATCTTTAGGATGTTTTTATCATGAATATTCAATAATACAGTTCATGTTCACGCTGAAATTTACATTATTTTGCCTCCAGTTCAACATACTGTATGTATCAATTATTGTACAGTTTACTAATTTGTTTTAGTAATGATTATTTAATGCAAACAATACCAGTTTTAAAAATAATACATTTAGTGACAATCTCTTTTGCAAAAATCAAGCAGAGGTTCTAGCTAGTGTTTCCCACTGTCCTTGGACTCTTGTCGGATGAAGTTGTTCGGTTTATCAAGTACCAGGCTCCCATGACTGTTATGATCATTTATTTACAAGTTAATTGCAATTAGCTTTTTGCTTTAGTGCCGTCTGTACCTAATAGAGCAGATCTAGTCTCACATGCAGAAGTAAGCCATCTGGTGCGAGAGACTCATTGGGAGGAGGAGACTAGAGCACACCCAGAATTTCTGACTGAGCGGACGCACATTTGAGCATCCACAGGATGGTCCATTTACTTTGTTCTGTTATAATTTATGTTATTAAATCCTGTGATTTAATTGGGGCATTTCCCCCTCATAGCAAATAGCTGGCAAAACAATTGAAGTGGTGCTGGCAGTCACTGAGAGTCAGGGTATTAAGTAACTGAACAGCTTGTTTTGAACAATGTATTATTGGAACAGGAAAATGTACAAACTTACTGCACTTTTATGATCATTTAAAACGTTATCCATGAATTATATAATATATATATATATTTTTATACAATTGTTTATATTTTATTGGCCAATCACAAGTGGGGCCCCGGCCCCTAATGCCCTTATGGGCGAGCCGCCACTCTAAATGAGTAGCCGTTTGGATAAGGGGATTGTAAATAGACATTTTAAAAACTGTAGATCTATTTTACCAATATGATTGCTAGAGAGAAATGTGAAACCAGTCATATGCCAGCAAACTGAAGCATATCAACATATTACCTTTTCCACATTGAAGCTTATGAAATGCTGACATTATAACTTGTGATGAAATTTGGAAACCCAAGTGATATGCTTCCATAGCCATGTACAAATGTGTCAGGTGCGTCGTAAAAAGTGGACCAAAACGCAGCGGGTATATGAATACTCATCTTCTTTTATTAGAAGGAAACCAAAACAAAACACATACAAAAACAACGACGAAAAACAGTCCTGTAAGGCTACACAGCTATACATGGAACAACTACCCACAAAACCCATGGAAAAACACCCCTACTAAATAGGACCTTCAATTAGAAGCAACGAGGAACAGCTGCCTCCAATTGAAGGTCAACCCAATAAACTAAACATAGAAATAGAAGAACTAGAACAAACATAGAACTATATTAACATAGAACATAACCCCCAAAAAAACGAAACACACAAAACAAACACACCCCTGCCACGTCCTGACCAACTACAATAACAAAATGACCCCTTTACTGGTCAGGACGTGACACAAATGACAGTATAGCGCCAATCCTACCCAGTTGTTTTATGATTTCTACAATGTTTTAATGAAATGTCCAGTCTTTTCACTGTATATTTAGCAATTTGTATCATGTTAAATATTAGCCACTATCGTCAGTTATACCATCAGTTATACCCACTGACTTTAGTGTTAGTTTCCTTACATTCAGCTCCATTGTCACGTCTTTCGTAGGTATTGGACCAAGGCGCAGTGGGTTGAGTGCTCATAATTCACTTTTATTGACCACGAAAACATACAAATGAACAGGATTCAGGCTAAACACAAAGCTATGCAACTACAACTACCCACAATACCCCATACAAAACAACCCCTATACATAGGACCTTCAATCAGAGGCAACTAGAAACAGCTGCCTCCAATTGAAGGTCAAATCAATAAACTGAAAATAGACGTAAACAACCTAGAACTAACATAGAATACACTAACCTAGAACCTAAACCTAAAACCCCGGTACACTCTAAACCAACACCCCTCTACATAAACACATAGCCCAAAAACCCCGAAACACTCTAAACAAATACCCCTTCTACATGAACACATAATATAACAAAGCCCTAAACACTCTAAACAAATACCCCCTGCCACGTCCTGACCAAGCTACAATAACAAATGATCCATTTACTGGTCAGGACGTGACATCCATTCCATTCCATTGTTAGTTTACCTTTATTTCCTCTGTCACATTCGTGTGGTTGTTCTGAGGATCATATTAGGCTAGCTTATTACAAGTTGTGCAATAATTTGGGACATGTAGGATATTTGAATCATTATGGAACACAGACCATAGGTAGCAGTTTAACCCTAGAGCCTGGTGCACGGTTCACGACGACTGGACCGTTGTAATAACAGTTCCAGTATTAGTGAGGATTATTAGGGTAGATTTATAGGACTACTGTTGTATCTTACTACAGTATGTATCTTGTTTGTGTGTGTGTGTGTGTTCAGGGAGAAAAGGCAGTTCCGGGTGTACATAGTGATGCCTCTGCTACCCAGATTTGAAGGCGACATCTCCTCAGGAGGGGGCCAAGCCATCAAAGCCATCATGTACTTTAATTACAGGTAATCACTGCTCACAATCTCACACCCTCTCACACACTCCTTCCCTAATTGCCTCAATTAAGCTCTAAATAAGCACTGGACACGCGCCTTTGCCTTAGAGACAGGAAAATTACAATGGTCAGGCTAAAAACAACAGTTACCTCATCTCACGCTTAAAAGGCGATTAAGGAACACAAAAAAACATCACGTCTCCCACGCAGTGCGAAAATGAGAAAAGAGAGAAAAGAAAGCTTTGATAAGCCAGTTCTGAGCTAAGTGGGCAAAGAAGAAGGGATGGCCAGAGAGGAGAGAAATGGGAAAAGAAAAGAGTAATGAAAGTGGAGATGAAAAGAAAGACAAGAGGATTGATGTCTGTTTCTTCTCTTCCCTACAGGACCATGTGCCGGGGAGATCACATCGAGAGACTGAAATGTGTGAGTAACTAGACGTCCCATTGGCTGCCAATTCATTTCACGGCCCCCTGAACACGGCCCATCTCTCACTGCCCCCTGAACACTCATTATCGACAGTGCACATAACCTGCATATGTATGGCGTCAACTGAGCAGCACTGGCCCATTT
This sequence comes from Salmo salar, assembly GCF_965601325.2. Classification (NCBI taxonomy): domain Eukaryota; kingdom Metazoa; phylum Chordata; class Actinopteri; order Salmoniformes; family Salmonidae; genus Salmo; species Salmo salar. Next base: position 1,093,639 of record NC_138315.1, on the reverse strand, counting down.
GTAAATAGAAATAAAGATCCCATGCCTTAAATGGGATAATTCTCTGACTAACAACGCTCCGCATTAAGGGCATTTATACACCCCGCTGCAGCAAGCAGTATTAATAGAACACTAGTCAATTAACTGAAATCTAACCCCCAAGTGTTGCCGTGTGAGGGGGTCTAGATGTTGGATGCTTTGATAGGAGAGAGCAAATGGTACAACCTGTGTGTGCATCTCTGTGTGTGTGTACAGTGGAAGCCTGCTGGATCAACTACATCTCGTTCTGTGGGCTGAGGACTCATGCTGACCTGGACGACAGACTAGTCACTGAGCTGATCTATGTCCACAGCAAACTGGTCATAGTGAACAATCACACCATCATCCTCAGTCAGTAAGATAATATACTGTAACAACAATACTATACAACACAACATAAATAACATAACCACAACAAACTGGTCATAGTGGATGATCATTCTGTCATCCTCCTCAGTAAGATAATATACTGTAACAACAATACTATACAACACAACATAAAATAACATAACCACAACAAACTGGTCGTAGTGGATGATCATTCTGTCATCCTCCTCAGTAAGATAATATACTGTAACAGCAATACCATACAACACAACATAAAATAACATAACCACAACAAACTGGTCATAGTGACTGATCATTCTGTCATCCTCCTCAGTAAGATAATATACTGTAACAGCAATACCATACAACACAACATAAATAACATAACCACAACAAACTGGTCATAGTGGATGATCATTCTGTCATCATCCTCAGTAAGATAATATACTGTAACAACAATACTATACAACACAACATAAAATAACATAACCACAACAAACTGGTCATAGTGGATGATCATTCTGTCATCCTCCTCAGTAAGATAATATACTGTAACAACAATACTATACAACACAACATAAATAACATAACCACAACAAACTGGTCATAGTGGATGATCATTCTGTCATCCTCCTCAGTAAGATAATATACTGTAACAACAATACTATACAACACAACATAAAATAACATAACCACAACAAACTGGTCATAGTGGATGATCATTCTGTCATCCTCCTCAGTAAGATAATATACTGTAACAGCAATACCATACAACACAACATAAAATAACATAACCACAACAAACTGGTCATAGTGACTGATCATTCTGTCATCATCCTCAGTAAGATAACATCAAAACAACACAAAACAACACAGCACAACATGGTCATAGTGACTAGCAATATGATCATCATCAGTAAGCTGGACTGCATCTAACCCTATACACTACAAAACATGACATGACAAATAACTTCACAACACTCTCAGGAAGACAAACCAAGTACTGGTGCTGTGCAACCGTTTTTAGACTTTTGTTTGCTGTTGAAAAAGATAAAAGTACACCATATGCCCAGTAGATGGCAGTGTCACCCAAGGAAATAGCAGAGAGCATGCTCCAGCTGCAGGCTATGCTGCAGTGTTTGGCTGCAAATGTGTTCTGAAAACCATTAAAATTACATCTTTCACCCAGAACATCTGTCCCCTAGATAACTAATTTCCTCTTAGAAAGACGCTTACCATCCAGATACATTAAAAGAGATGAGGTGTACCTGTAATAGGAGATGAAAGGCATTTTCATCTACATCCAGATACCTAGTGAAAGGCAACCTAAATCCCAAATCAACCCCTAGCCCCAGAGATGTTTTTAAAACTTTTCCTGTTGAAAGCGATATCTGAACTATAAGTGGAGTAAAGTACACATATTAAAGGATACGTTTTGAGAACATTTGAGATTTGTAGATACAACTGCAAACTTCAAGGAGTAGGGTTTACCCTCCGCTTGTGCTATGTCATGACATACCTGGACCACCTATTGATATGTAGGTAATCAGGTGTTAACCTGTTGGGGCTAGGGGGCAGTATTTGCACGGCCGGATAAAAAACGTACCCGATTTAAACTGGTTACTACTCTTGCCCGGAAACTAGAATATGCATATAATTAGTAGATTTGGATAGACAACACTCTAAAGTTTCTAAAACTGTTTGAATGGTGTCTGTGAGTATAACAGAACTCATATGGCAGGCAAAAACCTGAGAAGATTCCATACAGGAAGTGCCCTGTCTGATAATTTGTTATCCTTCTGTTGCATCTCTATCGAAAATACAGCATCTCTGCTGTAACGTGACATTTTCTAAGGCTTCCATTGGCTCTCAGAAGGCGCCAGAAAGTGGAATGAGATGTCTGCAGTCTCTGGGCGAAGTACAGCAGCTCTGTTTGTTACTGGTCAGGCTGGGGACAGTGACACTGGAGATGCGCGTTCATGAGAATCCTCAATTTTTTTCTTTCAGTCTTTGAATGAATACAACGTCGCCCGGTTGGAATATTATCGCTATTTTACGAAAAAAATTGCACAAAAAATTGATTTTAAACAGAGTTTGACATGCTTCGAAGTACGGTAATGGAATATTTTGTCATTTTTTGTCACGAAATGCGCTCGCGCGTCACCCTTCGTATAGTTACCTGAACGCATGAACAAAACGGCGGTATTTGGATATAACTATGGATTATTTGGAACCAAAACAACATTTGTTGTTGAAGTAGAAGTCCTGGGAGTGCATTCTGACGAAGAACAGCAAAGGTAATCCAATTTTTCTTATAGTAAATCTGAGTTTGGTGAGGGCCAACCTTGGTGGGTGTCAAATTAGCTAGCCGTGATGACCGGGCTATGTACTCAGAATATTGCAAAATGTGCTTTCGCCGAAAAGCTATTTTAAAATCTGACACCGCAATTGCATAAAGGAGTTCTGTATCTATAATTCTTAAAATAATTGATATGTATTTTGTGAACGTTAATCATGAGTAATTTAGTAAATTCACCGGAAGTTTTCGGTGGGTATGCCAGTTCTGAACATCACATGCTAATATAAAAAGCTGTTTTTTGATATAAATATGAACTTGATTGAACAAAACATGCATGTATTGTATAACATAATGTTCTAGGAGTGTCATCTGATGAAGATCATCAAAGGTTAGTGCTGCATTTAGCTGTGGTTTTGGTTTTTATGACATATATGCTTGCTTTGAAAATGGCTGTGTGATTGTTTTTGGCAGGGTACTCTCCTGACATAATCTAATGTTTTGCTTTCGCTGTAAAGCCTTTTTGAAAACGGACACTGTGGTTAGATTAACGAGAGTCTTGTCTTTAAAATGGTTTAAAATATTCATATGTTTGAGAAATTGAAGTTATAGCATTTATGAGGTATTTGTATATACAAGCGTCCCACCTTGCCCAGGGAGGTTAACCTGTTAGGGCTAGGGGGCAGTATTGACACGGCTGGATAAAAAACATACCCGATTTAATCTGGTTACCACTCCTACCCAGTAACTAGAATATGCATATACTTATTACATATGGATAGAAAACACCCTACATTTTCTAAAACTGTTTGAATGGTGTCTGTGAGTATAACAGAACTCAAATGGCAGGTCAAAACCTGAGAGATTCCTTTACAGGAAGTGGCCTGTCTGACCATTTCTTGAACTTCTTTTCCATCTCTATCATTTACTAAGGATCTCTGCTCTAACGTGACACTTCCCACGTCGTCCATAGGCGCTCAGAGCCCGGGAAAAAACAGAATGTCGTCATTCCAGCCCCAGGCTGAAACACATTATCGCCTTTCTCAAGTGGCCGATCAAGGGACACTGGGCTTAGGCGCGTGACCCGACCGCCCCCGCCTTTGGGATTTTTTCCTCTGTTTGCCGAAAAGGAGATTCCCGGTCGGAATATTATCGCTTTTCTACGAGAAAAATGTCGTAAAAATTGATTTTAAACAGCGGTTGACATGCTTCGAAGTACGGTAATGGAATATTTAGAATTTTATTGTCACGAATTGCGCCATGCGCGTGACACTTCTTTACTATTTCGGATAGTGTCTGGAACGCACGAACAAAACGCCGCTATTCGGATATAACGATGGATTATTTTGGAGCAAACCAACATTTGTTATTGAAGTAGCAGTCCTGGGAGTGCATTCTGACGAAGACAACAAAAGGTAATCAAACTTTTATAATAGTAAATATGATTATGGTGAGTGCTAAACTTGCCGGGTGTCTAAATAGCGAGCCCGTGATGCCTGGGCTATGTACTTAGAATATTGCAAAATGTGCTTTCACCAAAAAGCTATTTTAAAATCGGACATATCGAGTGCATAGAGGAGGTCTGTATCTATAATTCTTAAAATAATTGTTATGCTTTTTGTGAACGTTTATCGTGAGTAATTTAGTAAAATGTTAGCGAATTCCCCGGAAATTTGCGGGGGGTATGCTAGTTCTGAACGTCACATGCTAATGTAAAAAGCTGTTTTTTGATATAAATATGAACTTGATTGAACAAAACATGCATGTATTGTATAACATAATGTTCTAGGAGTGTCATCTGATGAAGATCATCAAAGGTTAGTGCTGCATTTAGCTGTGGTTTTGGTTTTTATGACATATATGCTTGCTTTGAAAATGGCTGTGTGATTGTTTTTGGCAGGGTACTCTCCTGACATAATCTAATGTTTTGCTTTCGCTGTAAAGCCTTTTTGAAAACGGACACTGTGGTTAGATTAACGAGAGTCTTGTCTTTAAAATGGTTTAAAATATTCATATGTTTGAGAAATTGAAGTTATAGCATTTATGAGGTATTTGTATATACAAGCGTCCCACCTTGCCCAGGGAGGTTAACCTGTTAGGGCTAGGGGGCAGTATTGACACGGCTGGATAAAAAACATACCCGATTTAATCTGGTTACCACTCCTACCCAGTAACTAGAATATGCATATACTTATTACATATGGATAGAAAACACCCTACATTTTCTAAAACTGTTTGAATGGTGTCTGTGAGTATAACAGAACTCAAATGGCAGGGCAAAACCTGAGAGATTCCTTTACAGGAAGTGGCCTGTCTGACCATTTCTTGAACTTCTTTTCCATCTCTATCATTTACTAAGGATCTCTGCTCTAACGTGACACTTCCCACGTCGTCCATAGGCGCTCAGAGCCCGGGAAAAAACAGAATGTCGTCATTCCAGCCCCAGGCTGAAACACATTATCGCCTTTCTCAAGTGGCCGATCAAGGGACACTGGGCTTAGGCGCGTGACCCGACCACCCCCGCCTTTGGGATTTTTTCCTCTGTTTGCCGAAAAGGAGATTCCCGGTCGGAATATTATCGCTTTTCTACGAGAAAAATGTCGTAAAAATTGATTTTAAACAGCGGTTGACATGCTTCGAAGTACGGTAATGGAATATTTAGAATTTTATTGTCACGAATTGCGCCATGCGCGTGACACTTCTTTACTATTTCGGATAGTGTCTGGAACGCACGAACAAAACGCCGCTATTCGGATATAACGATGGATTATTTTGGAGCAAACCAACATTTGTTATTGAAGTAGCAGTCCTGGGAGTGCATTCTGACGAAGACAACAAAAGGTAATCAAACTTTTATAATAGTAAATATGATTATGGTGAGTGCTAAACTTGCCGGGTGTCTAAATAGCGAGCCCGTGATGCCTGGGCTATGTACTTAGAATATTGCAAAATGTGCTTTCACCAAAAAGCTATTTTAAAATCGGACATATCGAGTGCATAGAGGAGGTCTGTATCTATAATTCTTAAAATAATTGTTATGCTTTTTGTGAACGTTTATCGTGAGTAATTTAGTAAAATGTTAGCGAATTCCCCGGAAATTTGCGGGGGGTATGCTAGTTCTGAACGTCACATGCTAATGTAAAAAGCTGGTTTTTGATATAAATATGAACTTGATTGAACAAAACATGCATGTATTGTATAACATAATGTCCTAGGGTTGTCATCTGATGAAGATCATCAAAGGTGAGTGCTGCATTTAGCTGTCTTCTGGGTTTTGGTGACACGCAAGCGTCCCACCTTGCCCATAGAGGTTAAATGAGGTGAAAAGGAGACTAAAGTGGCACTCCAAGCACAATTTATAAGTTCATCCTGTGTGTCTGTCGGCAGGCTCAGCCAACATCAACGACAGAAGCATGCTGGGTAAGCGCGACAGTGAGATGGCGGTGGTGGTGGAGGACTCGGACATGGTAATGGCTGTGATGGACGGAGAGAGCTACCAGGTTGGGAGGTTTGCCTTGTCACTCAGAGAAGAGTGTTTCAGGTCATTCAAATTAATAAGAAAAAGTGGGGTAAATTGAGTTGTTTTAACATTCAGCAGCACTCCTTCAAAGGAAATATAATTTTCTTTCTAACAAAGACATATACATATTTCATGATGTTGTGTATCCCTGGAAATAATCAGAATTCATGTAAACATTACAGATTTGAAAACATAGCTTTTGAAAACAAAGTGGTCTCTTGGCACAACTAACCCCGGCTATGGAGTAAATTGTGTCGCGGGACAGGGTAAATTAAGCCGCTTACACATTTCTGCACAGAATTAAATATGTGACCGACTGGCTCGATTCGGTCTTATGTAGCAAAATTTGAAATGGATAACAGTAGAGACTCAGAGCTAGAAAATGGTATATATTACACCGCAGTTGAGGAACAATGGGAAAGTAATTCAGATTTGAAAGCTGATAACCTTGTAAACTCACTTTTGAGAAAATGGCCTTTGAATGTTTTAGTACACCTACTGGAGAGCTTGTCTTTGTCTACAACCATTCAGCATCATTCACACCCTCTTAAACCCAAGCCCCCCCATCCCTTTAAAACATCTAAAGGCTAGGTTGGACGCTAGCGCCCCATCTCGACAACCTCCAGTGAAATTGCAGAGAGCGAAATTCAAAACTCGTAATATTAAACAGTCATGAAAATACAAGTGTCATACATAATTTAACCTCTATGGGCTAGGCGGGACGAATTCGTCCCACCTACGTAACAGCCAGTCTAATCCAGTGGCGCGATTTTTGAATCGTTTGAAATACTATTACTTCGAATTTCTCAAACATATGACTATTTTACAGCTATTTAAAGACAAGACTCTCGTTTATCTAACCACACTGTCCGATTTCAAAAAGGCTTTACAACGAAAGCAAAACATTAGATGATGTCAGGAGAGTGCCCAGCCAGAAATAATCAGACACCCATTTTTCAAGCTAGCATATAATGTCACCAAAACCCAAACCACAGCTAAATGCAGCACTAACCTTTTATGATCTTCATCAGATGACACACCTAGGACATATGTTATACAATACATGAATGTCTGTTCAATCAAGTTCATATTTATATCAAAAAACTGCTTTTTACATTAGCATGTGACGTTCAGAAAAAGCATACCCCCCGCAAACTTCCGGGGAATTTACTAACAGTTTGCTAAATTACTCACGATAAACGTTCACAAAAAGCATAACAATTATTTTAAGAATTATAGATACATTACTCCTCTATGCACTCGATATGTCCGATTTTAAAATAGCTTTCGGATGAAGCACATTTTGCAATATTCTAAGTACATAGCCCAGCCATCACGGCTAGCTATTTAGACACCCGGCAAGATTAGCCTTCACCATAATAACATTTCCTATAAGAAAAATGTTCTTACCTTTCCTGTTCTTCGTCAGAATGCACGCCCAGGACTTCTACTTCAATAACAAATGTAGGTTTGGTCCCAAATAATCCATAGTTATATCCAAATAGCGTCGTTTTGTTCGTGCGTTCTAGACACTATACGAATGGTAATCCACGGTCGTGCGCATGGCGCATGGCGTGACAAAAAATGTCTAAATATTCCATTACCGTACTTCGAAGCATGTCAACCGCTGTTTAAAACCAATTTTTATGCCATTTATCTCGTAGAAAAGCGATAATATTCCGACCGGGAATCTGCAATAAACTCAACAGCCGAATTAAAATACTCCACGGGGGCTAATCGCGCACGCGCCTCATTCCATTGTCATCTAATGGGACACTTGGATAAGGTGATAATCTGTTTCAGCCTGAGGCTGCCTCGTCAACCTTCATGATTTTCCCGGGTCCTGAGAGCCTATTGGAGCCCTGGGAATTGTCACGTTACAGCTAAGATCCTTACTCTTCAATAAACAGATGCAAGACGCACGACTCCTTGTCAAACAGGCCACTTCCTGCATGAAACCTTGTCAGGTTTTTGCCTGCCATAGGAGTTCTGTTATACTCACAGACACCATTCAAACAGTTTTAGAAACTTTAGAGTGTTTTCTATCCAAACCTGAACAATAATATGCATATTCTAGCTTCTGAGTTGGTGTAGGAGGCAGTTAAAAATGGGCACATATTTTTTCCAAAATTCTCAATACTGCCCCCTAGCCCAAACAGGTTATTCAGAGCAACTTACAGGAGCAATTAGGGCTATGTGCCTTGCTCAAGGACACAGACAGATTTTTCACCTAGTCAGTTCATGGATTCAAACCAACAACCTTTCAGTGACTAGCCCTCGTAACTGCTAGGCTACCTCACCTGCACTTGCCTAACCAGCCCTCTGGAGTCTGGGTTGGTTTGTGTGACTTGCCACATGATACACAAGTTACGTGGGGCTGAGTCATCCACGATAAGAACTATGTCCCAAGGGACAAAGTTTATTATTTTTCTTGTCCATTTCTGTCGCTCCTGCAATTTAGGAAGATAATCTTTAGTCCACCTCTTCCAGAACATGTCTGACATATATTGCACCTGTCGCCATCTCCTTCTGGCATAACAATCCTCTGGCTTAAACACTCCCGGGGGAATAGATGGTTTGGTGTTTCGAAGAAGAAAATTGTTGGGGGTGAGAGGCCGCAAATCATTAGGGTTTTAGTGATAGGCCTGTCATTGATGATTGACTCTACTTCACAGAGCAGGGTTTGCAGCCCTTCCTCATCCAGTGTCTGCTGAAGCAGTATGGCACCAAGAACCCTTCTCATTATCCTCATCTCTTTCCCAAATACCACTATAGTGCGATCCAGTGGGAGGGTTAAAGATCCATGTGATACCTTTTTAGAGCAGGGTGTCCTGTATATGAGCGTCATCCAGGCCCTGAATGGCTTCCTTTAGCTCATGTTCTGCTCTGACAAGGTTGGTAACATTATCCGAGCCTATAACCTCCACTTGTCCTCTCCTGGCAACAAACCTTCTGATAGCATTTATGGAAGAGTTAGTGTCCAGTGAATGTGCCACTTGTATATGTACAGCTGTTATATTCAGGCATGCAAAGATGAATCCATACCGCTTGACAGTTCCTCTGCCACGCTTTATTTAAAAAGGACCAAAGTGGTCCACGCCCGCATTGGTGAAAGGTGATTCATCTGGAATCAGTCTTTCCTGGGGCAGGCCTGCCATGTGCTGCTCACCTCTGCTTCCACTCAGCTTTCTGCAAACAACACATTTGGAGATTACCTTGCTGAGATAGCACTAGGAATCCAGTATCTCTGTCTGAGGCGAGAGAGTGTGTGATTTCGTCCACTGTGTCCAACATCCTCATGAACATGTCTGATGATGAGCTGTGTCACATGATGGCTCTTGGGAATGATAGCTTGGTGCTTAGATTGTGCTGGTATAGCTGAAGTGCTCAATCTGCCACCTACACTCATAACACCATCTTGGAATACTGGAGACAGTTTGTGAAGATGGCTGTTCCATTTTACCACTGAGCCTTTCTTCAGAACTACCATTTCATCTGGAAACATTATCTTCTGACAGAAACAAACAATTTGCACTTCTGCATCCATCAGCTCGTCCACAGAGAGTGATCATCTGATCAGTGTTTTTTTGGACCCCTTCAACTGTTTCTCCACCAGATTCTTGTTTTCCTCATCATTTTGTCCCAACCTTAGATTCTTTATTTTCTCCTACAGTTGGGAGTGTCCCGAGTGGTACAGCAGTCTAAAGCACTACATCTCAATGCTAGAGGGGTCACTAAAGACACTGGTTCAATTCCAGGTTGTTTCACAACTGACTGTGATTGGGAGTCCCATAGGGTGGTGCACAGTTGTCCGGGGTAGGCCGTCATTGTAAAGAAGAATTTGTTTTTAACTGTCTTGCCTAGTAAAAAAAATTTAAACTTCCTTTTGTGCACTTTTAACCTTTAGGATCCATGCAACTGCTCTTCTGAAGCGGTGCCTCACCGAGTAGTGAGAGATGACATCGACATTCTGTTCCACAGATACAACATTCACTACCGTGTCTCTTTTCACCTCCGGATCATCAACGGCTAGAGTTTGATTTGCCATCTGTGAAATCTTGCAGTTTCATTTCTGGCATTTTAACACAGATGTGCTCTCAGTCCAAAACACTGATGCTTCGAGTGGTAACTCTGTTTCTCATCATCTTGTCTACACATACAGCAAATTTGGCGGCTGTGAGCTCCATACGTGGTACGGTGACTGGTTTTAATGGTGCGACCCTGGCCTTACCCATGATGAAATCACAGTAAACTTCACTCTTTCTGTTCTTCAACAACAGGTAAGTGACAATACCATAACCATTCTCACTGGCATCAGCAAAGTGATGGAGATGAGCTGAAACTGGTTCTCCATAATCACTGGGATTGATGCATCTTCTGACTTCGCAGTCTGACAGCTGGTTCAGATCCATCAACCAGTTACACCATCTTAGACGCAGAACCTCAGGGATGCTATCGTCCCATCTAAGTTTCATCCTGCACAGCTCTTGCAAAATCTGTCTTGCAGGAATGAAGAGTGCAAGAATACTGAGCGGGTCGTAAACAGAGCTCACCATAGAAAGAATGCCTCTTCTGGTAAGTGGTCAGTCCTGAATGGATATTTTGAACTTTAGTGAGTCCTATTCCACACACCATCATACTCCAAGAGCTCTTTCTACTTGTAGTACAGTGCATTCGGAAAGAATTCAGACCCCTTCCATTCTTACACATTGTTACGTTACAGCCTTATTCTAAAATTGATTAAATAAAACATTTTACACAATTAATTAAACAATTAAACATCAGTCTACATAGAATACCCCATAATCACAAAGTCAAAACAGATTTGCAATTTTTTGGGGCCAAAATCAAACACTCTGAATTTATGAATGGACAATCTGACAATGCTTAGTGAATTTACGAATGCCCAGAGCACACTCTGACTGCAGTCTGGCACTCCAGATTGAATTTGCAAACACACCCGTACTATAAACCAGCCTTTAGCCTTGAAATCTGTGGTTGTTTAGTACATGGCCTCATGTGAATCCTTAACTTTTTAGGGCTAGGGTATTCTGAAGTTCGGATGACTGACGTGCCCAAAGTAAACTGCCTGTTACTCAGACTAGGATAGAAGCTAGGATATGCATATAATTGGTAGTATTGCATAGAAAACACTCTGAAATTTCTAAAACTGTTAAAATAATGTCTGTGAGTATAACAGAACTGATATGGCAGGTGAAAACCCGAGGACAATCCATCCGGAATTGTTTTGTTGTTGTTGAGGTCACCACCCATTCAAACGGTTGTCTATGGGATATTCAAAGGAAATCCTCCCAGATTGTAGTTCCTATGGCTTCCACTAGATGTCAACAGTCTTTAGAAAGGGTTTCAGGCTTGTTTTTTGAAAAATGAGCTAGAATTTGTAGTTTTTCAAGGTGGCTCTCATCTGGACTGTAGTCAAGTGGTTCACGTGGATGAGGGCGCGCACTTCGTTAATTATCTCCGGTATTGAACATACTATTCTCCATCTTAACCTGTTGGGGGTAGGGAGCAGTATTGACACGGCCGGATAAAAAACGTACCCGATTTAATCTGGTTACTACTCCTGCTCGTCACCCTTCTTTACCCTTTCGGATAGTGTCTTGAACGCACAAACAAAACGCCGCTATTTGGATATAACAATGGATTATTTGGGACCAAGCCAACATTTGTTATTGAAGTAGAAGTCCTGGGAGTGCATTCTGACGAAGAACACCAAAGGTAATAACATTTTTCTTATAGTAAATCTGACTTTGGTGAGTGCTAAACTTGCTGGGTGTCTAAATAGCTAGCCCTGTGATGCCAGGCTATCTACTTAGAATATTGCAAAATGTGCTTTCAACGAAAAGCTATTTTAAAATCGGACATATCGAGTGCATAGAGGAGTTCTGTATCTGTAATTCTTAAAATAATTGTTATGCTTTTTGTGAACGTTTATCGTGAGTAATTTAGTAAATTCACCGGAAGTTTGCGGGGTGTATGCTAGTTCTGAACGTCACATGCTAATGTAAAAAGCTGTTTTTTGATATAAATATGAACTTGATTGAACAAAACATGCATGTATTGTATAACATAATGTCCTAGGTGTGTCATCTGATGAAGATCATCAAAGGTTAGTACTGCATTTAGCTGTCTTCTGGGTTATTGTGACATTATATGCTAGTTCTGAACATCACATGCTAATGTAAAAAGCTGGTTTTTGATATAAATATGAACTTGATTGAACAAAACATGCATGTATTGTATAACATAATGTCCTAGGAGTGTCATCTGATGAAGATCATCAAAGGTTAGTGCTGCATTTAGCTGTGGTTTGGGTTTATGTGACATTATATGCTAGCTTGAAAAATGGGTGTCTGATTATTTCTGGCTGGGTACTCTGCTGACATAATCTAATGTTTTGCTTTCGTTGTAAAGCCTTTTTGAAATCGGACAGTGTGGTTAGATTAACGAGAGTCTTGTCTTTAAAATGGTGTAAAATAGTCATATGTTTGAGAAATTGAAGTAATAGCATTTCTAAGGTATTTGAATATCGCGCCACGGGATTCCACTGGCTGTTGAGTAGGTGGGACGATTTCGTCCCACATAACCTGGAGAGGTTAACGTTCTTTCGTTGTCCAGAAGAAAATGGTGCAATCCTAGTCATATTAACGTTCTTTCGTTGTCCAGAAGTAAATGGTGCAATCCTGGTCATATTAACTTTCTGTCATTTTCCAGAAGTAAATGGTGCAATCCTAGTCATATTAACTTTCTTTCGTTGTCCAGAAGTAAATGGTACAATCCTAGTCATATTAACGTTCTATCGTTGTCCATAAGTTAATGGTGCAATCCTAGTCATATTAGCAACCCACCCCCCTAGTTGTTGCGTCTTTACTCTTTCTATGTTTCTAACAGAGATTTTCATCTCTGTCACATATGGAACCGCTACCAGGTGCGCTGTTTAGAATGGTGTTTTCCCAGGTGGTCTGTTTCGAATGGTGTTTTCCCAGGTGCACTGTTTAGAATGGTGTTTTCCCAGGTGCGCTGTTTAGATTGGTGTTTTCCCAGGTGCGCTATTTAGATTGGTGTTTTCCCAGGTGCGCTGTTTAGAATGGTGTTTTCCAGGTGCGCTGTTTACAATGGTGTTTTCCCAGGTGTGCTGTTTACAATGGTGTTTTCCCAGGTGCGCTGTTTAGAATGGTGTTTTCCCAGGTGCGCTGTTTAGAATGGTGTTTTCCCAGGTGCGCTGTTTAGAATGGTGTTTTCCCAGGTGGTCTGTTTCGAATGGTGTTTTCCCAGGTGCACTGTTTAGAATGGTGTTTTCCCAGGTGCGCTGTTTAGATTGGTGTTTTCCCAGGTGTGCTGTTTAGATTGGTGTTTTCCCAGGTGCGCTGTTTAGAATGGTGTTTTCCAGGTGCGCTGTTTACAATGGTGTTTTCCCAGGTGTGCTGTTTACAATGGTGTTTTTCCAGGTGTGCTGTTTACAATGGTGTTTTCCCAGGTGTGCTGTTTAGAGTGGTGTTTTCCAGGTGCACTGTTTAGAATGGTGTTTTCTAGGTGAGCTGTTTACAATGGTGTTTTCCCAGGTGTGCTGTTTACAATTGTTTTCCTAGGTGCGCTGTTTACAATGGTGTTTTCCAGGTGCACTGTTTAGAATGGTGTTTTCCAGGTGAGCTGTTTACAATGGTGTTTTCCCAGGTGTGCTGTTTACAATTGTTTTCCCAGGTGCGCTGTTTACAATGGTGTTTTCCCAGGTGCACTGTTTAGAATGGTGTTTTCCCAGGTGCGCTGTTTAGATTGGTGTTTTCCCAGGTGCGCTGTTTAGAATGGTGTTTCCCAGGTGCGCTGTTTAGAATGGTGTTTTCCCAGGTGGTCTGTTTAGAATGGTGTTTTCCCAGGTGGTCTGTTTACAATGGTGTTTTCCCAGGTGGTCTGTTTACAATGGTGTTTTCCCAGGTGCGCTGTTTACAATGGTGTTTTCCCAGGTGCGCTGTTTAGAATGGTGTTTTCCCAGGTGCGCTGTTTAGAATGGTGGTTTCCCAGGTGGTCTGTTTAGAATGATGTTTTCCCAGGTGTGCTGTTTAGAATGGTGTTTTCCCAGGTGTGCTGTTTAGAATGGTGTTTTCCCAGGTGTGCTGTTTAGAATGGTGTTTTCCCATGTGCGCTGTTTAGAATGGTGTTTTCCCAGGTGCACTGTTGAGAATTGTGTTTTCCCAGGTGCGCTGTATAGAATGGTGTTGTCCTGGGGTTGCTAGGTGGGGATAGGGGGCAGTATTGGGGATAGGGGGCAGTATTTGCACGGCCGGATAAAAAACGTACCCGATTTAATCTGTTTACTACTCCTGCCCAGTAACTAGAATATGCATATAATTATTAGATTTGGATAGGAAACACTCTAAAGTTTCTAAAACTGTTTGAATGGTGTCTGTGAGTATAACAGAACTCATATGGCAGGCCAAAACCTGAGAAGATTCCATGCAGGAAGTGGAATTCTGATTTGTGGAATCACTTTCAACACTTTGCCTATGAGACACACCGTGAGTTAGGATTCATTTAGCACTTCCTAAGGCTTCCACTAGATGTCAACAGTCTTTACAAAGTGGTTTGAGTGTTTTCCTGTAAAAACTGACCGAATGAGAGGCCTGGAAAGTTGGTCATAGGCGGATGGCCATGTCTACTATGATGTGCAAGTGTGTGGGGACCCTTTCTTTCTGAAACGTTTTATAAGACAATGCAATCGTCCGCCTTGAATATTATTGAAGTTCTGATTGAAAAAGGCCCTAAAGACTTATGCTATACAACGTTTGACATGTTTGAACGAACGTAAATATTATTTTTTTGCTCTTTCGTGGCGACAAGTCCCGCGGGATTCGGTACATTTTGAGTAGCCTACAGAACGCACTAACAAGAAGGAGCTATTGGGACATAAATTATTAACTTTTTCGAACAAAACTACATTTGTTGTGGACCTGGGATACCTGGAAGTGCCTTCTGATGAAGATAATCAAAGGTAAGTGAATATTTACAATAGTATATTTGATTTTAGATGGTTCCAAGATGGCGCTAACATGTATCGCCTAGCTTATTTTTCTTAGCATAGCACCTCGTTTATTGCAAAGTGTGATTTCCCAGTAAAGTTATTTTGAAATCTGCCAATGCGGTTGCATTCACGAGATGTTAATCTATAATTCCTTGAATGACAATATTATAATTTACCAATGTTTTCGAATAGTAATTTTGTAAATTGTAGCGCTGGTCACCGGCAGCATTTGAGGGAAAATATTTTCTGAATTTCACCGCCACTGTAAAATGCTGTTTTTGGATATAAATATGAGCTTGATAGAACAAAAAATGCATGTATTGTCTAACATAATGTCCTAGGAGTGTCATCTGATGAAGATTGTCAAAGGTTAGTGCATCATTTTAGCTGGTTTTCTGCTTTTGGTGACGCCTGTCTTTGCATTGACAAAACATTACACACAGCTATTTTCAATGTACTGTCCTAACATAATCTAACTTTATGCTTTCGCTGTAAAGCCTTTTTGAAATCAGACAACATGGTTAGATTAAGGAGATGTTTATCTTTCAAAGGGTGTAAGATAGTTGATTGTTTGAGAAATGTAAATTATTCGATTTATTCTGTTTTGAATTTCGCGTGTTGTATCTTGTCTAGCAATCCCGTAATCGGGATCCGAACGGGAAGGGGTATCCCCAACAGGTTTTAACCTGTTGGGGGTAGGGGGCAGTATTGACACGGCTGGATAAAAAACGTACCCGATTTAATCTGGTTACTACTCCTGCCCAGTAACTAGAATATGCATATAATTATTGGCTTTGGATAGAAAACACTCCAAAGTTTCTAAAACTGTTTGAATGGTGTCTGTGAGTATAACAGAACTCAAATGGCAGGTCAAAACCTGAGAGATTCCCTTACAGGAAGTGGCCTGTCTGACCATTTATTGGCTTTCTTTGACATCTCTTTCCAAAACTTAGGATCTCTGCGGTAACGTGACACTTCCCACGGCTCCAATAGGCTCTCAGAGCCCAGGAAAATCCTGAATGTCGTCATTCCAGCCCCAGGCTGAAACACATTATCGCCTTTCTCAAGTGGCCGATCAAGGGACAGTGGGCTTAGGCGCGTGCACTGGCCGCCCCCGTCTTTCTGTTTTTTCCTCTGTTTACCGAAAAGGAGATTCCCGGTCGGAATATTATCGCTTTTTTATGAGATAAATTGCATAAAAATTGATTTTAAACAGCGGTTGACATGCTACGAAGTACGGTAATGGAATATTTAGAATTTTTTTGTCACGAATTGCGCCATGCTCGTAACCCTGATATACCATTTCGGATAGTGTCTGGAACGCACGAACAAAACGCCGCTATTTGGATATAACGATGGATCATTTGGGACCAAACCAACATTTGTTATTGAAGTAGAAGTACTGGGAGTGCATTCTGACAAAGACAACAAAGGTAATAACATTTTTGTTATAGTAAATCTGATTTTGGTGAAGGCTAGACTTGCCGGGTGTCTAAATAGCTAGCCCGTGATGGCTGGGCTATGTACTTAGAATATTGCAAAATGAGCTTTCACCAAAAAGCTATTTTAAAATCGGACATATCGAGTGCACAAAGGAGTTCTGTATCTATAATTCTTAAAATAATTGTTATGTTTTTTGTGAACGTTTATCGTGTAAGCACATTTTGCAATATTCTGAGTACATAGCCCAGCCATCACGGCTAGCTATTTAGACACCCACCAAGTTTAGCACTGACCAAACTCCGATTTACTATTACAAAAGTTTGATTACCTTTGGTGTTCTTTGTCAGAATGCACTCCCAGGACTGCTACTTCAAAAACAAATGTTGGTTTGGTCCAAAATAATCCATCGTTATATCCAAATAGCGGCGTTTTGTTCGTGCGTTCAAGACACTATCCGAAGTGTAAATAAGGGTCACGAGCATGGCGCATTTCGTGACAAAAAAATTCTAAATATTCCATTACCGTACTTCGAAGCATGTCAACCGCTGTTTAAAATCCGTTTTTATGCCATTTTACTCGTAAAAAAGCGATAATATTCCGACCGGGAATCTGCGTTTAGGTAAACACACAAAAGAAAACAAAGCATGAGGTCGACTCGGGCATGCGCCTGAGTCTCACAGTACTGTAACCAGCCACTACCCAAACGCGCTACTTTTTTTCAGCCAGAGCCTGCAAAGCCACGATTCAGCTTTTTGACGCCTTCTGAGAGCCCATGGGAGCCGTAGGAAGTGTCACGTAACAGCAGAGATCCTCTGTAATGGATAGAGATAATCAAGAAGGGCGAGAAATTGTCAGACAGGGCACTTCCTGCATGGAATCTTCTCAGGTTTTGGCCTGCCAAATGAGTTCTGTTATACTCACAGACACCATTCAAACAGTTTTAGAAACTTTGGAGTGTTTTCTATCCAAAGCTAATAATTATATGCATATTCTAGTTTCTGGGCAGGAGTAGTAACCAGATTAAATCGGGACATTTTTTATCCGGCCGTGTCAATACTGCCCCCTAGCCCTAACAGGTTAAAACTCATGGTACCCTTCGTCAGCTCATATCTGTGTGAAGCTGGGTTCAGCAGTGCTCTCGTCTGCATTAACCTCTTACATCTAGACGTTCCGCTAGCGGAACACCTGCTCCAATATCTAATGATAGGCGTGGCGCGAATTACAAATTCCTCAAAAATACAAAAACTTCAATTTTTCAAACATGTGACTATTTCACAGCTATTTAAAGACAAGACTCTCCTTTATCTAACCACACTGTCCGATTTCAAAAAGGCTTTACAGCGAAAGCAAAACATTAGATTATGTCAGCAGATTACCAAGCCAGAAATAATCAGACACCCATTTTTCAAGCTAGCATATAATGTCACAAAAACCCAGAAGACAGCTAAATGCAGCACTAACCTTTGATGATCTTCATCAGATGACACACCTAGGACATTATGTTATACAATACATGCATGTTTTGTTCAATCAAGTTCATATTTATATCAAAAAACAGCTTTTTACATTAGCATGTGACGTTCAGAACTAGCATACCCCCCTAAACATCCGGAGGAATTCGCTAACATTTTACTAAATTACTCACGATAAACGTTCACAAAAAGCACAACAATTATTTTAAGAATTATAGATACAGAACTCCTCTATGCACTCGATATGTCCGATTTTAAAATAACTTTTTGGTGAAAGCACATTTTGCAATATTCTAAATACATAGCCCAGGCATCACGGGCTAGCTATTTAGACACCCGGCAAGTTTAGCACTCACCAATATCAGATTTACTATTATAAAAGTTTGATTACCTTTTGTTGTCTTTGTCAGAATGCACTCCCAGGACTGCTACTTCAATAACAAATGTTGGTTTGGTCCAAAATAATCCATCGTTATATCCGAATAGCGGCGTTTTGTTCGTGCGTCCCAGACACTATCCGAATGGTAAAGAAGGGTCGAGCGCATGGCGCAATTCGTGACAAAAAAAATCTAAATATTCCATTACCGTACTTCGAAGCATGTCAACCGCTGTTTAAAATCAATTTTTATGCAATTTTTCTCGTAAAAAAGCGATAATATTCCGACCGGGAATGTCCATTTAGCTAAACAGAGGAAAGAAAACAAAGCTTTCGGTCGACGCGGGCACTAGCCTGAGTCTCACAGTACTGTAACCAGCCACTAGCCAAACGCGCTACTTTGTTTCAGCCAGAGCCTGCAAAGCCACGATTCAGCTTTTTGACGCCTTCTGAGAGCCCATGGGAGCCGTAGGAAATGTCACGTAACAGCAGAGATCCTCTGTAATGGATAGAGATAATCAAGAAGGGCGAGAAATTGTCAGACAGGGCACTTCCTGCATGGAATCTTCTCAGGTTTTGGCCTGCCAAATGAGTTCTGTTATACTCACAGACACCATTCAAACAGTTTTAGAAACTTTGGAGTGTTTTCTATCCAAAGCTAATAATTATATGCATATTCTAGTTTCTGGGCAGGAGTAGTAACCAGATTAAATCGGGACATTTTTTATCCGGCCGTGTCAATACTGCCCCCTAGCCCTAACAGGTTAAAACTCATGGTACCCTTCGTCAGCTCATATCTGTGTGAAGCTGGGTTCAGCAGTGCTCTCGTCTGCATTAACCTCTTACATCTAGACGTTCCGCTAGCGGAACAACAGCTCCAATATCTAATGATAGGCGTGGCGCGAATTACAAATTCCTCAAAAATACAAAAACTTCAATTTTTCAAACATGTGACTATTTCACAGCTATTTAAAGACAAGACTCTCCTTTATCTAACCACACTGTCCGATTTCAAAAAGGCTTTACAGCGAAAGCAAAACATTAGATTATGTCAGCAGATTACCAAGCCAGAAATAATCAGACACCCATTTTTCAAGCTAGCATATAATGTCACAAAAACCCAGAAGACAGCTAAATGCAGCACTAACCTTTGATGATCTTCATCAGATGACACACCTAGGACATTATGTTATACAATACATGCATGTTTTGTTCAATCAAGTTCATATTTATATCAAAAAACAGCTTTTTACATTAGCATGTGACGTTCAGAACTAGCATACCCCCCTAAACTTCCGGAGGAATTCGCTAACATTTTACTAAATTACTCACGATAAACGTTCACAAAAAGCACAACAATTATTTTAAGAATTATAGATACAGAACTCCTCTATGCACTCGATATGTCCGATTTTAAAATAACTTTTTGGTGAAAGCACATTTTGCAATATTCTAAGTACATAGCCCAGGCATCACGGGCTAGCTATTTAGACACCCGGCAAGTTTAGCACTCACCAATATCAGATTTACTATTATAAAAGTTTGATTACCTTTTGTTGTCTTTGTCAGAATGCACTCCCAGGACTGCTACTTCAATAACAAATGTTGGTTTGGTCCAAAATAATCCATCGTTATATCCGAATAGCGGCGTTTTGTTCGTGTGTCCCAGACACTATCCGAATGGTAAAGAAGGGTCGAGCGCATGGCGCAATTCGTGACAAAAAAAATCTAAATATTCCATTACCGTACTTCGAAGCATGTCAACCGCTGTTTAAAATCAATTTTTATGCAATTTTTCTCGTAAAAAAAGCGATAATATTCCGACCGGGAATGTCCATTTAGCTAAACAGAGGAAAGAAAACAAAGCTTTCGGTCGACGCGGGCACGAGCCTGAGTCTCACAGTACTGTAACCAGCCACTAGCCAAACGCGCTACTTTGTTTCAGCCAGAGCCTGCAAAGACACGATTCAGCTTTTTGCCGCCTTCTGAGAACCTATGGCAGCCGTAGGAAGTGTCACGGGACAGCTAAGATCCTCACTCTTCAATAAACAGAGACAAGAAGAACGACACCTTGTCAGACATGCCACTTCCTGCATGAAATCTTCTCAGGTTTTTGCCTGCCATATGAGTTCTGTTACACTCACAGACACCATTCAAACAGTTTTAGAAACTTAAGGGTGTTTTCTATCCAAAGCCAATAATTATATGCATATTCTAGTTACTGGGCAGGAGTAGTAACCAGATTAAATCGGGTACGTTTTTTATCCAGCCGTGAAAATACTGCCCCCTAGCCATAACAGGTTAAAACCAAATATCGATCCACGTTGGATGTGATAACAGAGATGAGGTGCGTACTGTTGACTACTCCCCCTGACTTTAAGAAGCTCCGCCACGATATGCATCAAGCGCACACATCTCATCAGTGGTGGTGAGATAAGAGTCATTATGTCAGACTTATTTGCAATTGACTGTCATAGCCCCACATTAAAAGTATGCGATCGTGAGTTAACCTGTTAGGGCTAGGGAGCAGTATTTACACCGCCAGATAAAAAACGTACCCGATTTAATCTGGTTACCACTCCTACCCAGTAACTAGAATATGCATATACTTATTACATATCGATAGAAAACACCCTAAAGTTTCTAAAACTGTTTGAATGGTGTCTGTGAGTATAACAGAACTCATTTGGCAGGCAAAAACCTGAGAAGGTTTCATGCAGGAAGTGGCCTGTCTGACAAGGTGTTGTTGTTCTTGCTTCTGTTTATTGAAGAGTCAGGATCTTAGCTGTAACGTGACATTTCCTAGGGCTCCAATAGGCTCTCAGAGCCAGGGAAAAACCTGAACGATGACGAGGCAGCCTCAGGCTGAAACACATAATCGCCTTTGCCAAGTGGCCCATCAGAGGACAATGGAATTAGGCGCGTGCCCGATTCGACCCAGTGATATATTTTCCTATTTTCCTATGCAATTTATCTCGTAAAAAAACAATAATATTCCGACCGGGAATCTCTTTTTCGGCAAACAGAGGAAAAAACACAAAGACGGGGGCGGCCAGTGCACGCGCCTAAGCCCACTGTCCCTTGATCGGCCACTTGAGAAAGGCGATAATGTGTTTCAGCCTGGGGCTGGAATGACGACATTCAGGTTTTTCTCGGGCTCTGAGAGCCTATTGGAGCCGTGGGAAGTGTCACGTTACCGCAGAGATCCTACATTTTGAAAGAGATGTCAAAGAAAGACAATAAATGGTCAGACAGGCCACTTCCTGTAAAGGAATCTCTCAGGTTTTGACCTGCCATTTGAGTTCTGTTATACTCACAGACACCATTCAATCAGTTTTAGAAACTTTGGAGTGTTTTCTTTCCAAAGCCAATAATTATATGCATATTCTAGTTACTGGGCAGGAGTAGTAACCAGATTAAATCGGGTACGTTTTTTATCCAGCCGTGTCAATACTGTCCCCTACCCTCAACAGGTTAAAGGCACATGTAAACTTCTGACCCACTGGAATTGTGATACAGTTAATTATAAGTGAAATAATCTGTATGTAAAAAAAAAATGACTTGAGTCATGCACAAAGTAGATGTCCTAACCGACTTGCCAAAACTATAGTTTCTTAACAAGAAATTTGTGAAGTGGTTGAAAAACTAGTCATAATGACTACAACCTAAGTGTATGTAAACTTCCGACTTCAACTGTATGCCAAACCTTAACCCTTACCTTAACTATTCGGAATGAGTGCCTAAACTTAACTCTTAATTTTACAATGTTACATTTAGAGAAATGGCATAATATAGAGCAGCAGGAGCAACAAACACTTTGACAATTCGAAATTTGACGTTTTTAGATTGTGGATGAAGGACTAATTCTGGAGTGATACTGTGAGAGCTTATTGATAAAATAATCTCTGAAGACGACACAATAGCAAGATGACACGTAAATGTCCTGCAACAGCTTGTAGACTTGATCGTTTATATGTATTTCCGATAAAAACTCCCTGATATTCACAATCCAAAGGAAAGTGATGCTGATCAAATATCGTTGTGACAGAGTACCACAAAGAGGTTCTGTTTAATGGACACCATAAAAACAATGCATAGAAAAACAAACATGGGAAAGTACAAATGTCATTGGAACTTTAACCTCTATGGGCTAGGTGGGACGCTAGCGTGCCACCCGTGGTGCACTCCATCAACAGCAGGTGCATTTCAAGAGCGGCAAATTTGAATCCAAATAAATGTCAAAATTCAAATTTTTCAAACATACAACTATTTTACACCATTTGAAAGATAAACATCTCCTTAATCTAACCACGTTTTACGATTTCAAAAAGGTTTTACGGCGAAAGCATAAATTTAGAGTATGTTAGGACAGTACATTTACAAGAGTTGTGTGTAATGTTTTGTCAATTCAAAGACAGGGTCACCAAAACCATAAAACCAGCTAAAATGATGCACTAACCTTTTACAATCTCCATCAGATGACACTCCTAGGACATTATGTTAGACAATGCATGCATTTTTAGTTCTATAAAGTTCATATTTATATCCAAAAACAGCGTTTTACTATGGCATTGATGTTGAGGAAATCGTTTCCCTCCAATAACCGGCAGTCAAGTCAGCGTCACAAATTAAATAATTAAAATTAGAAAACATTGGTAAAATATTATATTGTCATTCAAAGAATTATAGATTTACATCTCTTGAACGCAATCAACTTGCCAGATTTAAAAATAACCTTACTGGGAAATCACACTTTGCAATAATCTGAGCACTGCGCCCAGAAAAATACGCGTTGCGATACAGACTAGACGTCATGTTGGGGAGATCTAAAATCGAAAATACTATGTAAATAATCCATTACCTTTGATTCTCTTCATCAGATGTCACTTCCAGGTATCACAGGTCCATAACGAATGTAGTTTTGTTCAAAAAAGCTCATCATTTATGTTCAAAAATCTCCGTCTTGTTAGCACATGATCTAAGCCAGCCGGACTTCTCGTCATGAACGAGGGGAAAAAATATATTTACGTTCGTTCAAACATGTCAAACGTTGTATAGCATAAATCATTAGGGCCTTTTTTAACCAGAACATGAATAATATTCAAGGTGGACGAATGCATACTCTTTTATAACGTATTGGAACGAGGGTACCCAACATGAACTCGCGCGCCAGGTGTCTAATGGGACATCATCGTTCCATGGCTCTTGTTCGGTCAGATCTCCCTCCAGAAGACTCAAAACACTTTGTAAAGGCTGGTGACATCTAGTGGAAGCAATAGGAAGTGCCAAAATATTCCTCAGCCCCTGTGTTTTTCAATGGGATAGGTTTAAAGGTAATACAACACATCAGGTATCCACTTCCTGTCAGAAAATGTCTCAGGGTTTTGCCTGCCAAATGAGTTCTGTTATACTCACAGACACCATTCAAACAGTTTTAGAAACTTTAGAGTGTTTTCTATCCATATATAATAAGTATATGCATATTCTAGTTACTGGGTAGGATTAGTAACCAGATTAAATCGGGTACATTTTTTTTATCCAGACGTGCAAATGCTGCCCCCTAGCCCTAACAGGTTAAAAATAGTGGTACTAAAACTATGCATTGAGGCATTGAGACTTCAATGTTCTTGTGAGACACCAAAACCCTAAAAAAACATGTTTCTAACAACCAATGGTCTTGAAAAAACCTAAAGGCATAGTTTACCCAAATTACAAAATGACACATTGGTTTCCTTACCATATAAGCAACATATGGACGATGGATTGCTATCATACTTTGTCCATGGCCTGCTTACAGGGTAAGGAAACCAATAGGTAATTTTGTAATGTGGGTGAACTATACCTTTAACTGAAACCCAAGAGTGATTTTCCCATTTTGAGAAAACACTCCACCTAATGTACCACAGATGTCTAATAAGATGGCTGCTGATGGAGAGACTTGTGAGAAGGATGTCCACGCTGTCACTCAATGTCACTTCCCCAATCAGTCAATTAAAATTGGGATATGTTTGAAAAAACATTGAAAGAACATTTTAAGAAATGTTTCAACCACCAAAGTACTATCTTGCCACTAAGCGGTCAGAGCTTCAGTAGGCTAGGCCTGATCTTGTCCGATATGCTAGCGTTGCTCCTTTAAATATCTATGAGTTCATCACCACTCTCGTCGCTCTACACGTTCAGCTGATGCGTCCACCATTTCTTGACCTCTGATCCTGAGGAGGCTTCATCGCTCACAGGGTTCATCTTCCACACCATGGACTTGACGCTAGTATAACCTGGCCAGATAGACAGAGCGGAGAAGACATTTGGGTAATGAAAAATATATATATATACGTTAGCATCTGTTGGCAAAAAGGGAATTTCCTGTGATGACCATTCACAAATTTTAAGTACTCCAAGTTTCTTACCTGGCAAAGGATTATGTGTAACTACTACAGACTCAACCATCTTATCCATCTCGCTGGTGTGAGGTGTGCGTGTGTACTGTACCTCTGGCTGTGTTGGGTGGTCTTGGTCAGCGTTGATGTCCTCGCTAGGCAGGGTGGTATGTATGCTTGGGGCGTTGAGGAAGCGACTGAGCTGCTGCTGCTGGCTCTCTCTCAGGCTGTGGATGATGCTGCATGACTGCTGTTGTTTCTGTAGAGGGAGAGTGAGTCCTCACAGAACACTATACAGCACCGAACAGTGGGTCCTCACAAACCACAAAATGGAACAGTGTGTTCAAGCACAACTGCTGTTGTTTCTGTAGGAGGAGAAACAGGGTCAGTGGGTCCTCAAAAAACACAGATCTATACACTGTAAAGTGTCTAAGACAGGGATATACAACTATAATGGGGGTGGGGGCCACAAAGAATTGGAACTCATCATGATGTGGCTCGTGGGTAACCCCTCCCCATTTTGCCATGGGGCAGAGAGACGATTTAGCAATTTTATAACTAATTTCATGCAATTCTACTCATTTTACCATGGGGCGGAGAGACACATTTTGATGGAGGCAATTGTTTGCAGTTTTTAATATGATAAGTGATGATCAATGGGCCCCACACCAGTCAGTAATTTGACCATGCTTACTACAAGATCAGAAAGCTGGCCACTAGACTAACTTACCAATTTAAAACAAAATGCTGCTAACATGGGCTAATTGAGTGACTGCTGATGCACAAGCACATTTTGAAATTGCACCTTGTGTTCTAACATGCTGACCACACTGCTCGCGCGCATACACCATCGACAATGTTGCTTTTGTCCACCCACACCAGACGCGATCAGGACACGCAGGTTGAAATATCAAAAACTATCCAACTATATTAATTTTGGGGAAAGGTCGAAAAGCATTAACCTGTTGGGGCTAGGGGGCAGTATTTTCAAGGCCGGATGAAAAACATACCCAATTTAAACAGGTTACTACTCTGGCCCAGAAAATAGAATATGCATATTATTAGTAGATTTGGATAGAAAACACTCTGCAGATTCTAAAACTGTTTGAATGGTGTCTGTGAGTATAACAGAACTCATATGGCAGGCAAAAAACCTGAGAAAAATTGAATCAGCAAGTGGGAGAAATTAGAAATGTAGTTTTTCTTTTGAATCCCTTGAAAAACTACAGTGACATAGGATTTACGTTGCACCTCCTAACTCTTCCATTAGCTGTCAACAATCTTTAGGAACTGGTTTCATCCGTCACCTGTTACCGGGCAGAAAATTGTGGCTCAGTCAATTACTGGCCAGTCTGAGGACAGGTGTCTTATGACGCGCGTGCACGTGACTTCGTTGTTTTTTATTTTTCTTCTGGGATGAATACCTATTGCCCGGTTGTAAAATTATCGCAATTTTATGTTAAAAAATACCCTAAAGGATTGATTGTAAACATCGTTTGACGTCTTTCTACAAACGGTAATGGAACTTTTGACCATTTTGTCTATGGATTTGCGTCCACGCCACATGGCATTGTAAAGTGTTCTGGATGTGTCAACAAAACGGACGTATTTGGACATAAATGATGGACATTGCAGAACAAATGAACATTTCTTGTGGAAGTGGGTGCCCTTCCGAGTGCATTCCGCCGAAGATCAGCAAAGGTAAGAAAATATTTCGAACATATTTTAGAGATTTGTTGACGCCGTGGTTGTAGGCTAACTGTATAGCTTAGCATTGAAGGCTAAGTTCTGTACTCAGAATATTGAACAATGTGCTTTTTCCGTAAAGTTATTTTGAAATCTGACAAAGTGGTTGCATAAAGGAGTAGATTATCTCTAATTCTTTAAATAATTGTTATACATTTTGTCAACGTTTATGAGTTCTTCTGTAAATGTATGTGCCTATTCACCGGAGGTTATGGGGAGAAAACATTTTCTGAACGTCACGCGCCAATGTAAAAATTGGGTTTTTGGATATAAATATGAACTTGATTGATCAAAAAATGATGATGTCCTAGGAGTGTCATCTGGTGAAGATTGTCAAAGGTTAGTGCTTCATTTTAGCTGTATATCTGGTTTTGTGACGGCTATCCGTGCTTGGAAAATACCTTTTGTTTTGCTAATGTGCTATCCTAAAATAATCGAATATTTTGCTTTCACCGTATAGCCTTTTTGAAATCGGACAATGTGATTGGATTAACGAGTAGAGTATCTTTAAAATGCCGTATAATACTTTAATTAAAAATATATATATATTTCGCGTCGTGCTATCTCACTGGTTGTTGTCCAACCATTCCCGTTAACAGGATTTTATCTCAAAGGGGTCCTCTAGAGGTTAAACGTGTATGACAATTTAGCTAGCTAGCTTGCTGTTACTAACTAATTTGCCCTGGGAAGTAAAATGCCTTCAGGCTTCTTCTTTCTTTATATGGCAGTTGGCAACCAACTTTAAGGTGCATTACCACCACCAACTGGACTGGAATGTGGACCTCAGTTCATCTTTCAATCCCCCACGTGGGTATATGCTCCTAAAAAACAATGAGGAGATGGGAGAGACGGGACTTGCAGCGCTTCAAGCATCACAAGTTTAAGTCCTCACCCAACTACATAGTAGAGTTTCTTTATAACATGACTAATGGTGTTTCTGTAAGGGAGAGACAAGGGACTTGGTCCTCACAAAACACTATACATGTCACGACTTCCGCCGAAGTTGGCCCCTCTCCTTGTTCGGGCGGCGTTCGGCGGTCGACATCACCGGCTTTCTAGTCACCACCGATCCATGTTTCCCTTTACGTTTTGTTTTGTCTTGATTATACACACCTGGTTTCAATTCCCTTATTATGTTCCTTATTTAACCCTCTGGCTTACCTTTCTGTTTTGTCCGTGATTGTTCGTGTTCAGTGGTTGTTGGAGATGTTTCTCCTAACCCTATTGTTTTGCTGTTGGAGATTTTGATTGTTTTATTGAGTAAACAAGACTGTTTGCACTCAAACTTGTGTCCTGTGCCTGACTCCGCTACGTCTCCAAACCAAAAGTGTTACAGAATCACGGACCATTTAAATGGAGTCAGCAGTCGCTGCCAGCCCTCCTCTCCCAGTAGAGGAGCGCGTCCAGCAGCACGCGACCATGTTACAAAGTCTCGGGACAGCCATGGATCGCGTGCTGCAGACCATGGAGAGATGGGAGAGAAGAGGATTTCCTGTCGACCCAGCCACACCACCTCCACCCGCACCTCTACCTACACCCATGCCTACCCATCCGTCGTCAGGATCCAGTGGGATTCGGCTCTCGCTCCCGGGAGCATATGACGGAACAGCTGCCGGGTCCCAGGGTATCCTACTCCAGCTGGAGCTCTACCTGGCAGCTGTTCAGCTGGCCCCTTCGGGACGCGAGAGAATGAGCGCCCTCATCTCCTGCCTGACTGGAAAAGCCCTGGAGTGGGCCAACGCCATCTGGGGAAGGGAAGGCCCAACTCTGGATGACCACGAAGACTTCTCCCGCCGCTTCCAGGCAGTATTTGATCATCCACCTGAAGGGAGAGCGGCGGGGGAGCGCTTGTTCTATTTGAGACAGGGGATGAGGAGCGCTCAGGAGTTTGCGCTGGATTTTAGAACTCTGGCGGCGGGCGCGGGATGGAATGAGCGGGCCCAGGTGTAGTTTGTGAGAGGACGTTCGTAGGGAGCTAGCCTGCAGGGACACCACCCTCAACCTGGACCAGCTGGTGGACTTATCTATCTGGCTGGATAACCTGTTGGCCTCCCGCGGACGTCCGGATCGGGGTCCGTTAGTTCCATCCCCCAGCTCCTTAGACCCAACACCCATGGAGTTGGGAGGGGCTGCGATGAGGGGGTCCGGAGGGGAGACCATTCCCTGCACTAACTGTGGCCGCAGAGGGCACACTGCTGGTCGGTGCTGGGGACGTTCTCCAGGAAGTCGAGGTAGCAGGCGGATTCAGGCGCAGCTGGGAACTTTATTGACCGTTCCTTGGCACATAGATTAGGGATTCCTATTGTTCCCGTTGATGTTCCCTTCCCTGTACATGACCTAGATAGTCATCCATTGGGGTCGGGGCTAATTAGGGAGGTCACAGCTCCCATTGCAATGATAATGCAGGGGGGTCATGAGGAGAGAATTAGTCTCTTTCTGATCGACTCTCCTGCGTTTCCCATTGTGTTAAGTCTTCCCTGGTTGGCTTCTCATGATCCTACTATTTCGTGGCAACAGAGGGCTACCAAGGGATGGTCCTGTCAGTGTTCAGGGAGGTGTGTAGGTGTTTCCTTAGGTGCCGCTACGGTGGAAAGTCCAAACCAGGTTTCCACCATGCACATTCCCCCCGAATATGCCGATTTGGCACTCGCCTTCTGTAAAAGGAAGGCGACTCAATTACCACCCCATCGACCGGGGGATTGTGCGATAAATCTCCTGGTAGGCGCTGCACTTCCCAGGAGTCACGTGTATCCTCTGTCACAGGAGGAGACAGCGGCTATGGAGACATATGTCACCGAATCTCTGGGACAAGGATACACTCGCCCCTCCACTTCACCTGTCTCCTCGAGTTTCTTTTTTGTGAAGAAGAAGGATGGAGGTTTACGCCCATGCATTGACTATCGAGGTTTGAACCAGATTACGGTAAAATACAGTTACCCGCTGCCTCTCATTGCCAGTATGACAGAGTCATTGCACGGGGCGCGCTTCTTCACAAAATTGGAACTCAGGAGCGCTTACAACCTGGTGAGTATACGGGGAGGGGATGAGTGGAAGACGGCATTTAGCACCACTTCTGGGCACTATGAGTACCTCGTCATGCCGTATGGGTTAATGAATGCTCGATCCGTCTTCCAATCCTTTGTGGGTGAGATCTTCAGGGACCTGCACGGCGGGGTGTAGTGGTGTATATAGATGACATTCTAATATACTCCACTACCCGCGCCGAGCATGTGTCCCTTGTACGCAGGGTGCTTGGTCAACTGTTGGAGTATGACCTTTACGTCAAGGCGGAGAAATGTCTGTTCTTCCAACAGTCCGTCTCCTTCCTAGGGTACCGTTTTTCCGCATCAGGGGTGGAGATGGAGAATGACCGCATTTCAGCGGTGTGTAATTGGCCGACTCCAACCACGGTAAAGGAGGTGCAGCGGTTTTTAGGGTTTGCCAACTACTACCGGAGTTTTATCCCGGGTTTTGGGCAGGTGGCGGCTCCCATTACCTCCTTGCTGAAGGGGGGACCGGTGCGACTGCAGTGGTCGGCTGAGGCGGACAGGGCTTTTGGTCACCTGAAGGCTCTGTTTACCACGGCTCCAGTGCTAGCGCATCCTGATCCCTCCTTAGAGTTCATAGCTGAGGTGGACGTGTCTGAGGCTGGAATAGGGGCTGTGCTATCTCAGCGCTCGGGTACGCCACCAAAACTCCGCCCCTGTGCTTTCTTTTCGAAGAAGCTCAGTCCGGCGGAGTGAAACTATGACGTGGGGGATAGGGAGTTGTTGGCTGTTGTCGGGGCCCTGAAGGCGTGGAGACATTGGCTTGAGGGGGCTAGACACCCTTTCCTTATTTGGACTGACCACCGAAATCTGGAGTACATTCGGGCAGCGAGGAGACTGAACCCTCGCCAGGCTAGGTGGGCCATGTTTTTCACACGCTTTCTTTTCACCCTCTCCTACAAACCAGGTTCCCAGAACGTGAAGGCAGACACACTGTCCCAGCTGTATGATACAGAGGAGCGGTCCACGGAGCCCACTCCCATAATTCCAGCTTCTTGCCTGGTGGCACCGGTGGTATGGGAGGGGGACGCGGACATCGAACGGGCGTCAAGTGCAAAGCCCACTCCCCCAGTGTCCAGTTGGGCGCTTGTACGTTCCGTTTGATGTCCGCGATCATTTGATCTGTTCGGCCCACACGTCACCCTCCTCTGGTCATCCTGGTATTGGTCGGACGGTGCGCTACCTTGCGGGGAAGTACTGTTGGCCCACGTTAGCTAAGGACGTGAGGGTTTATGTCTCCTCCTGTTCGGTATGCGCACAGTGCAAGGCACCTAGACCTCTGCCCAGAGGGAAATTACAACCCCTTCCCGTTCCGCAACGACCGTGGTCACACCTATCGGTGGATTTCGTGACGGATCTTCCCCCGTCGCGGGGTAACACCACAATCCTGGTCGTTGTGGATTGGTTTTCTAAGTCCTGCCGTCTCCTTCCTTTGCTCGGTCTCCCTACGGCTCTACAAACTGCGGAGGCCCTGTTCACCCATGTATTCCGGCACTACTGGGTGCCTGAGGACATAGTGTCTGATCGGAGTCCCCAATTTACGTCTAGAGTCTGGAGGGCGTTTATGGAATGCCTGGGGTTCTCGGTCAGCCTTACCTCAGGTTTCCTCCCCGAGAGCAACGTGCAGGTGGAGAGAGTCAACCAAGGGGTGGGTAGGTTTCTGCGGTCCTATTGCCAGGACCGGCCGGGGGAGTGGGCGGCGTTAATCCCCTGGGCGGAGATGGCCCAAAACTCCCTCCGCCACTCTTCTACTAATCTAACCCCTTTTCAGTGTGTGCTGGGTTATCAACCAGTCCTGGCACCATGGCATCAGAGCCAGATTGAGGCTCCTGCGTTGGATGAATGGTTTCGGCACTCGGAGGAGACATGGAACGCTGCCCATGTACGACTACAACGGGCCATCAGGCGGCAAAAGGCGAGTGCCGACAGCCACCGCAGTGAGGCCCCGGTTTATGCACCGGGGGATCGGGTCTGGCTCTCGACCCGAAACCTGCCCCTTGACCGGCCCTGCCGGAAGCTGGGTCCGCAGTTTGTGGGGCCATTTAAAGTCCTGAGGAGACTGAACGAGGTTTGTTATAGGTTACAACTCCCCCCTGATTATCATATTAACCCCTCGTTCCATGTGTCTCTCCTCAGGCTGGTGGTGGCTGGTCCGCTCCAGCAGTCTGAGGTGCGGGAGGTTCCTCCGCCCCCTCTGGACATCGAGGGGGCCCCGGCGTACACAGTGCGAGCCAATATGGACTCTAGATGTTGGGTGAGGGGCCTTCAGTACCTCGTGGAGTGGGAGGGGTACGGCCCGTAGGAGCGATGCTGGGTACTGGCGGAGGACATCCTGGACCCGTCGTTAATCCAGGAGTTTCACTGCTTCCGCCCGGATCGTCCTGCGCCCCGTCCTCGGGTCGTCCCCGAGGCCGGTGCGGCGCACAGCTGGAGCCGCGCGACAAGGGGGGGTACTGTCACGACTTCCGCCGAAGTCGGCCCCTCTCCTTGTTCGGGCGGCGTTCGGCGGTAGTGACTTCTGTCATATACATTTGATCAATAATTGACGTCCTCCTTTCTTCTTCCTTTCTTGCCGTGCACGCTCCCTCCCCCTCTCCAGGGGTAGTGATAGGAACACTGAAAGAGTAATATATAGATGTATTAAAGCTTTGATATGCTCAAAAGTAGTTTGTGCCGTAATTATTATCCGGAGAACTTTTGAACTGAACTTCTGAGAGATGTAACATTTACGTGCCTTTCTCTCTTTTATTCATGCTCTGGTTTTGTCTTTGTCTTTCTCTATTCCCCTCTCCCGACTTTCATTCCATCTCTTTTGTTTTATTTCCCTTTTTTTATCTCTCACTTTCACTTTCTCTATTTATATCTTTGACTTTATTTTGACTTTATTTTGTCATCCTCAATTATTTTATTTATACATGTACTTTATTATGTGTTTTAAAACTAAACTAAATCACCAGTCTCTCTCTCTTCAGGCCCTCTGACGACCACTCAGGTGACCAGCACCACTCCAGCCCGACCTTTCACCTCCAGTTCTAGCCCTGCTACCACCCGCCCCCTGGCCCCCACCTCTCACCCCATTGGCGCTATCAACAAGGGCCCTGACCTGCGGCCAATCACAGCCACCGTACCAGTCACCAGGCGGCCTCCCCGCCCGCCCGTCCAGGGCCCGGAGCCCCAGGTGTGTGAGTCCAGAGTGGCCAGAGGGGTGCAGTGGCCCTCCACCCAGAGAGGAGAGACTGTGGACCGCCCCTGTCCTAAAGGATCACTAGGTGGGGACTGACTATTACAGTGTTTCCTGTATGAGTGTGTGGTTATTTGAGTTGGGGTGTGTGGTTGTGCGTGCATGTGTGTCTGTGGTTTTTGTTAGTTTTTTGTAGGCGCTCAAGTACACGTGTGAATATACATACATGTGCGTGTGTTTTTTTCTTCGTTTGTGTGTATTTCTGTGTCTGTGCGTGCACGTGTGTGTTTCCCAGTGTGTCTCTGTTTCAGTCTGTGTGTGTGTGTTTTCCAGTGTGTCTGTTTCAGTGTGTGTGTGTGTGTGTGTGTGTGTGTGTGTGTGTGTGTGTGTGTGTGTGTGTGTGTGTGTGTGTGTGTGTGTGTGTGTGTGTGTCTGTTTCTCCTAACTCTGTTGTTTTGCTGTTGGAGATTTTGATATTTATATTTGTCTATATTTGATATATAGACTGTTTGCACTCAAATCTGTGTCCTGCGCCTGACTCCGCTACGTCTCCAAACCAAAAGCGTTACAATACAGCACAGAACAATGGGTTATCTCAAAAAACTGTTGCTTTTACTGTAGGGGAGAGACAGGACAGTGGGTCCTCACAAAACATTATTGTACAAAACAGATTGTTTTGTTTAAGCAGTGCTGGGTCCTCACAAAACATCTCACAGCACACAACAGTAGGTCCTTACAAAACACCTTACAGCACAGGGCAGTAGGTTCACAAAAATGAACAATTCACGTTAATAAAATAGTATGTGTGTTTGTGTATATATAGATTGGGTCTCTTACAGCACGGGTGCGTTTAACTTCTTAACCTCTCTGGGCTAGGCGGGACGAATTCGTCCCACCTACGCAACAGCCAGTTGAATCCCGTGGCGCGATTTTCAAAAACCTTAGAAATGCTATTACTTCAATTTCTCAAACATATGACTATTTTACAGCATTTTAACCTGTTAGGGCTAGGGGGCAGTATTTGCACGGCTGGATAAAAAAATGTACCCGATTTAATCTGGTTACTAATCCTACCCAGTAACTAGAATATGCATATACTTATTATATATGGATAGAAAACACCCTAAAGTTTCTAAAACTGTTTGAATGGTGTCTGTGAGTATAACAGAACTCATTTGGCAGGCAAAACCCTGAGACATTTTCTGACAGGAAGTGGATACCTGATGTGTTGTATTACCTTTAAACCTATGCCATTGAAAAACACAGGGGCTGAGGAATATTTTGGCACTTCCTATTGCTTCCACTAGATGTCACCAGCCTTTACAAAGTGTTTTGAGTCTTCTGGAGGGAGATCTGACCGAACAAGAGCCATGGAACGATGATGGCCCATTAGACACCTGGCGCGCGAGTTCATGTTGGGTACCCTCGTTCCAATACGTTATAAAAGAGAATGCATTCGTCCACCTTGAATATTATTCATGTTCTGGTTAAAAAAGGCCCTAATGATTTATGCTATACAACGTTTGACATGTTTGAACGAACGTAAATATATTTTTTCCCCTCGTTCATGAAGTGAAGTCCGGCGGGCTTAGATCATGTGCTAACAAGACGGAGATTTTTGGACATAAATGATGAGCTTTTTTGAACAAAACTACATTCGTTATGGACCTGTGATACCTGGAAGTGACATCTGATGAAGAGAATCAAAGGTAATGGATTATTTACATAGTATTTTTGATTTTAGATCTCCCCAACATGGCGGCTAGTCTGTATCGCAACGCGTATTTTTCTGGGCGCAGTGCTCAGATTATTGCAAAGTGTGATTTCCCAGTAAGGTTATTTTTAAATCTGGCAAGTTGATTGCGTTCAAGAGATGTAAATCTATAATTCTTTAAATGACAATATAATATTTTAGCAATGTTTTCTCATTTTAATTATTTAATTTGTGGTGCTGACTTGACTGCCGGTTATTGGAGGGAAACGATTTCCTCAACATCAATGCCATAGTAAAACGCTGTTTTTGGATATAAATATGAACTTGATAGAACTAAAAATGCATGCATTGTCTAACATAATGTCCTAGGAGTGTCATCTGATGGAGATTGTAAAAGGTTAGTGCATCATTTTAGCTGGTTTTATGGTTTTGGTGACCCTGTCTTTGAATTGACAAAACATTACACACAACTCTTGTAAATGTACTGTCCTAACATACTCTAAATGTATGCTTTCGCCGTAAAACCTTTTTGAAATCGTAAAACGTGGTTAGATTAAGGAGATGTTTATCTTTCAAATGGTGTAAAATAGTTGTATGTTTGAAAAATTTGAATTTTGACATTTATTTGGATTCAAATTTGCCGCTCTTGAAATGCACCTGCTGCTGATGGAGTGCACCACGGGTGGGACGCCTGCGTCCCACCTAGCCCATAGAGGTAAAACTTCCTGACTGATATCTTGAGATGTTGCTTCAATGTATCCACAAATTTCTCCTCCTCATGATGCCATCGATTTTGTGAATTGCACCAGTCCCTCCCGCAGCAAAGCACCCGCACAACATGATGCTGCCACCCCTGTGATTCATGGTTGGGATGGTGTTCTTTAGCTTGCAAGCCTCCCCCTTTTTCTTCCAAACATAATGATGGTCATTACGGCCAAACAGTTATATTTTTGTTTCATCAGACCAGAGGACATTTCTCCAAAAAGTATTATCTTTGTTCCCATGTGCAGTTGCAAACCGTAGTCTGTCTTTTTTTATGGCGGTTTTGGAGCAGTGGCTTCTTCCTTGCTGAGCGGCCTATCAGGTTATGTCAATATAGGACTCGTTTTACTGTGGATATAGATACTTTTTTACCTATTTCCTCCAGCATCTTCACAAGGCCCATTGCTGTTGTTCTGGGATTGATTTGCAGTTTTCGCACCAAAGTACGTTCATCTCTAGGAGACAGAACGCATCTCCTTCCTGAGCGGTATGACGGCTGCATGGTCCCATGGTGTTTATGCTTGCTCCCAAGGATGAACCAGACTTGTGGAGGTCTACAATTTTTTTGTATTATAAGTGAAATAATCTGTCTGAAAACAATTGTTGGAAAAATTACTTGTGTCATGCACAAAGTAGATGTCCTAACTGACTTACGAAAACTATTGTTTGTTAACCTGTTGGGTCTAGGGGGCAGCATTTGCACGTCTGGATAAAAAAAATGTACCCGATTTAGTCTGGTTACTAATCCTACCCAGTAACTAGAATATGCATATACTTATTATATATGGATAGAAAACACTCTAAAGTTTCCAAAACTGTTTGAATGGTGTCTGTGAGTATAACAGAACTCATTTGGCAGGCAAAACCGTGAGACATTTTCTGACAGGAAGTGGATACCTGATGTGTTGTATTGACTTTAAACCTATCCCATTGAAAAACACAGGGGCTTAGGAATATTTTGGCACTTCCTATTGCTTCCACTAGATGTCACCAGCCTTTACAAAGTGTTTTGAGTCTTCTGGAGGGAGATCTGACCGAACAAGAGCCATGGAACGATGATGTCCCATTAGACACCTGGCGCGCGAGTTCATGTTGGGTACCCTCGTTCCAATACGTTATAAAAGAGTATGCATTCGTCCACCTTGAATATTATTCATGTTCTGGTTAAAAAAGGCCCTAATGATTTATGCTATACAACGTTTGACATGTTTGAACGAACGGAAATATATTTTTTCCCCTCGTTCATGACGAGAAGTCCGGCTGGCTTACATCATGTGCTAACGAGACGGAGATTTTTGGACATAAATGATGAACTTTTTTGAACAAAACTACATTCGTTATGGACCTGTGATACCTGGAAGTGACATCTGATGAAGAGAATCAAAGGTAATGGATTATTTACATAGTATTTTCGATTTTAGATCTCCCCAACATGACGTCTAGTCTGTATCGCAACGCGTATTTTTCTGGGCGCAGTGCTCAGATTATTGCAAAGTGTGATTTCCCAGTAAGGTTATTTTTAAATCTGGCAAGTTGATTGAGTTCAAGAGATGTAAATCTATAATTCTTTAAATGACAATATAATATTTTACCAATGTTTTCTAATTTTAATTATTTAATTTGTGACGCTGACTTGACTGCCGGTTATTGGAGGGAAACGATTTCCTCAACATCAATGCCATAGTAAAACGCTGTTTTTGGATATAAATATGAACTTGATAGAACTAAAAATGCATGCATTGTCTAACATAATGTCCTAGGAGTGTCATCTGATGGAGATTGTAAAAGGTTAGTGCATCATTTTAGCTGGTTTTATGGTTTTGGTGACCCTGTCTTTGACTTGACAAAACATTACACACAACTCTTGTAAATGTACTGTCCTAACATACTCTAAATTTATGCTTTCGCCGTAAAACCTTTTTGAAATCGTAAAACGTGGTTAGATTAAGGAGATGTTTATCTTTCAAATGGTGTAAAATAGTTGTATTTTTGAAAAATTTGAATTTTGACATTTATTTGGATTCAAATTTGCCGCTCTTGAAATGCACCTGCTGTTGATGGAGTGCACCACGGGTGGCACGCTAGCGTCCCACCTAGCCCCAAGAGGTTAACAATAAATGTATGGAATGGTTGAATAATTAGTTATGACTCTAACGTAGTGTATGTAAACTTCTGACTTCAACTGTACATACATACTATATACAACTACAGTAGAAACGACAACACGATATACAGAAAATAAGGAACTTACTTTGATAGCAATGCACACATGTCCAAAGTTATTATTTGTGAGGAAAACAACAAGGCAATGCGAGCGCCACCCAGAAAATGTTCCAATTCATGCAAGACTGTGCAAATATCTGCATACTTGATCTGCACAAACATTGGTGAAGTGTGTGGGCTCTCCTCGAAGAGAGAAGTTTGTCCGGCACAGTAAAGCCTCAAAATGTAAAATTGTCCGCAACGCTGAAATGGGCTACTTCTATGTGAATTAATGAGGAGGCGGAACACACCTTAATTCAAACTGTTAACTGAAAATAATTTTAAATTGACAAGTTGAAACATAGCCTATAGATAATTAGCAGGCAGCATATGTTAACTGTCCTGTTGTGCAATAATAATATTTTGGAACAGTGAGCGTATTCTGACATCACGTGCATAAAAAAAAACTCACGCTGGGGCGACCGTTAGAGATGTTTGGAACTCACATATGATAAGGTTAAAACTGTTCCATTTTATTTCCCTGACATCTGGAATCAAGGACTCAGATCCCCAATCTTTAAGGATGGAGACAAATTTGACCCTAACAATTACAGAGGCATTTGTTTGAACATAAACCTGGGCAAGGTTTTTTGCAGTATTATAAACGTAAAGAGTTCTAAACTTCCTCAATAAGCACAATGTCTTGATTAAAAGCAAAATTGGATACATACCAAAACATCGCAAGATGTACCAAAACATTTACAGCCTACACACCCCGATTGATAAACATGTCCACCAAAATAATACCAAAATGTACACTTGCTTTATCAACTTCCAAAAAGCATTTGATTCTATTTGGCATACAGGACTGTTCTACAAAGTTATTGAAAGTGGTGTAGGGGGCATCAAAATTGGCAAGAAAAGAACAGAATTCTTTAACCAGGGTCGGGGCCTTCACCAGGGTTGCAATCTGAGCCCTGCACTCTTCAATATTTACATCAACGAATTGGCCACTATTCTAGAAAAATCCTCAGCCCCTGGTGTTAGTCTCCACAATTCAGAGGTTAAATGTCTGGTCTTCGCAGATGACCTGTGCCTGGTGTCACCCACAGCACATGGCCTACAGCAGAGTCTGGACCTTCTAGAGCAGTTCTGCCAGACCTGGGCCCTGGCAGTAAACCCCAAAAATACTAAAATAATGATTTTCCAGAGAAGATCCAGATCTCAGGGAATTAGAACACAGTTCTCAATTGGTACAAAACATATAGAGTACTGCACACACTACAATTACTTAGGTTTAAAAATAAGCTCAACTGGACACCTTAATGATGCAGTGAATGAACAGAGAGAAAGCAAATCAAAATCAAATCAAATGTATTTGTCACATACTGTTATGTCCTGACCAGTAAGAGGGGTTATTTGTTATTGTAGTTTGGTCAGGACGTGGCAGGGGGTATTTGTTTTATGTGGTTCGGGGGTTATGTGTATGTAGAGGGGTGTTGTATTTATGTGTTCCGGGGTTTTTGGTGTATGTTCTTGCTTTGGTATTCTAGGATTCTAGGTTGTGTATTTCTTTGTTGGCCTGGTGTGGCTCTCAATCAGGAACAGCTGTACATCGTTGTTTCTGATTGAGAGTCATACTTCATCTCTTAAATAATTATGAATAGATCCACCATTGAGCACAAAAACAACACTTGTTACAGAATATTTTACATAGATGTTATTTCTATCAGACAAACCATGCCTGACAACATGATCCAATAAGACAGAAAAATAGAAGAACATTTAAAGGCTGTGGACATTGTGAACTGCAGTCAAGGGTGTGTGAAAGAATCAATGATTTGACGACAGGATCACGTAATCATTTCAAGGACATGAAGGGCAAGGCTCCTGCTCTTTTGGTTTACTGACGGTGTCCAAACTCGTGCCTTCATACATGACCTTGTTCTT
Organism: Salmo salar; assembly: GCF_965601325.2. Classification (NCBI taxonomy): domain Eukaryota; kingdom Metazoa; phylum Chordata; class Actinopteri; order Salmoniformes; family Salmonidae; genus Salmo; species Salmo salar. The sequence goes on along the minus strand of NC_138315.1, from coordinate 1,054,171 downwards.
GATGTGTTCTTCACCTGACGGAACTGTCAGTGTCGTTTTCATATTGTATACGTGTTTTGTTTCACCTTCTTCAAGAATAAAAAAAAAAGATGAGTATACATTTTCCTGTTGCGTCTTGGTCCTCCACACATGACACGCGTTACAGAACTACCCACCAAACCCGGCCCAAGCAACAGATGATGGAGCAGCAGGTGGACTACGAGGAGTGGAGCAAGCAGCGCGCTCGGGAGGAGATGGCATCCTGGCCGCTGGAGGTATTGGAGGCACGGATAGACTGGACGTGGGAGAAACCTTTGGACTATTGTAAGAGGCTGCCTGGGAAACAGGTGGAGACAGCGAGGGAGGAACGGCGCAAATGGAGCAAAGAGGAGAACTGTTATATAGCTACACGATTGGCATTTAAGCCTGAGAGGCAGCCCCAGAATTTTTTTGGGGGGGGGCACACGGGAGTATTGGCTAGGTCAGCTGACAGACCGGAGCCAAATCCCCGTGCTTTTGTCAAGCAACCTATTAATGGACAAGTCCCGTGCTTCGGGGTAATGCGTACTGTGGCGAGGCCAAGTATTTTCAGGCCGGTATGCGCAGTACCAGCGCCCCGCATTTGCCAGGGGGAAGTGAGCACTCAGCCAGTACGGGCGGTGTCAGTCCTGCGCTTGAGACCGCCAGTGCATCTCTACAGTCCAGTGTTCCCGCTCCTCGCACTAGCCTTAAAGTGCATGTCTCCAGTCTGATACCTCCAGTACCAGCACCACGCACTAGGCTTCCAGTGCGTCAGCCCAGTTCAACTCGGCCGGTTCCTGCTCCCCGCACTAGCCCTGAGGTGTGTGTCCCCAGGCTGGTACCTCCACTACCAGCCCCACACATCAGGCTTCCAGTGCGTCAGCCCAGTCCCGAGTGTCCGGCAACAGTACCTCGTCCAGAGTGTCCGGCAACAGTACCTCGTCCAGAGTGTCCGGCAACAGTACCTCGTCCAGAGTGTCCGGCAACAGTACCTCGTCCAGAGTGTCCGGCAACAGTACCTCGTCCAGAGTGTCCGGCAACAGTACCTCGTCCAGAGTGTCCGGCAACAGTGTCTAGTCCGGCACCGAGTGAGACGGCCTACAGTCTGGCACCGAGTGAGACGGCCTACAGTCCGGAGCTCCGAGAGTACAGTCCAGGGTCTACAGGGACACGAGTCAGGCCAAGGTATTTGGGAGGAGTGGACTGGTCAGGGGGTGGTCTTAGGCCCGAGCTTAAGCCACCTCCACTGTAGGAGGTTTGGGGAGGGGGGGTGTATGCACGAGTGCCGTCGGTGACGGCAGCCACCCTCCCTTCCCTCCCTTTAGTTAGGGGTTTATTTTGGTTTTTTTTGTTTAGGTGCATCCGGGTCTGCACCTTTGGGGGGGGGTAATGTCACGTCCTGACCAGTAAGAGGGGTTATTTGTTATTGTAGTTTGGTCAGGATGTGGCAGGGGGTATTTGTTTTGTGGTTCGGGGGTTATGTGTATGTAGAGGGGTGTTGTATTTATGTGTTCCGGGGTTTTTGGTGTATGTTCTTGCTTTGGTATTCTAGGATTCTAGGTTGTGTATTTCTTTGTTGAGGGTGTGGCTCTCAATCAGGAACAGCTGTACATCGTTGTTTCTGAGAGTCATACTTAGGGAGATTGTTTTCACCTGTCCCTTTGTGGGTAGTTGTATTCTGTTTTGTGTTCTTCACCTGACGGAACTGTCAGTGTCGTTTTCATATTGTATACGTGTTTTGTTTTGTTTCACCTTCTTCAAGAATTAAAAAGATGAGTATACATTTTCCTGTTGCGTCTTGGTCCTCCACACACGACACCCGTTACACATACACATGGTTAGCAGATGTTAATGCAAGTGTAGCGAAATTCTTGTGCTTCTAGTTCCAACCATGCAGTAATATCTAACAAGTAATCTACCAATTCCACAACAACTACCTTGTACACACAAGTGTAAAGGAATGAATACGAATATGTACATAAAAATATATAAATGAGTGATGGCCGAACGGCGTAGGCAAGATGTAGTAGATGGTATGGAGTACAGTATATACATATGAGATGAGTATTGTAGGGTATGAAAACATATAAAGCGGCATTGTTTAAGGTGGCTAGTGATACATCTAATACATCAAGATGGCAAGATGCAGTAGATGGTATAGCGTACAGTATATACATATGAGATGAATAATGTAGGTTATGTAAACATTATCTAATATAAAGTGGCTAGTGATAAATTGATTACATCAATTTTCCCAGTATTAAAGTGGCTTGAGTTGAGTCAGTATGTTGGCAGCAGCCACTCAATGTTAGTGATGGCTGTTTAACAGTCTGATGGCCTTGAGATAGAAGCTGTTTTTCAGTCTCTCTGGTCTAGCTTTGATGCACCTGTACTGACCTCGCCTTCTGGATGTTAGCGTGGTGGTTGCTGTCCTTGATGATCTTTTTGGCCTTCCTGTGACATCGGGTGGTGTAGGTGTCCTGGAGGGCAGGTAGTTTGCACCCGGTGATGCATTGTGCAGACCTCACTACCCTCTGGAGAGCCTTCCGGTTATGGGCGGAGCAGCCGCCGTACCAGGCGGTGATACAGCCCAACAGGATGCTCTCGATTGTGCATCTGTAAAAGTTTGTGAGTGTTTTTGGTGACAAGCCAAATTTCTTCAGCCTCCTGAGGTTGAAGAGGCGCTACTGCGCCTTCTTCACCACGCTGTCTGTGTGGGTGGACCATTTCAGTTTGTCCGTGATGTGTATGCTGAGGAACTTAAAACTCTCCACCCTCTCCACTACTGTCCCGTCAATGTAGATAGGGGGCAGCTCCCTCTGATGTTTCCTGAAGTCCACGATCATCTCTTTTGTTTTGTTGACATTGAGTGCGAGGTTATTTTCCTGACACTACACTGGAATTCTACGCCATTAATAAACCATTTAAAACTGCAATACCAAAAAAGTGTAATTTCCCCAAATTTGAAACCCTTATTCAAATGCCTCTCTGTTGAGGATAGGCTACCCATACTGTTGGGGGAGGACGGAGAGAGCTGTGGGTTGGCCACACACTACATTACATTGCTGCCTGCCCATAAGATGAGGGACAGTGTCTTACAGACCAATCAATCTGCACATGTCCTCTATGCTCATTGTTATTGTTCAATGTATGGTTATTTTGACCCTTGGTTATTGTTGTACCGTTGACAATACTGATTATTATGTTAATATTTTTAAATCTCCAAAGTAAGCTTTGGCAATATGTACATTGTTACATCATGCCAATAAAGCAAATTTAATTCAGAGAGATGTGCACAAGTGTTACAGCTCATACACACTGGTAGAATAGACAAACAGCAGTCAATCTCTTTTGTGTTGACACAGCAAAGACCTTGGAAGTTGTCATTCATCCAGCCTTGTTAAAATACTTCAAACCAGAGGGTGGCAGTAGCGTTGTTTGGCAATGCATATCTGTGCGTATTGCTTATGGTCTAGATTCCAAAGTTACCACTAATGTTGGTATTTTGTAGAAAGCCCTTGTTGATACCAGCCAGATGGCCACAGCTAGATAACTACCTAGCAAAATGATGAATAAATAATTGAATTCACTCTCCATAATCCCATACTGCCAGTGCCTGCCCATAGCCTAATGTTTAGCTAGGTTGCTAACGTTAGCATATTCACTAGCTAACAATCCAATCCTTCACTGACATGGCCTATAAAGTACATACATGTTCAGTATTCACAGGCCCATCACTGTTACGGAGTCTTGTTGACAGGTAATCAACTAGCTGGGCTGTTCTCTGGACCCCGTATGTAGGGACTTGTACAATGCTTGAACAAGGCTATTGAACTTGACATTTGTGTGCCTTTATTCTTTAATCTAATATATCATACAGAAAGTTGTTGTTAGCTGGCTTGCTAGCATCACTACCTACCTCGATGGCTGAAGGCAAAGAGACCTCCTATTTCATCGCTATGGCAGTGAACATTCCACCACCAAAACCCATGGTTCTTACAGGGGACTGGAATACTAATTGGGACAGGGATGAATTCGAGGACTTTGTGCTGGCGACAAGTCTACATGAAAAACCCAACAAGGTCCAAGCGGCAACTCTGAGGAGCTTAATGGGCAGCGAATGCAGGCATATCTACCGGCACAATCGACTCTCACAGCACAACAACAGGATGATGCAAAGGCCATACTGAATGCATTGGAGAATTACTTCAAACCCGCCAGGAACGTCATTTACGAGCGGTTCGTTTTTGGAAGCTGCAAACAGGAAGAGAGTGAGTCAGTACACAACTTTGTAACCTGTTTGAGAGAAAGGTCTGCTTCTTGTGAATAAGGGGGATTGAAAGATTAACTGATTTGTGACAAAATAGCACTGGAAATTGCAAATTATGACACGCTGGAGTCTACTAATAGAGAGAGGCTTAACATCAGTAACTGCCACTGAAATGTGCCGCACTGCTGAAGTTACTGACATGAGAAAGAGAGTAATGGAAATGGAAACCCCACGCACCAACGCTGATACTGTTCACACTGTTGCCAGGCAGACATTCAGACAATTCACCATGAATGGTGAACACAGACAGCCCCATAGCATGAAAATAATGTGGAATTGCAAACACACAAGGGAAAGACCACTGCCCTGCCTTGAAAAACCTGCAGAGCTTGTGGAACTAATAATCACTTTGCAAAAGTGTGTCTCAAAAGCAAAAGAAGGGTGAGTGAGGGCAAGATTCACTGTGTTGATGGTGTCACTCAGTGTTCAGAACAGTGAAAGTGACATTTACATGCATGAATCCATTGGGGCTGTACACTCAAGAGGGAAGAAATGGTTTGTGACACTAAGATTACAAAACAAGCTGCAACAATGTCAACTGGATTCCGGTATTACGTGCCAGAATCCAGTTGTCAACATCCTCTCAGACTCTAAATGTAAACGCCTGGGACTGATGCAGTTCACCGTACCAAATGACCTGCACATTGTGGAGCATGTGCAGCATGGATCTCTGTCCAAAGAACAACTACTCAGTAGATATGATGACATATTCAATGAGCACATTGAATCAGTACCTGGGGAGGTACACCTTGAATTGGATGAGAGCGACAGTCCAGTGTGCTCCTCACAATGTGCCCATTGCAACGAAAGTGGCTGTGAAGACCCAGCTGGACAAGTATGAGGCCGATGGCCCCATGACATCTGTGACTGAACCAACTGACTGGATCAGCAATATGGTCATAGTGAAAAAGCCAGAGAAGTTGAGGGTCTGCATTGACCCAAAACATCTGAACCAAGCACTAAAACATTCCTACTACATCATTGCCGACACTGGAGGATGTCCTCTACAAGCTTCCCAAGGCCAGGGTTTTCACCTTGGTGGATGACCAAGATGCATTCTTGCAATGCAAGCTGGACGAAGAAAGCAGCTTCATGACTACCTTCTGGACCCCCTGGATTTAGAAACGCTTGCTCAAGCTCACCTTTTGTGTCTCAGTGGCGCCTGAGGTATACCAACGCAAACAGGAAGAGTTACTGGCTGGGCTCAAGGGCATTGAACCCATCGCTGATGATGTCCTGATCGTAGGCTGTGGTGACACAGACGAAGAAGCAGAACGTGACAACGATGTGAAGCTCCTGGCACTGATGGAGCGCCCATGATCAGTTAAGCTGTGCCTTGGCCTGAAGAAGCTGCAGTTCAAGGTGAAAGACGTCCCTTCCATGGCCACATTCTCTCGGCCAAAGGCCTGAAGCCGGATCCAGACAAAGTCAGAGCGATCCTCGACATGCCAAACCCGTCTGATGCAAAAGGAGTGCAACGTCTCATCGGCTTTGCAAACTATTTTGTAAAGTTCATGCCACACCTATCAGTAGTCTGTGAGCCTCTGCTCCAGTTGCTGGACAAAGCCACACGATGGCACTGGCTACCCAAACATGAGGCCGCAGTGCAGGAGATGAAATCTCTGGCTTCATCCATGCCAGTGTTGCGCTACTACAACGTTACGAAGCCTGTCACAATCCAGAGCAACTCCAGCTAAAGTGGACTTGGATACTGTCTTATGCTGGAAGGCCAGCCCACTGCATTTGCCTCGAGAGCCCCCACTGAACAAACCTATGCACAAATTGAGAAAGAGTGCATCAGTATCATCTTCTCATGCCAGCGCTTCCATCACTACTTATATAGTCGAGAGCTGGTCACCGCTGAAACTGACCACAAACCACTCATTGCCATTTTCAGTAAACCTCTCCTCAACGTGTCCAAGAGGTTTGAAAGCATGCTCCTGACTCTGCAAAACTACAGTGTGAAGGTTGTCTACAAGCCAGGGCCAGAGATGTACTTCTGCAACACACTGAGCAGGGCAACAGCACAATGTACAGGCAGAGGCACTGCCTATCAGCAGCATGCCATCTGTTCGCTACAGCAGGAACAAGATGTTCAACAGATCAATCAGGCAGACTACTTAAACGTCACAGATCACCGCCTAGCCCAGATTAGGCAACACACTGACAAGGACGAACACCTACAGTCACTGAAGTCCATGGTTCTCACAGGTTGGCAATACCTGAAATAAGAGACACCTTTCACAGTGAGAGAATACTGGACCTTTCGAGATGAGATCAGCGTGCAAAATGGCATCTTGTTCAGAGGTCAGACGGTCATTATCCCCAAATCACTACATCCAGAGATGCTTACCCGCATACACTCCAGTCACGTAGGAGTTGACGCATGCTACCGCCAGGCACGTGAAACATTAAAAACTGTCCAAAGTCCAAACATGCAAGAAGAAATTAAAGACTTTCAGCAGCTGTACCACTTGCAACGAGTACGCTCATGAACAGCAAAAGGAAACCATGATGTCACACAAACTGCCCACAAGAGCCTGGTAAATCATCAGCATGGACTTATTCAGCCACAGACAAAAGGACTATCTTCTCATTGTTGATCACTACTCTGTGTTAACTTGTCCTCTGTTATTATATAATTTTTTTTTTTAAATAAGATGACAACTGAAATAAAAAGAAAATGCATTTTCATTTGTTATGATTTGACTGTTAAGAACTTAATGGTGTGCTGTTATGTTTGCACTTTCTATTGAAAAGGATGATGTTACAGAGTCTAGTTGATAGATAGTCGACCAGCTGGGCTGTTCCCCGGACCCCTATGTAGGGACTTGTACAACGCTTGAACAAGGCTACTGAACTTGACAGTTGTGTCTGTCTTTATTATTTAATCTAACATATCATACAGCAACAATCACGGAAATAAACCCTGTGAAGGCTACTGGAATTTGGTGTGGCATAGGCTAATCTAGCCATGGTTTGGCAGTTTGGATATTGGGCGAATTTGGAGTATTGCATCCCTGGATTGAGCTACATGTTCCAGCCATAACCCGTGCCAGCTCCGAGCTGCCGTTATAGGGAACCCGCTCCAACTGAAATTGAAAAATGTAGAGTCGGATCTCTGGCTAAGGCTAATGGCTTCATACACTATCTCACTATTAAATTATATATTTTTTGCAGCCATACCAGTGCTCTAGGAGAGAACGGAGAGTGGTGATCACGTTCATATCAACCGGTCAGCAGTAAAGCATTGATCGTGTAGGCTACACTGCTACATCTCCCGTAAAACCATCCATATCCCAAAAAAGACTACGCTGACCAATGCAAAACAAGATCACAATGCGCAACGTTGTCACTCTCCATGTGTCATCAACATATTTTGAAACACATATAGTCACTCCTACAGTATTTGAAAAAACTAAACAAATGGAACCAGTGCGCATCGTTTGTGGGAATATTGGGGCCCGATTGAAGACTATATTAGCACATGAAAGAAATCCCCTCCAAGCAGCCGGGCTTCTGAACTAGTGCTCCTGTCTAGGCGATGGAAATCTACAGCTGAATTTAGACTGTCCAGCTGCTGACTGCATGCATTATGCATCTCCTTCTATACATTGAGATGGGAAACGTTTAATCTCAGTCCACTATTTGTCTGTACATATAGGCTATTTTGCCTGGTAATTAGAATGCAGAATATTAGCCTATACTATAGTTAGATTAACGAGAGTCTTGTCTTTAACCTGTTAGGGCTAGGGGGCAGTATTGACACGGCTGGATAAAAAACGTACCCGATTTAATCTGGTTACTACTCCTGCCCAGTAACGAGAATATGCATATAATTATTGGCTTTGGATAGAAAACACCCTAAAGTTTCTAAAACTGTTTGAATGGTGTCTGTGAGTATAACAGAACTCATATGGCAGGCCAAAACCTGAGAAGATTCCATGCAGGAAGTGGCCTGTCTGACAATTTCTTCCCCTTCTTGATTATCTCTATCCATTGCAAAGATCTCTGCTGTTACGTGACACTTCCTACGGCTGCCATGGGCTCTCGATTGCACAAAGGAGTTCTGTATCTATAATTCTTAAAATAATTGTTATGTTTTTTGTGAACGTTTATCGTGAGTAATTTAGTAAATTGTTAGTAAATTCCCTGGAAGTTTGCTAGTTCTGAACGTCACATGCTAATGTAAAAAGCTGGTTTTTGATATAAATATGAACTTGATTGAACAAAACATGCATGTATTGTATAACATAATGTCCTAGGTGTGTCATCTGATGAAGATCATCAAAGGTTAGTGCTGCATTTAGCTGTCTTCTGGGTTTTTGTGACATTATATGCTAGCTTGAAAAATGGGTGTCTGATTATTTCTGGCTTGGTACTCTGCTGACATAATCTAATGTTTTGCTTTCGTTGTAAAGCCTTTTTGAAATCGGACAGTGTGGTTAGATTAACGAGAGTCTTGTCTTTAAAATGCTGTAAAATAGTCATATGTTTGAGAAATTGAAGTAATAGCATTTCTAAGGTATTTGAAAATCGCGCCACGGGATTCAACTGGCTGTTGTGTAGGTGGGACGAATTCTAGCCCAGAGAGGTTAAGAATTCAAATTGGTTTCTTCAATAGAAACAGGTCCTGTCTTTCGTTAAGTAGCAGAAAACCAATCATTCAGTCAACATTCATTCCGATTATTGACTATGGTGATATTGTCTATATCAGTGGTTCCCAAACTTTTTACAGTCCCGTAGCCCTTCCAATGTTCAACCTCCATGTCACAACTTCCGCCGAAGTCGGCTGTTCTCCTTGTTCGGGCGCCGTTCGGTGATCGACGTCACCGGCTTTCTAGCCATCGCTGCTCCATTTCTCATATGTCCATTTGTTTTGTTTTGTCTTGTTCCATACACACCTGGTTTTCATGCATTTAGTCCTCTGTTCACCATTATGTCTTTGTGTGTAATTGTTTATTGTTACGTGATAATTTTGTCAGGCGCTGCACTTTTGTTATAGACCGTGTTTGTGGCACTAATATATTTTATGTGCTGTTGTTGTTGACTTGTATTAAAGTGTGCCTCTTTCATATACTCCACTCTCCTGCACTTGACTTCGCCTCCCATATACACGCCTAACAGAATTACACACCCAACTATGGAGTCAGCAGGAGCAGGTACCACGGTTAGAGGAGTCGAGGAGCGCGTCGAGGAACATTCGGCTATGTTACATCATCTTGGTGCCATGATGGATCGCGTTGTCCAGACTATGGACCGCTGGGAGAGACAGGAAGTCTCTCCAGTGCCTCGACCAGCGCAACCGGGGTTATCTCTACCTGTCCCATCCGGAGCCAGTCCCAGTGGGATACGTCTCTCCCTTGATGGGACGGCCACACAGTGCCAGGGATTCCTATTACAACTGGACCTTTACCTGGCCACTGTGCACCCAGCTCCCTCGGAAAGGGAGAGAGTGTCTGTCCTCGTCTCATGCCACTCAGGGAGAGCTCTGGAGTGGGCTAACGCCATGTGGGGAGAGGATGACGCGGCGTTAGACCACTTCGAGGAGTTCACCCGTCGCTTCCGGGCCGTCTTTGACCATCCGCCCGAAGGGAGAGCGGCGGGAGAACGGCTCTTCCATTGAGGCAGGGGACGAGGAGCACCCAGGAATTCACCCTGGAATTCCGGACCTTGGCCGCCGGAGCAGGCTGGAGTGACAGGGCCCTCATTGACCAATATCGGTGCAGCCTGCGTGAGGACGTCCGATGTGAGCTGGCCTGCAGGTATGCCACCCTCTCCTTCGACCAACTGGTGGATTTGTCCATCCGGTTGGATAACCTGCTGGTCACCCGCGGACATCCAGAGGGGTCTCTGTCGGTGCCATCTTCCAGCACCCCCGCTCTGGTGCCCATGGAGTTGGGAGGGGCGAGTAGGGAGACTGGAGGAGGAGCCATCACGTGCACCATCTGTGGCCGCAGAGGGCACACTGCCGGTCGGTGCCATGTCGGTTCCTCTGGGAGTTGAGGTAACAGGCAGGGCACTCTGGCATCACCCCAGGTTAGTCTGCACCACACTCATCCAGATTCCTCTGTTGACCACCTGTTTATACCTGTTTGTTTCCCTGATTTTTTTTCCCCCGCATTCCCAGCATAAGGCACTCATCGATTCAGGCGCAGCTGGGAATTTTATCGACAGAGCATTCGCACTTAGTTTAGGGGTCCCCATTATTCCTGTAGTTAGACCTTTCCCGGTTCACGCTCTGGATAGTCGACCATTAGGGTCCGGGCTAATCAGGGAAGCCACCATCTCCCTGGCCATGGAGACGCAGGGGGGTCAGGAGGAGAAAATCAGTCTCTTCCTCGTTGACTGTCCTGCGTTTCCCGTGGTACTAGGTCTTCCCTGGTTAGCTCATCATAACCCCACTATTTCCTAGCAAGAGAGGGCTCTCACGGGGTGGTTGCGAGAGAGCTCGGGGAGGTATGTAGGGGTTTCTGTTGGTGCTACCATGGTGGAAAGTCCAGACCAGTTCTCCACCGTGCGCATCCCCCCAGAATGCCGATTTGGCTCTCGTCTTCTGTAAAGGCGACTCAATTACCACCTCATCGACAGGGGGATTGTGCGATAAATCTCCTGGCAGACGCTGGACTTCCCAGGAGTCATGTGTATCCCCTGTCACAAGCGGAAACGGTGGCTATGGAGACATATGTCTCTGAATCCCTGCGTCATGGGTACATTCGGTCCTCCACTTCACCCGCCTCCTTGAGTTTTTGTGAAGAAGCAGGATGGAGATCTACGCCCGTGCATTGACTATAGAGGTCTCAATCAAATCACGGTGAGGTACAGTTACCTGCTACCTCTTATCGCCACAGCGATTGAGTCAATGCATGGGGCGTGCTTCTTCACGAAACTGGATCTCCGGAGTGCGTATAACCTGGTGCGGATCCGGGAGGGAGACGAGTGGAAGACAGCGTATAGTACCACCTCGGCATTATGAGTACTTAGTCATGCCGTACGGGTTGATGAATGCTCCATCAGTTTTCCAATCCTTTGTAGACAAGATTTTCAGGGATCTGCACAGCCAGGGTGTAGGGGTGTATATTGATGACATTCTGATATACTCCGCTACACGCGCCGAGCATGTGTCCTTGGTACGCAGGGTACTTGGACGACTGTTGGAGCATGACCTGTACGTCAAGGCTGAGAAATGCTTGTTCTTTCAGCAGGCCGTCTCCTTCCTAGGGTATCACATTTCCACATCAGGGGTGGAGATGGAGAGTGAACGCATTGCAGCCGTGCGTAATTGCCCGCCTCCCACCACGGTAAAGGAGATGCAGCGATTTTTAGGGTTTGTCAATTACTACCAGAGATTTATTCAGGGTTTTGGCCAGGTGGCTTCTCCCATTACCTCACTGCTGAAGGGGGGTCCCGTACAGTTGCAGTGGTCGGCTGAGGCGGACAGGGCTTTTGGGCAGCTAAGAGCTCTGTTTACTTCGGCTCCCGTGCTGGCCCATCCGGATCCCTCTTTGGCATTCATAGTGGAGGTGGACGCTTCCGAGGCTGGGATAGGAGCCATGCTCTCACAGCGCTTGGGTACGCCACCAAAACTCCGCCCCTGTGCTTTCTTCTCGAAGAAGCTCAGCCCAGCGGAGCGTAACTTTGATGTGGGGGACCGGGAGCTGTTGGCTGTGGTTAAAGCGTTGAAGGCGTGGAGACATTGGCTTGAGGGGGCTAAACAGCCTTTCCTCATCTGGACTGACTACCGCAACCTGGAGTACATCCGGGCAGTGAGGAGACTGAATCCTCGTCAGGAAAAGTGGGCCATTTTCTTTAACCTCTATGGGCTAGGTGGGACGCTTGCGTCCCACCTACGTAACAGCCACTGCCAGCCTGTGGCGCGATTTTCAAAACCTTAAAAATCCTATTACTTCAATTTCTCAAACATATGACTATTTTACAGCCATTTAAAGACAAGACTCTCGTTAATCTAACCACACTGTCCGATTTCAAAAAGGCTTTACAACGAAAGCAAAACATTAGATTATGTCAGCAGAGTACCAAGCCAGAAATAATCAGACACCCATTTTTCAAGCCAGCATATAATGTCACCAAAACCCAGAAGACAGCTAAATGCAGCACTCACCTTTGATGATCTTCATCAGATGACAACCCTAGGACATTATGTTATACAATACATGCATGTTTTGTTCAATCAAGTTCATATTTATATCAAAAACCAGCTTTTTACATTAGCATGTGACGTTCAGAACTAGCATACCCCCCGCAAACTTCCGGGGAATTCGCTAACATTTTACTAAATTACTCACGATAAACGTTCACAAAAAGCATAACAATTATTTTAAGAATTATAGATACAGACCTCCTCTATGCACTCGATATGTCCGATTTTAAAATAGCTTTTTGGTGAAAGCACATTTTGCAATATTCTAAGTACATAGCCCAGGCTTCACGGGCTCGCTATTTAGACACCCGGCAAGTTTAGCACTCACCATAATCATATTTACTATTATAAAAGTTTGATTACCTTTTGTTGTCTTCGTCAGAATACACACCCAGGACTGCTACTTCAATAACAAATGTTGGTTTGGTCCAAAATAATCCATCGTTATATCCGAATAGCGGCGTTTTGTTCGTGCGTTCCAGACACTATCCGAAATAGTAAAGAAGTGTCACGCGCATGGCGCAATTCGTGACAAATAATTCTAAATATTCCATTACCGTACTTCGAAGCATGTCAACCGCTGTTTAAAATCAATTTTTACGTCATTTTTCTCGTAGAAAAGCGATAATATTCCGACAGGGAATCTCCTTTTCGGCAAACAGAGGAAAAAATCCCAAAGGCGGGGGCGGTCGGGGTCATGCGCATAAGCTAGTGTCTCTTGATGGGCCACTTGAGAAAGGCGATAATGTGTTTCAGCCTGGGGCTGGAATGACGACATTCTCTTTTTTCCCGGGCTCTGAGAGCCTATGGAAGACGTGGGAAGTGTCACGTTAGAGCAGAGATCCTTAGTAAATGATAGAGATGGCAAAGAAGTTCCAGAAATGGTCAGACAGGCCACTTCCTGTAAAGGAATCTCTCAGGTTTTGACCTGCCATTTGAGTTCTGTTATACTCACAGACACCATTCAAACAGTTTTAGAAAATTTAGGGTGTTTTCTATCCATATGTAATAAGTATATGCATATTCTAGTTACTGGGTAGGAGTGGTAACCAGATTAACCTGTTAGGGCTAGGGGGCAGCATTGACACGGCTGGATAAAAAACATACCCGATTTAATCTGGTTACCACTCCTACTCAGTAACTAGAATATGCATATACTTATTACATATGGATAGAAAACACCCTAAATTTTCTAAAACTGTTTGAATGGTGTCTGTGAGTATAACAGAACTCAAATGGCAGGTCAAAACCTGAGAGATTCCTTTACAGGAAGTGGCCTGTCTGACCATTTCTGGAACTTCTTTGCCATCTCTATCATTTACTAAGGATCTCTGCTCTAACGTGACACTTCCCACGTCTTCCATAGGCTCTCAGAGCCCGGGAAAAAAGAGAATGTCGTCATTCCAGCCCCAGGCTGAAACACATTATCGCCTTTCTCAAGTGGCCCATCAAGAGACACTAGCTTATGCGCATGACCCCGACCGCCCCCGCCTTTGGGATTTTTTCCTCTGTTTGCCGAAAAGGAGATTCCCTGTCGGAATATTATCGCTTTTCTACGAGAAAAATGACGTAAAAATTGATTTTAAACAGCGGTTGACATGCTTCGACGTACGGCAATGGAATACTTTGAATTTTATTGTCAGGAATTGCGCCAAGCGCGTGACACTTCTTTACTATTTCGGATAGTGTCTGGAACGCACGAACAAAACGCCGCTATTCGGATATAACGATGGATTATTTTGGACCAAACCAACATTTGTTATTGAAGTAGCTGTCCTGGGTGTGCATTCTGACGAAGACAACAAAAGGTAATGACATTTTTATAATAGTAAATATGATTATGGTGAGTGCTAAACTTGCCGGGTGTCTAAATAGCGAGCCCGTGATGCCTGGGCTATGTACTTAGAATATTGCAAAATGTGCTTTCACCAAAAAGCTATTTTAAAATCGGACATATCGAGTGCATAGAGGAGGTCTGTATCTATAATTCTTAAAATAATTGTTATGCTTTTTGTGAACGTTTATCGTGAGTAATTTAGTAAAATGTTAGCGAATTCCCCGGAAGTTTGCGGGGGGTATGCTAGTTCTGAACGTCACATGCTAATGTAAAAAGCTGGTTTTTGATATAAATATGAACTTGATTGAACAAAACATGCATGTATTGTATAACATAATGTCCTAGGGTTGTCATCTGATGAAGATCATCAAAGGTGAGTGCTGCATTTAGCTGTCTTCTGGGTTTTGGTGACATTATATGCTGGCTTGAAAAATGGGTGTCTGATTATTTCTGGCTTGGTACTCTGCTGACATAATCTAATGTTTTGCTTTCGTTGTAAAGCCTTTTTGAAATCGGACAGCGTGGTTAGATTAACGAGAGTCTTATCTTTAAATGGCTGTAAAATAGTCATATGTTTGAGAAATTGAAGTAATAGGATTTTTAAGATTTTGAAAATCGCGCCACAGGCTGCAAGTGGCTGTTACGTAGGTGGGACGAATTCGTCCCGCCTAGCCTAGACAGGTTAAATCGGGTATGTTTTTTATCCAGCCGTGTCAATACTGCCCCCTAGCCCTAACAGGTTAACTGTTTTGTGTTTACCTGTCCTACAGACCAGGTTCCCAGAATACGAAGGCAGACGCACTGTCCCGGCTGTATGACACAGAGGAGCGGCCCATGGATCAGACTCCCACACTCCCAGCCTCTTGTATTAAACCCTCGTTCCATGTGTCTCTCCTCAGGCCGGTGGTGGCTGGTCCGCTCCAGGAATCTGAGGTGCGGGAGGTCCCTCCGCCCCCTTTGGACATCGAGAGGGCCCTGGCTTACATCGTTCGTTCCATCCTGGATTCGAGGCGTCGGGCAGAGGGCCTTCAGTACCTCGTAGAGTGGGAGGGGTACAGTCCGGAGGAGAGGTGCTGGGTTCCGGTTGCGGATGTTTTGGACCCCGAACTGCTGTGTGAGTTTCACCCTAGCCGGCCGGATCGCCCTGCGCCTCGCTCTCCGGTTTGTCCCCGAGGCCGGTGTCGGTGCGCCGCTAGAGCTGCGCGTCAATGGGGGGGTACTGTCACGACTTCCGCCGAAGTCGGCTCCTCTCCTTGTTCGGGCGACGTTCGGCAATCGACGTCACTGGCTTTCTAGCCATCGCCACTCCATTTCGCATGTGTCAATTTGTTTTGTCTTGTTCCATACACACCTGTTTTTCATTCCCCAATCAATCTACATGTTTTTAGTCCTCTGTTCCCCATCATGTCTTTGTGTGTAATTGTTTATTGTTACGTGATTATTTTGTCAGGCGCTGCACTTTTGTTATAGACCGTGTTTGTGGCACTAGTATGTTTTATGTGCTGTCGTTGTTGACCGGTATTAACCTCTATGTGCTAGCGCAAGCGTCCCACCTACTCAACAGCCAGTGTAATCCCGTGGCGCGTTATTCAAATACCTCAAAAATGCAAAAACTTCAATTTTTCAAACATATGACTATTTTACACCATTTTAAAGACAAGACTCTCGTTAATCTAACCACACTGTCCGATTTCAAAAAGGCTTTACAATGAAAGCAAAACATTAGATTATGTCAGCAGAGTACCCAGCCAGAAATAATCAGACACGCATTTTTCAAGCTAGCATATAATGTCACATAAACCCAAACCACAGCTAAATGCAGCACTAACCTTTGATGACCTTCATCAGATGACAACCCTAGGACATTATGTTATACAATACATGCATGTTTTGTTCAATCAAGTTCATATTTATATCAAAAACCAGCTTTTTACATTAGCATGTGACGTTCAGAACTAGCATACCCCCCGCAAACTTCCGGGGAATTTACTAACAATTTACTAAATTACTCACGATAAACATTCACAAAAAACATAACAATTATTTTAAGAATTATAGATACAGAACTCCTTTGTGCAATCGAGGTGTCCGATTTTAAAATAGCTTTTCGGTGAAAGCACATTTTGCAATATTCTCAGTAGATAGCCCAGCCATCACGGCTAGCCATTTAGACACCGACCAAGTTTAGCCCTGACCAAAGTCAGATTTACTATTACAGAAGTTTGATTACCTTTGATGTCTTTGTCAGAATGCACTCCCAGGACTGCTACTTCAATAACAAATGTTGGTTTGGTCCAAAATAATCCATCGTTATATCCAAATAGCGGCGTTTTGTTCGTGCGTTCCAGACACTATCCGAAATGGTAAATCAGGGTTACGAGCATGGCGCAATTCGTGACAAAAGATTTCTAAATATTCCATTACCGTACTTCGAAGCATATCAACCGCTGTTTAAAATCCATTTTTATTCCATTTTTCTCGTAAAAAAGCGATAATATTCCGACCGGGAATCTCCGTTTAGGTAAACAGAGGAAAGAAAATAAAGCTTTCGGTCGACGCGGGCACGAGCCTGAGTCTCACAGTACTGTAACCAGCCACTACCCAAACGCGCTACTTTGTTTCAACCAGAGCCTGCAAAGCCACGATTCAGCTTTTTGCCACCTTCTGAGAGCCCATGTGAGCCGTAGGAAGTGTCACGTAACAGCAGAGATCCTTTGTAATGGATAGAGATGGCAAAGAAGGCCAAGAAATGGTTAGACAGGGTACTTCCTGTAGAGAATCTTCTCAGGTTTTGACCTGCCATTTGAGTTCTGTTATACTCACAGACACCATTCAAACAGTTTTAGAAACTTTGGAGTGTTTTCTATCCAAAGCCAATAATTATATGCATATTCTAGTTACTGGGCAGGAGTAGTAACCAGATTAAATCGGGTACGTTTTTTATCCAGCCGTGTCAATACTGCCCCCTAGCCCTAACAGGTTAAAGTGGTGGCAGTATTTTCACGGGCTGGATGAAAAATATACCCAAATTAAACTGGTTACTACTCTAGCCCAGAAACTAGAATATGCATATTATTAGTAGATTTGGATAGAAAACACTCTGAAGTTTCTAAAACTGTTTGAATGATGTCTGTGAGTATAACAGAACTCATATGGCAGGCAAAAACCTGAGAAAAAATCCAGATCTGAGAATTGTAGTTCTTCTTTTGAATGCCTATCAAAACTACAGTGTCTGTGGGGTCACGTTGCACTTCCTAAGGCTTCCATTGGCTGTCAAAAGCCATCAGAAAGTGTTTTCATGCGTCTCCTGTAACCGGGCAGAGAATAGGAGCTAAGTCAATGAGTGGACTGCCTATGGACAAAGGGATTGGTGATGCGCGATCCCGATAGCGTGCCCCTCCTTCTTTTTCTTCTGGAATGAATACGCTTTTGTCCGGTTGGAATATTATCGCATTTTTACGTAAAAAATACCATAAAGATGGATTATAAACAACATTTGAAATGCTTCTAAGTACGGTAATGGAACATTTTGACTTTTCGTGTCTCAAATTACGCTCGCGCATTATGCTTTTGTATAGTGACCTGAACGCACGAACAAAACGGAGGTATTTGGACATAAATATGGATTATTTCGAACAAAAACAAAATTTATTGTGGAAGTAGCAGTCCTGGGAGTGCATTCTGACGAAGATCAGCAAAGGTAAGAGAATATTCCTAATACTAATTCTGAGTTTAGGTGACCCCAGAACTTGGCAGGTGTCTGTATAGCTTGCTTTGATTGCGAGCTATGTACTCTGAATTTTGAAAAATGTGCTTTCGCCGAAAAGCTATTTTAAAATCTGACACAGCAGTTGCATCAAGGAGTTCTGTATCTCTAATTCTTAAAATAATTGTTATGTATTTTGTTAACCTCTATGGGCTAGGTGGGACGCTAGCGTGCCACCCGTGGTGCACTCCATCAACAGCAGGTGCATTTCAAGAGCGGCAAATTTGAATCCAAATAAATGTCAAAATTCAAATTTTTCAAAAATACAACTATTTTACACCATTTGAAAGATAAACATCTCCTTAATCTAACCACGTTTTACGATTTCAAAAAGGTTTTACGGCGAAAGCATAAATTTAGAGTATGTTAGGACAGTACATTTACAAGAGTTGTGTGTAATGTTTTGTCAATTCAAAGACAGGGTCACCAAAACCATAAAACCAGCTAAAATGATGCACTAACCTTTTACAATCTCCATCAGATGACACTCCTAGGACATTATGTTAGACAATGCATGCATTTTTAGTTCTATCAAGTTCATATTTATATCCAAAAACAGCGTTTTACTATGGCATTGATGTTGAGGAAATCGTTTCCCTCCAATAACCGGCAGTCAAGTCAGCGTCACAAATTAAATAATTAAAATTAGAAAACATTGGTAAAATATTATATTGTCATTTAAAGAATTATAGATTTACATATCTTGAACGCAATCAACTTGCCAGATTTAAAAATAACCTTACTGGGAAATCACACTTTGCAATAATCTGAGCACTGCGCCCAGAAAAATACGCGTTGCGATACAGACTAGACGTCATGTTGGGGAGATCTAAAATCGAAAATACTATGTAAATAATCCATTACCTTTGATTCTCTTCATCAGATGTCACTTCCAGGTATCACAGGTCCATAACGAATGTAGTTTTGTTCAAAAAAGCTCATCATTTATGTCCAAAAATCTCCGTCTTGTTAGCACATGATCTAAGCCAGCCGGACTTCTCGTCATGAACGAGGGGAAAAAATATATTTCCGTTCGTTCAAACATGTTAAACGTTGTATAGCATAAATCATTAGGGCCTTTTTTAACCAGAACATGAATAATATTCAAGGTGGACGAATGCATACTCTTTTATAACGTATTGGAACGAGGGTACCCAACATGAACTCGCGCGCCAGGTGTCTAATGGGACATCATCGTTCCATGGCTCTTGTTCGGTCAGATCTCCCTCCAGAAGACTCAAAACACTTTGTAAAGGCTGGTGACATCTAGTGGAAGCAATAGGAAGTGCCAAAATATTCCTAAACCCCTGTGTTTTTCAATGGGATAGGTTTAAAGTCAATACAACACATCAGGTATCCACTTCCTGTCAGAAAATGTCTCAGGGTTTTGCCTGCCAAATGAGTTCTGTTATACTCACAGACACCATTCAAACAGTTTTGGAAACTTTAGAGTGTTTTCTATCCATATATAATAAGTATATGCATATTCTAGTTACTGGGTAGGATTAGTAACCAGATTAAATCGGGTACATTTTTTATCCAGACGTGCAAATGCTGCCCCCTAGCCCTAACAGGTTAACGTTTAAGATGAGTATTTTTCTAAATTGATGTGCTCATTCACCAGGCGTTTTGGTGGAATACATTTTCTGAACATCATGCGCCAATGTAAAATGCTGTTTTTGGATATAAATATGAACTTTATCGAACAAAACATACATGTATTGTGTAACATGATGTCCTAGGAGTGTCATCTGATGAAGATCGTCAAAGGTTAGCCTGTCTAGGCTAGGCGGGACGAATTCGTCCCACCTACGTAACAGCCACTTGCAGCCTGTGGCGCGATTTTCAAAATCTTAAAAATCCTATTACTTCAATTTCTCAAACATATGACTATTTTACAGCCATTTAAAGATAAGACTCTCGTTAATCTAACCACACTGTCCGATTTCAAAAAGGCTTTACAACGAAAGCAAAACATTAGATTATGTCAGCAGAGTACCAAGCCAGAAATAATCAGACACCCATTTTTCAAGCCAGCATATAATGTCACCAAAACCCAGAAGACAGCTAAATGCAGCACTCACCTTTGATGATCTTCATCAGATGACAACCCTAGGACATTATGTTATACAATACATGCATGTTTTGTTCAATCAAGTTCATATTTATATCAAAAACCAGCTTTTTACATTAGCATGTGACGTTCAGAACTAGCATACCCCCCGCAAACTTCCGGGGAATTCGCTAACATTTTACTAAATTACTCACGATAAACGTTCACAAAAAGCATAACAATTATTTTAAGAATTATAGATACAGACCTCCTCTATGCACTCGATATGTCCGATTTTAAAATAGCTTTTTGGTGAAAGCACATTTTGCAATATTCTAAGTACATAGCCCAGGCATCACGGGCTCGCTATTTAGACACCCGGCAAGTTTAGCACTCACCATAATCATATTTACTATTATAAAAATGTCATTACCTTTTGTTGTCTTCGTCAGAATGCACACCCAGGACAGCTACTTCAATAACAAATGTTGGTTTGGTCCAAAATAATCCATCGTTATATCCGAATAGCGGCGTTTTGTTCGTGCGTTCCAGACACTATCCGAAATAGTAAAGAAGTGTCACGCGCTTGGCGCAATTCCTGACAATAAAATTCAAAGTATTCCATTGCCGTACGTCGAAGCATGTCAACCGCTGTTTAAAATCAATTTTTACGTCATTTTTCTCGTAGAAAAGCGATAATATTCCGACAGGGAATCTCCTTTTCGGCAAACAGAGGAAAAAATCCCAAAGGCGGGGGCGGTCGGGGTCACGCGCATAAGCTAGTGTCTCTTGATGGGCCACTTGAGAAAGGCGATAATGTGTTTCAGCCTGGGGCTGGAATGACGACATTCTGTTTTTTCCCTGGCTCTGAGAGCCTATGGAAGACGTGGGAAGTGTCACGTTAGAGCAGAGATCCTTAGTAAATGATAGAGATGGCAAAGAAGTTCCAGAAATGGTCAGACAGGCCACTTCCTGTAAAGGAATCTCTCAGGTTTTGACCTGCCATTTGAGTTCTGTTATACTCACAGACACCATTCAAACAGTTTTAGAAAATTTAGGGTGTCTTCTATCCATATGTAATAAGTATATGCATATTCTAGTTACTGAGTAGGAGTGGTAACCAGATTAAATCGGGTATGTTTTTTATCCAGCCGTGTCAATGCTGCCCCCTAGCCCTAACAGGTTAGTGCTTCATTTAGCTATGTTTTGGGTTTTTGTGACATATATCCTTGCTTGGAAAATGGCTGTGTGGTTATTTTTGTCTACGTACTCTCCTAACATAATCTAATGTTTTTCTTTCGCTGTAAAGCCTTTTTGAAATCAGACAATGTGGTTACATTAAGGAGAAGTGTATCTTTAAAATGGTGTAAAATAGTCATATGTTTGAGAAATTGAAATTATGATATATTTGCTGTTTTGTACTTCACGCGATGCTATTTCACTAGCTGTTGAATAGTGTGGGATGGTCACGTCCCACCTTGCCCAGAGAATTTAAGGCACTTCTTGAGCCTAATGCGTATGGTTTGCTTGGCCACCTCTTCTTCTATGGTGTACTCCAGCTGCTCTCTAGCCAGCAGCTCCTCCAGCTGTAGAGACTTCCTGATATCCACTGAGCAGTACGAAAACATAATGCAACAACACAGGGGGACAATGAGGATAAACATTTTTAGAAGTGAGAATATTTGGCATTGTAACCTGAGCATGTTGTGGAAGATGTGTGTCTATGTGTGTGTGCCATTGTCACCTGAGCACGTGATGGAAGGTGTTTGTCTATGGGCGTCCATGTGTGTGCCGTTGTCACCTGAGCACGTGGTGGAAGGCGTTTGTCTATGGGCGTCCATGTGTGTGCCGTTGTCACCTGAGCACGTGGTGGAAGGTGTTTGTCTATGAGCATCCATGTGTGTGCCATTGTCACCTGAGCACGTGGTGGAAGGTGACATTCTCTCCATCTCGTAGCATATGTTTGAACAGCAGCTTGTCCTTGTCCAGGTCTACCTCTAGCCTACCCCTCAGCAGACTCAGCAGGAACAACTTCCCCCGCAATGTGGGGATTACTCCCTGTGGAGAGAGGATAGAGGTTAAAGGTCACCCCACCTGTCCAGCCTTTCTTTCCCTCCCTCCATCCCTCCAGCTCTTCTCCACTTCCAACTCTAACCTCCCCACACAGTTCCTTCCCTATCAGTTATTTTCTACCTCTCTTTCTGCATCTCCGTTCTCGATTTCTCCCCCCTTCTCACTCTCTGTGTATCTCTCTCATCTTGCTCTCTCTCCCTGCATTCCTCCAGCTCTCCTCCACTTCCAAACCTTACATCCCCATATGGTTCCCTCTCCCTCTCTCTGCCCACCTCTCTCTTGTCATCCGCTATGTTACAGATGACCTAGAAGTGTCTCAGCCCCTTTTCACCCCCTTCTCTCCCTCCACCCCCTCTCTCTTCTCACCTCTCTCTTGTCATCCACATTGTTCCAGATGATCTGAATGTGTCAGAGGTCGTTGTAGCTCAGCAGCTGATCCTCCTCAGTAGAGTAGAACAGAGAGAAGTTCTCCACGATGATGGCTGCGAAACACTTGTCTGAACACTTCAATGCACTTTAGCATACTTACATCCAGCAGATATGGCTGACAGACAACAATTACATATCATGCTAGAGTAATATAGAGGTAGAGTTTAAAAAAATACTTATTTGCTACCATACAGTCTTTAATGCCTTCAAAAATGATGAAGTGACTACAGTAATGTTTACTGATTGTGAATGACAGGCCTATGTGATTTTTAGTGGTGACTGGTGAAATGTTATAAATAGTAAATTCCCTACAACATTCACAGCGTCTAGCTCTGTAGACATCTAAGGGACAGGTTGTGTAACAGACAGTCCATAAAACCAAAATAATATTTTCTCCAGATCATATTCAGAGGAAGATGGAGAGAGATAGATAGACAAAGTCAACTCTAGCTATCTCTCTCTCTCACATACACACACAGGAGGTAGATAATGATTTCTGCATGGTTTGACAGCTGTCCGGATGATGAGTTGTATAATAACAGTGTTAAACTGTCCAGGGGAGAGATGCCAAGGCTTACTATGAGATTTATGAGATTGTCACACACATCTCGTATCGCAGGAAATAAAATATGGGCCACACACACTCTTACCACGAGGAGGTTGAGCATGATGTAAGCGATGATGAGCAGTCCTGCGTAGTTCCCACAGTCCGTCTCCCAGTAGCGATGTTTATCGGGGGTACAGAACGGAGGATGCACATGGGGAGAGGAACATCCCAAACACGGTGTAATCAACATACGGTGCTCCACGCTACAACGTGAACCCACAAATAAATATATGTAATTTTTCCACTAGGGGAAACCTTACAAAAATATAGTCCTATGCACGCAAGTCGCTTTGGATAACAGCATCTGTTAAATGGCATGTATTATTATTATATAATATTGTATCTCTATGGAGCAGACATAGAGGCATAACAATAACATCAACAAACCCTCTCAAGTCATGAACTTTTGTTTGTTTACTTAAAATAATACTGTAACAGTGGGTCCCTTTTTTCAATTAAAGCTGCAATATGTCATTTTTTGGAAGTTAGATATTGCAGATTTAAAGACGCACTATGCAGATATCGCTCCGCCATTTCCTGGTTGCTAAAACTCTAGTAGGTTGCCTAATTTAAATTTATGTGGCAAAACAAGTAAGTATAGTGTAGAGAATCATTGTACCATCTAAACCGCTGTGAAATATATTTTCCATAACTAAAAATATTGTATTTTCAGATGTTTGATGCTGGTGTACAAAACCAAAAGTAAAAGACACAAAAAACAAACTTTAGAACGGGATGCATAGAAATAGCACAAATAGAATAGATCTACCACTTCTTAGACCTGTTTCAATGAGAATGACAGATCTATAACACACATTTGTTTGTGAATTTGGTCGGGTCGCCCAAAAAGTTACATATTGCAGCTTTAAGTCTGTTGAGTAATGCATATTTTTCTACATGGGTACCTTTCATATCTGTTGAGGTCTTTTTTTACGAAACGTATTACACTACGCTTGACTTGGATCCCCTGAAGACACAGGCCGGTCTGCTATGAATATATGAAAGAGGTAATCACCCAGCTCTTACCATGCAGTCTTATTCCAGTCTTCCCTAGTGACAATACGGAACAGAACAGTGATGGCCTTGCCTGCTTTGGAGAAGTTAGACTTCTCAAACTCCCACTATTTCTACACTTGGGGAAGCTGTGATGCCACTACAAATCTCACAATCTAATCTTGCTTATCAAATCACTACACTAATCACAGAGGTTGCCAAGTAGAAGATTAGAGAAATTATGATGGAAAAGGATAATAAGAGGGGAGCAGATTCATGGAAATGAAAAGAGAAAAGTGGATGAGGTGGAAGAGTGGGAAGAAGAGTAGAAAGTAGGAGACAAGAGAGGACAAGGAATATGTGTGTGAGAGGTAGAAAAGGGGATACAACAGGAGAGGAAAGAAAGAGGAGTGAGCCTCTCACCTGTTGATGTTCTCTCCGTATTTGACGGTTCTGAAGAGGACGACTCTGGCGAAGGCGTAGCAGAGGAGGAGGAAGAACATTCCCCGATGATGGAGAAGCTTTTCTACATACTGACCACGAATGTCAGCAGCAGCATCTTCAGAGTCACCTACATATATGTACGCACTCACATGCACACACATACACACACAGACACACACACAGTCAGCGGTGAGGAAAGCTCTTTGGTAGAGTACAAATCATGGTCATTCTGTAGTTGTCATCCACATGATGTGTGTGTCACTAGTACACTCACATGCTTCCCACAGATGGTGAAGAACCTGAAGACGATCACACAGGTGGACATCATGTAAGTATAGGCATTCTACAGGAGGGGTGAACACTGTGGTCAGCCATTTACTAATTGTACACTAAATCTTAGCTATATATTTAGTCATCACTGTTAGCAAATGTACTAATTCCAGGAGAGAACAAGTGTACACAGATATATACAGACCTACTCATGTTCTAAAACTTTTGACCGGTAGTTATATGAGTGGTCAGTTGCTGGCACACGCACACGCATGGCCGCACATCCTGGCTCAGTCACAAGCACGCACAAGCGTGCACACACACATAGGTCAGTATTTTTCTATATGTGAGTGTGTCAGATTATGTTATCTTTACCTAAGGGTTTCTATCCAGTATGCCAATTTATCAACTTTTACAGCCAGCAATAATACTGCACTTTATTGTACCCAAAAGTTGAAGTCCCCCTTATTGGAAAACCAATAAAAATCTCAAAATCTGATTCAGCGCAGCAATCCGGAGAAATCCGTCCAAGGTTCTTGCAATAAGATCTACAGCTTGTCAGTAGAGGAATTATCCTAGTTATTTGACACAATATGAGTCTCTAATGACTTTGGAATATTGGCACCAAATAACTAGGAGAAAAGCATACTGTAAATCATTGTTAATTATTGACTTGTTACTGCTCCTCTCCTGAGTTAGCAGGACAAGCAGTTTAGCCTCGCCATTGTTTTAAAAGCATCCTCATCATCTCTTTCATATTCTGTATATACAGTGCCTTCAGAAAGCATTCACACCCCTTGACTTTTTCCACGTTCATTTTTGTTGAGCCTGAATATGAAATTGATACATTGTGAGTTTGTGTCACTGATCTACACATAAAACCCCATCATGTAAAAATGTAATTTTGTTTTTAGAATTGTTTTCAAATGAATAAAAAATGAAAAGCTGAAATGTATTGAGTCAAAAAGTATTCAACCCCTTTGTATTGGCAGGCATCAATAAGATCAGGAGTAAAAAAGTGCTTAGCAAATCGCAAATGCACGGACAATAACAGTGGTTCACATTCTTTATCTTATGACCCCGTCGCTGTACCCCACACATACAATGATCTGTAAGGTCCTTCAGTCGAGTAGTGAATTTCAAGCACAGATTCAACCACAAAGACCATGGAGGTGTTCCAATGCCTCGCAAAAAAGGGCACCTATTGGTAGATGAGTAACAAAAAATAAAAGCAGACATTGAATGTCCCTTTGATAATGGTTAAGTTATTAATTAGGCTTTGGATGGTGTATCAATACACCCAATCAATATAAAGATGCAGGTGTCCTTCCAAACTCAGTTGCCAGAGTGGAAGCAAACCGTTCAGTTACTTTAAAACAGTTACAGAGTTTAATAGCTGTGATAAGAGAAAACTGAGGAGGGATCAACAACTCCAAAATACTAACCTAAATGACAGAGTGAAAAGAAGGAAGCCTGTACAGAATAAAAAAATATTACAAAAAGGCTCTAATGTAATACTGCAAAAAATGTGTCCTCAATGTGTCATCAATAGAAAGTGTTATATTTGGATTAAATCCAACACAACACATCACTGGGTACGACTCTCCATATTTTCGAGCATGGTGGTGGCTGCATCATGTTATGGGTATGCTTGTCATCGGAAAGGACTGAGGAGTTTTTCAAGATAAAAAGAAACAGAATACAGACAAGCACAGGCAAAATCCTAGAGGAAAACCAGGTTCAGCTTTCTAACAGACACTAAAAGATGAATTCACCTTCTAGCAGGACAATAACCAAAAATGCAAGGCCAAATTTACAATGGAGTTCCTTACCAAGATGACATTGAATGTTTCTGTGTTATAGTTTTGACTTAAATGTGCTTGAAAATCAATGAAATACCTGAACATTTATGTCTAGCAATGATCAACAACCTACATGACAGACATTTTTAAATAATAATGGGCAAATATTGCACAATCCATGTGTGCAAAGCTCTTAGACTCACAGCTGGAATCACTGCCAAAGGTGTTTCTAATCAAGATGTGTTTTTTTTATTAACACTTTTTCTTCCACTCTGACATAACAGAGTATTTTGTGTAGATTGTTGACAAAATAATGACAATTAAATCCATTTTAACCCCATTTTGTAACAACAAAATATGGAAAAAGTCAAGGGGTGTGAATACTGGGTGTGAATACCTTCTGAAGCCATTGTAACTAAAGAAATGTAATTCATAATAGGAGAGTGTGTTTACATGTTAGACATATTACTCTTGCCCAGCTTGGACAAGACGACACCTGTATGCACTTCATACCCCAGCCACGACTAGACCAGACCAAGCTCCAGTAAACACTAGCCCAGCCCCAATAAACACTAGCCCAGCCCCAGCTTTATGACCCAGACCCTTTAAACACTAGCCCAGCCCCAGTAAACACAAGTCCCAGCCCCATTAAACACAAGCCCCAGCCCCAGCTTTATGACCCAGCTCCAGTAAACACCAGCCCCAGCTTTATGCCCGAGCCCCATTAAACACAAGCCCCAGCCCCAGCTTTATGACCCAGCTCCAGTAAACACCAGCCCCAGCTTTATGACCCAGCTCCAGTAAACACCAGCCCCAGCCCCAGCTTTATGCCCAGCCCCATTAAACACAAGACCCAGCCCCAGCTTTATGACCCAGCTCCAGTAAACACCAGCCCCAGCCCCTGCTTTATGACCCAGCTCCAGTAAACACCAGCCCCAGCCCCAGCTTTATGACCCAGCTCCAGTAAACACCAGCCCCAGCCCCAGCCCCAGCTTTATGACCCAGCTCCAGTAAACACCAGCCCCAGCTTTTGACCCAGCTCCAGTAAACACTAGCCCAGCCCCAATAAACTCTATCCCCAGCCCCAGCTTTATGCCCCAGCCCCATTAAACACAAGCCCCAGCCCCAGCTTTATGACCCAGCTCCAGTAAACACCAGCTCCAGCCCCAGCTTTATGACCCAGACCTAGTAAACACTAGCCCAGCCCCAGCTACTGTACTAGCCAGCACAACCTCAGCCCTATACAGTACCACTGCCTCAGCCCCAGCCTTATGACCCAGACAGACGACAGAATAGGTCCTACTTATCACCCCAAACAACCCCAAACAGTACCCTAAAGTACCCTAAACAGTACCCGAAGCACCCAAAACAACCCCAAACAGGTACCCAAAAGTACCCCAAACAACCCAAAAATAAACCAAAAGTACTCCAATAAATCCCAAACAGGTACCCAAGGTACACTGCCAAGTTACTGACCTTCTCCCTGTAGGCTTTCTCATCGTTAGACATGTTATATATCACAAGCTGACAACTTCAACCTTTCAAATCTGTCTGATGGAATTATGATTTCTATAGGAAGGACAAAAACAATACACTAAGATTATATATTAGGACATGCTGGTAAAGATCTCTCAATATGTACATGATTTATGCCAATTCAAACCTACAGATTGTCCTCAGACAACACAAAACAATATTAGGATTTACAGTTTACCTTATCAATTGAAACAGTGTAATCACCAAATCTGATTTTCTTGATAATCAACTGAAATATCATGAAAGTGGTACTCTGCATATAAATTATTTGACCCATTATTTTCAATCTCTGTGATATCAGATCAAATGTGGATAATAACAGTCTCTCTTGCCCTCTACTGGCATTTAGCGACATAGCCAAAGACAGCACAGTATGAAGATAGGCAGAAAGTGCTTCTCCAAAAGAAATCCCTGATGAAGTTTGTAAGCGATGTCATGGTGCTGTTGGTTAGCTAAGCTCATGCAGCAGAAACACTTCATCAGGTCTAATGGTCGTCTCGTGCCGAACTGCGCATATGCAGGCCGTCAAATCAGGCCGTCAAATCAAAGGCACTCCATTGACATAAAGTCATTTTTGACAAAAATGTAAACGTGTCAGTTTGTCACCTTCATAAGGTTGGCGTTATAACATGTTCAACTAGTTAAAACATTGACTCTGCCGAAAAAGCGACATTCTGGACAGGCCTAAAAAAAATGTTTAAAACCATTTTCACAAAAAATTGCTGATTTTTCATTTTCGTGACACAAAAACAGTGACCCCGGTCATGCCGAACTATCGACATTCTGGACAGGCCTAAAAAAAACATTTTAGAACCATTTTCACAAAAAAAGCTCAGTTTCTTTTTTAATTTTTTGACACAAAAACGATGACTCCGATCATGCAGAAAAAGCGACATTCTGGACAGGCCTAAAAAAAAAAATTAAAATCATTTTCACAAAAAATTGCAGATTTCTATTTTGTCCCTAAAAACGATGACTCCAATCATGCAGAAAAAGCGACATTCTGGACAGGCCTAAAAAAAATGTTCAAACCATTTTCACAAAAAATTGCTGATTTTTTTTTTCATTTTCGTGACACAAAAACAGTCACCCCGGTCATGCCGAACTATCGACATTCTGGACAGGCCTAAAAAAAAACATTTTAAAACCATTTTCACAAAAAATTGCAGATATTTTTTTTCATTTTTCGTGACACAAAAACAGTGACCCCGGTCATGCCGAACTATCGACATTCTGGACAGGCCTAAAAAAAAACATTTTAAAACCATTTTCACAAAAAATTGCAGATTTCTATTTTTGTCCCTAAAAACGATGACTCCGATCATGCCGAACTAGCGACATTCTGGACAGGCCTAAAAAAAACATTTTAAAACCATTTTCACAAAAAATTGCAGATATTTTTTTTCATTTTCGTGACACAAAAACAGTGACCCCGGTCATGCCGAACTATCGACATTCTGGACAGGCCAAAAAAATTTTTTTAAAACCATTTCCACAAAAAATTGCAGATTTCTATTTTGTCCCTAAAAACGATGACTCCGATCATGCCGAAAAAGCTACATTCTGGACAGGCCTAAAAAAAAAAATCAAAATCATTTTCACAAAAAATTGCAGATTTCTATTTTTGTCAACAAAAACGATGACTCTGATCATGCCGAACTAGCGACATTTTGGACAGGCCTAAAAAAACATTTTAAAACCATTTTCACAAAAAATTGCAGATATTTTTTTTCATTTTCGTGAAACAAAAACATTGACCCCGGTCATGCCGAACTAGCGACATTTTGGACAGGCCTAAAAAAACATTTTAGGCCTGTCCAAAAAGCGACATTCTGGACAGGCCAAAAAAATAAAATTAAAACCATTTCCACAAAAAATTGCAGATTTCTATTTTGTCCCTAAAAACGATGACTCCGATCATGCCAAAAAAGCGCCATTCTGGACAGGCCTAAAAAAAAAAATCAAAATCATTTTCACAAAAAATTGCAGATTTCTATTTTTGTCAACAAAAACGATGACTCCGATCATGCCGAACTAGCGACATTTTGGACAGGCCTAAAAAAACATTTTAAAACCATTTTCACAAAAAATTGCAGATATTTTTTTTCATTTTCGTGACACAAAAACATTGACCCCGGTCATGCCGAAAAAGCGACATTCTGGACAGGCCAAAAAAATACAATTAAAACCATTTCCACAAAAAATTGCAGATTTCTATTTTGTCCCTAAAAACGATGACTCCGATCATGCCGAAAAAGCGACATTTTGGAAAGGCCTAAAAAAAAAACATTTTAGAACCATTTTCACAAAAAATTGCAGCTTTCTATTTTTTTCACCAAAAACGATGACTCCGATCATGCCGAACTAGCGACATTTTGGACAGGCCTAAAAAAAAACATTTTAGAACCATTTTCACAAAAAAAGCTCAGATTTTTTTTTTCATTTTTTGACACAAAAACAGTGACCCCGGTCATGCCGAACTAGCGACATTCTGGACAGGCCTAAAAAACATTTTAAAACCATTTCCACAAAAAATTGCACATTTCTATTTTGTCCCTAAAAACGATGACTCCGATCTTGCCGAAAAAGCGACATTTTGGACAGGCCTAAAAAAAACATTTTAGAACCATTTTCACAAAAAAAGCTGTTTTTTTTCATTTTTTGACACAAAAACAGTGACCCCGGTCATGCCGAACTATCGACATTCTGGACAGGCCTAAAAAAAAACATTTTAAAACCATTTTCACAAAAAATTGCAGATTTCTATTTTTGTCCCTAAAAACGATGACTCCGATCATGCCGAACTAGCGACATTCTGGACAGGCCTAAAAAAAAACATTTTAAAACCATTTTCACAAAAAATTGCAGATATTTTTTTTCATTTTTCGTGACACAAAAACAGTGACCCCGGTCATGCCGAACTATCGACATTCTGGACAGGCCTAAAAAAAAACATTTTAAAACCATTTTCACAAAAAATTGCAGATTTCTATTTTTGTCCCTAAAAACGATGACTCCGATCATGCCGAACTAGCGACATTCTGGACAGGCCTAAAAAAAACATTTTAAAACCATTTTCACAAAAAATTGCAGATATTTTTTTTCATTTTCGTGACACAAAAACAGTGACCCCGGTCATGCCGAACTATCGACATTCTGGACAGGCCTAAAAAAAAACATTTTAAAACCATTTTCACAAAAAATTGCAGATTTCTATTTTTGTCCCTAAAAACGATGACTCCGATCATGCCGAACTAGCGACATTCTGGACAGGCCTAAAAAAAACATTTTAAAACCATTTTCACAAAAAATTGCAGATATTTTTTTTCATTTTCGTGACACAAAAACTGTGACCCCGGTCATGCCGAACTATCGACATTCTGGACAGGCCTAAAAAACATTTTAAAACCATTTTCACAAAAAATTGCAGATTTCTATTTTTGTCCCTAAAAACGATGACTCCGATCATGCCGAACTAGCGACATTCTGGACAGGCCTAAAAAAAAACATTTTAAAACCATTTTCACAAAAAATTGCAGATATTTTTTTTCATTTTCGTGACACAAAAACTGTGACCCCGGTCATGCCGAACTATCGACATTCTGGACAGGCCTAAAAAACATTTTAAAACCATTTTCACAAAAAATTGCAGATTTCTATTTTTGTCCCTAAAAACGATGACTCCGATCATGCCGAACTAGCGACATTCTGGACAGGCCTAAAAAAAACATTTTAGAACCATTTTCACAAAAAAAGCTGTTTTTTTTCATTTTTTGACACAAAAACAGTGACCCCGGTCATGCCGAACTATCGACATTCTGGACAGGCCTAAAAAAAAACATTTTAAAACCATTTTCACAAAAAATTGCTGAATTTTTTTTTCATTTTCCTGACACAGAAACAGTGACCCCGGTCATGCCGAACTAGCGACATTCTGGACAGGCCTAAAAAAAAAATTCAAAACCATTTTCACAAAAAATTGCAGATTTCTATTTTTGTCACTAAAAACGATGACTCCGATCATGCCGAACTAGCGAAATTTTGGACAGGCCTAAAAAAAAACATTTTAGAACCATTTTCACAAAAAATTGCAGATTTTTTTTTTTCATTTTCGTGACACAAAAACAGTGACCCCGGTCATGCCGAACTATCGACATTCTGGACAGGCCTAAAAAACATTTTAAAACCATTTTCACCAAAAATTGCAGATTTCTATTTTTGGCCCTAAAAACGATGACTCCGATCATGCCGAACTAGCGACATTTTGGACAGGCCTAAAAAAAACATTTTAGAACCATTTTCACAAAAAAAGCTCAGATTTTTTTTGTTCATTTTTGACACAAAAACAGTGACCCTGGTCATGCCGAACTAGTGACATTCTGGACAGGCGTAAAAAAAAAAATTCTAACCATTTTCACAAAAAATTGCAGATATTTTTTTTTAATTTTCGTGACACAAAAACAGTGACCCCGGTCATGCCGAACTATCGACATTCTGGACAGGCCTAAAAAACATTTTAAAACCATATTCACAAAAAATTGCAGATTTCTATTTTTGTCCCTAAAAACGATGACTCTGATCATGCCGAACTAGCGACATTTTGGACAGGCCTAAAAAAACATTTTAAAACCATTTTCACAATAAATTGCAGATATTTTTTTTCATTTTCGTGACACAAAAACATTGACCCCGGTCATGCCGAACTAGCGACATTTTGGACAGGCCTAAAAAAACATTTTAGGCCTGTCCAAAAAGCGACATTCTGGACAGGCCAAAAAAATAAAATTAAAACCATTTCCACAAAAAATTGCAGATTTCTATTTTGTCCCTAAAAACGATGACTCCGATCATGCCAAAAAAGCGACATTCTGGACAGGCCTAAAAAAAAAAATCAAAATCATTTTCACAAAAAATTGCAGATTTCTATTTTTGTCAACAAAAACGATGACTCCGATCATGCCGAACTAGCGACATTTTGGACAGGCCTAAAAAAAACATTTTAGAACCATTTTCACAAAAAATTGCACATTTCTATTTTGTCCCTAAAAACGATGACTCCGATCTTGCCGAAAAAGCGACATTTTGGACAGGCCTAAAAAAAACATTTTAGAACCATTTTCACAAAAAAAGCTGTTTTTTTTCATTTTTTGACACAAAAACAGTGACCCCGGTCATGCCGAACTAGCGACATTCTGGACAGGCCTAAAAAAATATTTTATAACCATTTTCACAAAAAATTGCAGATTTCTATTTTGTCCCTAAAAACGATGACTCCGATCATGCCGAAAAAGCGACATTCTGGAAAGGGCAAAAAAAAAAATGTAAAACCATTTTCACAAAAAATTGCAGATATTTTTTTTCATTTTCGTGACACAAAAACAGTGACCCCGGTCATGCCGAACTAGCGACATTCTGGACAGGCCTAAAAAACATTTTAAAACCATTTCCACAAAAAATTGCACATTTCTATTTTGTCCCTAAAAACGATGACTCCGATCTTGCCGAAAAAGCGACATTTTGGACAGGCCTAAAAAAAACATTTTAGAACCATTTTCACAAAAAAAGCTGTTTTTTTTCATTTTTTGACACAAAAACAGTGACCCCGGTCATGCCGAACTATCGACATTCTGGACAGGCCTAAAAAAAACCATTTTAAAACCATTTTCACAAAAAATTGCAGATTTCTATTTTTGTCCCTAAAAACGATGACTCCGATCATGCCGAACTAGCGACATTCTGGACAGGCCTAAAAAAAAACATTTTAAAACCATTTTCACAAAAAATTGCAGATATTTTTTTTCATTTTCGTGACACAAAAACAGTGACCCCGGTCATGCCGAACTATCGACATTCTGGACAGGCCTAAAAAAAAACATTTAAAAACCATTTTCACAAAAAATTGCAGATTTCTATTTTTGTCCCTAAAAACGATGACTCCGATCATGCCGAACTAGCGACATTCTGGACAGGCCTAAAAAAAACATTTTAAAACCATTTTCACAAAAAATTGCAGATATTTTTTTTCATTTTCGTGACACAAAAACAGTGACCCCGGTCATGCCGAACTAGCGACATTCTGGACAGGCCTAAAAAACATTTTAAAACCATTTCCACAAAAAATTGCACATTTCTATTTTGTCCCTAAAAACGATGACTCCGATCTTGCCGAAAAAGCGACATTTTGGACAGGCCTAAAAAAAACATTTTAGAACCATTTTCACAAAAAAAGCTGTTTTTTTTTCATTTTTTGACACAAAAACAGTGACCCCGGTCATGCCGAACTATCGACATTCTGGACAGGCCTAAAAAAAAAACATTTTAAAACCATTTTCACAAAAAATTGCAGATTTCTATTTTTGTCCCTAAAAACGATGACTCCGATCATGCCGAACTAGCGACATTCTGGACAGGCCTAAAAAAACACATTTTAAAACCATTTTCACAAAAAATTGCAGATATTTTTTTTCATTTTCGTGACACAAAAACAGTGACCCCGGTCATGCCGAACTATCGACATTCTGGACAGGCCTAAAAAAAAACATTTTAAAACCATTTTCACAAAAAATTGCAGATTTCTATTTTTGTCCCTAAAAACGATGACTCCGATCATGCCGAACTAGCGACATTCTGGACAGGCCTAAAAAAAACATTTTAAAACCATTTTCACAAAAAATTGCAGATATTTTTTTTCATTTTCGTGACACAAAAACAGTGACCCCGGTCATGCCGAACTATCGACATTCTGGACAGGCCTAAAAAACATTTTAAAACCATATTCACAAAAAATTGCAGATTTCTATTTTTGTCCCTAAAAACGATGACTCCGATCATGCCGAACTAGCGAAATTTTGGACAGGCCTAAAAAAAACATTTTAAAACCATTTTCACAAAAAATTGCAGATATTTTTTGTTCATTTTTTGACACAAAAACAGTGACCCTGGTCATGCCGAACTAGTGACATTCTGGACAGGCGTAAAAAAAAAAATTAAAACCATTTTAACAAAAATTTGCAGATATTTTTTTTAAATTTTCGTGACACAAAAACAGTGACCCCGGTCATGCCGAACTATCGACATTCTGGACAGGCCTAAAAAAAACATTTTTACAACCATTTTCACAAAAAATTGATGATGTCTATTTTGTCCCTAAAAACGATGACTCCGATCTTGCCGAAAAAGCGACATTTTGGACAGGCCTAAAAAAAACATTTTAGAACCATTTTCACAAAAAAAGCTGTTTTTTTTCATTTTTTGACACAAAAACAGTGACCCCGGTCATGCCGAACTATCGACATTCTGGACAGGCCTAAAAAAAAACATTTTAAAACCATTTTCACAAAAAATTGCAGATTTCTATTTTTGTCCCTAAAAACGATGACTCCGATCATGCCGAACTAGCGACATTCTGGACAGGCCTAAAAAAAAACATTTTAAAACCATTTTCACAAAAAATTGCAGATATTTTTTTTCATTTTCGTGACACAAAAACAGTGACCCCGGTCATGCCGAACTATCGACATTCTGGACAGGCCTAAAAAAAAACATTTTAAAACCATTTTCACAAAAAATTGCAGATTTCTATTTTTGTCCCTAAAAACGATGACTCCGATCATGCCGAACTAGCGACATTCTGGACAGGCCTAAAAAAAACATTTTAAAACCATTTTCACAAAAAATTGCAGATTTCTATTTTTGTCCCTAAAAACGATGACTCCGATCATGCCGAACTAGCGACATTCTGGACAGGCCTAAAAAAAAACATTTTAAAACCATTTTCACAAAAAATTGCAGATATTTTTTTTCATTTTCGTGACACAAAAACAGTGACCCCGGTCATGCCGAACTATCGACATTCTGGACAGGCCTAAAAAAAAACATTTTAAAACCATTTTCACAAAAAATTGCAGATTTCTATTTTTGTCCCTAAAAACGATGACTCCGATCATGCCGAACTAGCGACATTCTGGACAGGCCTAAAAAAAACATTTTAAAACCATTTTCACAAAAAATTGCAGATATTTTTTTTCATTTTCGTGACACAAAAACAGTGACCCCGGTCATGCCGAACTATCGACATTCTGGACAGGCCAAAATTTTTTTTTTAAAACCATTTCCACAAAAAATTGCAGATTTCTATTTTGTCCCTAAAAACGATGACTCCGATCATGCCGAAAAAGCTACATTCTGGACAGGCCTAAAAAAAAAAATCAAAATCATTTTCACCAAAAATTGCAGATTTCTATTTTTGTCCCTAAAAACGATGACTCCGATCATGCCGAACTAGCGACATTCTGGACAGGCCTAAAAAAAACATTTTAAAACCATTTTCACAAAATATTGCAGATATTTTTTTTCATTTTCGTGACACAAAAACAGTGACCCCGGTCATGCCGAACTAGCGACATTCTGGACAGGCCTAAAAAAATATTTTATAACCATTTTCACAAAAAATTGCAGATTTCTATTTTGTCCCTAAAAACGATGACTCCGATCATGCCGAAAAAGCGACATTCTGGAAAGGGCAAAAAAAAAAATGTAAAACCATTTTCACAAAAAATTGCAGATATTTTTTTTCATTTTCGTGACACAAAAACAGTGACCCCGGTCATGCCGAACTAGCGACATTCTGGACAGGCCTAAAAAACATTTTAAAACCATTTCCACAAAAAATTGCACATTTCTATTTTGTCCCTAAAAACGATGACTCCGATCTTGCCGAAAAAGCGACATTTTGGACAGGCCTAAAAAAAACATTTTAGAACCATTTTCACAAAAAAAGCTGTTTTTTTTCATTTTTTGACACAAAAACAGTGACCCCGGTCATGCCGAACTATCGACATTCTGGACAGGCCTAAAAAAAACCATTTTAAAACCATTTTCACAAAAAATTGCAGATTTCTATTTTTGTCCCTAAAAACGATGACTCCGATCATGCCGAACTAGCGACATTCTGGACAGGCCTAAAAAAAAACATTTTAAAACCATTTTCACAAAAAATTGCAGATATTTTTTTTCATTTTCGTGACACAAAAACAGTGACCCCGGTCATGCCGAACTATCGACATTCTGGACAGGCCTAAAAAAAAACATTTAAAAACCATTTTCACAAAAAATTGCAGATTTCTATTTTTGTCCCTAAAAACGATGACTCCGATCATGCCGAACTAGCGACATTCTGGACAGGCCTAAAAAAAACATTTTAAAACCATTTTCACAAAAAATTGCAGATATTTTTTTTCATTTTCGTGACACAAAAACAGTGACCCCGGTCATGCCGAACTAGCGACATTCTGGACAGGCCTAAAAAACATTTTAAAACCATTTCCACAAAAAATTGCACATTTCTATTTTGTCCCTAAAAACGATGACTCCGATCTTGCCGAAAAAGCGACATTTTGGACAGGCCTAAAAAAAACATTTTAGAACCATTTTCACAAAAAAAGCTGTTTTTTTTTCATTTTTTGACACAAAAACAGTGACCCCGGTCATGCCGAACTATCGACATTCTGGACAGGCCTAAAAAAAAACATTTTAAAACCATTTTCACAAAAAATTGCAGATTTCTATTTTTGTCCCTAAAAACGATGACTCCGATCATGCCGAACTAGCGACATTCTGGACAGGCCTAAAAAAACACATTTTAAAACCATTTTCACAAAAAATTGCAGATATTTTTTTTCATTTTCGTGACACAAAAACAGTGACCCCGGTCATGCCGAACTATCGACATTCTGGACAGGCCTAAAAAAAAACATTTTAAAACCATTTTCACAAAAAATTGCAGATTTCTATTTTTGTCCCTAAAAACGATGACTCCGATCATGCCGAACTAGCGACATTCTGGACAGGCCTAAAAAAAACATTTTAAAACCATTTTCACAAAAAATTGCAGATATTTTTTTTCATTTTCGTGACACAAAAACAGTGACCCCGGTCATGCCGAACTATCGACATTCTGGACAGGCCTAAAAAACATTTTAAAACCATATTCACAAAAAATTGCAGATTTCTATTTTTGTCCCTAAAAACGATGACTCCGATCATGCCGAACTAGCGAAATTTTGGACAGGCCTAAAAAAAACATTTTAAAACCATTTTCACAAAAAATTGCAGATATTTTTTGTTCATTTTTTGACACAAAAACAGTGACCCTGGTCATGCCGAACTAGTGACATTCTGGACAGGCGTAAAAAAAAAAATTAAAACCATTTTAACAAAAATTTGCAGATATTTTTTTTAAATTTTCGTGACACAAAAACAGTGACCCCGGTCATGCCGAACTATCGACATTCTGGACAGGCCTAAAAAAAACATTTTTACAACCATTTTCACAAAAAATTGATGATGTCTATTTTGTCCCTAAAAACGATGACTCCGATCATGCCGAACTAGCGACATTTTGGACAGGCCTAAAAAAAAACATTTTAGAACCATTTTCACAAAAAATTGCAGATTTTTTTTTTTCATTTTCGTGACACAAAAACAGTGACCCCGGTCATGCCGAACTATCGACATTCTGGACAGGCCTAAAAAACATTTTAAAACCATTTTCACCAAAAATTGCAGATTTCTATTTTTGGCCCTAAAAACGATGACTCCGATCATGCCGAACTAGCGACATTCTGGACAGGCCTAAAAAAAACATTTTAAAACCATTTTCACAAAAAATTGCAGATATTTTTTTTCATTTTCGTGACACAAAAACAGTGACCCCGGTCATGCCGAACTATCGACATTCTGGACAGGCCTAAAAAACATTTTAAAACCATATTCACAAAAAATTGCAGATTTCTATTTTTGTCCCTAAAAACGATGACTCCGATCATGCCGAACTAGCGAAATTTTGGACAGGCCTAAAAAAAACATTTTAAAACCATTTTCACAAAAAATTGCAGATATTTTTTGTTCATTTTTTGACACAAAAACAGTGACCCTGGTCATGCCGAACTAGTGACATTCTGGACAGGCGTAAAAAAAAAAATTAAAACCATTTTAACAAAAATTTGCAGATATTTTTTTTAAATTTTCGTGACACAAAAACAGTGACCCCGGTCATGCCGAACTATCGACATTCTGGACAGGCCTAAAAAAAAACATTTTTACAACCATTTTCACAAAAAATTGATGATGTCTATTTTGTCCCTAAAAACGATGACTCCGATCATGCCGAACTAGCGACATTTTGGACAGGCCTAAAAAAAAACATTTTAGAACCATTTTCACAAAAAATTGCAGATTTTTTTTTTTCATTTTCGTGACACAAAAACAGTGACCCCGGTCATGCCGAACTATCGACATTCTGGACAGGCCTAAAAAACATTTTAAAACCATTTTCACCAAAAATTGCAGATTTCTATTTTTGGCCCTAAAAACGATGACTCCGATCATGCCGAACTAGCGACATTTTGGACAGGCCTAAAAAAAACATTTTAGAACCATTTTCACAAAAAAAGCTCAGATTTTTTTTGTTCATTTTTGACACAAAAACAGTGACCCTGGTCATGCCGAACTAGTGACATTCTGGACAGGCGTAAAAAAAAAAATTCTAACCATTTTCACAAAAAATTGCAGATATTTTTTTTTAATTTTCGTGACACAAAAACAGTGACCCCGGTCATGCCGAACTATCGACATTCTGGACAGGCCTAAAAAACATTTTAAAACCATATTCACAAAAAATTGCAGATTTCTATTTTTGTCCCTAAAAACGATGACTCTGATCATGCCGAACTAGCGACATTTTGGACAGGCCTAAAAAAACATTTTAAAACCATTTTCACAAAAAATTGCAGATATTTTTTTTCATTTTCGTGACACAAAAACATTGACCCCGGTCATGCCGAACTAGCGACATTTTGGACAGGCCTAAAAAAACATTTTAGGCCTGTCCAAAAAGCGACATTCTGGACAGGCCAAAAAAATAAAATTAAAACCATTTCCACAAAAAATTGCAGATTTCTATTTTGTCCCTAAAAACGATGACTCCGATCATGCCAAAAAAGCGACATTCTGGACAGGCCTAAAAAAAAAAATCAAAATCATTTTCACAAAAAATTGCAGATTTCTATTTTTGTCAACAAAAACGATGACTCCGATCATGCCGAACTAGCGACATTTTGGACAGGCCTAAAAAAACATTTTAAAACCATTTTCACAAAAAATTGCACATTTCTATTTTGTCCCTAAAAACGATGACTCCGATCTTGCCGAAAAAGCGACATTTTGGACAGGCCTAAAAAAAACATTTTAGAACCATTTTCACAAAAAAAGCTGTTTTTTTTCATTTTTTGACACAAAAACAGTGACCCCGGTCATGCCGAACTATCGACATTCTGGACAGGCCTAAAAAAAAACATTTTAAAACCATTTTCACAAAAAATTGCAGATTTCTATTTTTGGCCCTAAAAACGATGACTCCGATCATGCCGAACTAGCGACATTTTGGACAGGCCTAAAAAAAACATTTTAGAACCATTTTCACAAAAAAAGCTCAGATTTTTTTTGTTCATTTTTGACACAAAAACAGTGACCCTGGTCATGCCGAACTAGTGACATTCTGGACAGGCGTAAAAAAAAAAATTCTAACCATTTTCACAAAAAATTGCAGATATTTTTTTTTAATTTTCGTGACACAAAAACAGTGACCCCGGTCATGCCGAACTATCGACATTCTGGACAGGCCTAAAAAACATTTTAAAACCATATTCACAAAAAATTGCAGATTTCTATTTTTGTCCCTAAAAACGATGACTCTGATCATGCCGAACTAGCGACATTTTGGACAGGCCTAAAAAAACATTTTAAAACCATTTTCACAAAAAATTGCAGATATTTTTTTTCATTTTCGTGACACAAAAACATTGACCCCGGTCATGCCGAACTAGCGACATTTTGGACAGGCCTAAAAAAACATTTTAGGCCTGTCCAAAAAGCGACATTCTGGACAGGCCAAAAAAATAAAATTAAAACCATTTCCACAAAAAATTGCAGATTTCTATTTTGTCCCTAAAAACGATGACTCCGATCATGCCAAAAAAGCGACATTCTGGACAGGCCTAAAAAAAAAAATCAAAATCATTTTCACAAAAAATTGCAGATTTCTATTTTTGTCAACAAAAACGATGACTCCGATCATGCCGAACTAGCGACATTTTGGACAGGCCTAAAAAAACATTTTAAAACCATTTTCACAAAAAATTGCACATTTCTATTTTGTCCCTAAAAACGATGACTCCGATCTTGCCGAAAAAGCGACATTTTGGACAGGCCTAAAAAAAACATTTTAGAACCATTTTCACAAAAAAAGCTGTTTTTTTTAATTTTTTGACACAAAAACAGTGACCCCGGTCATGCCGAACTATCGACATTCTGGACAGGCCTAAAAAAAAACATTTTAAAACCATTTTCACAAAAAATTGCAGATTTCTATTTTTGTCCCTAAAAACGATGACTCCGATCATGCCGAACTAGCGACATTCTGGACAGGCCTAAAAAACATTTTAAAACCATTTCCACAAAAAATTGCACATTTCTATTTTGTCCCTAAAAACGATGACTCCGATCTTGCCGAAAAAGCGACATTTTGGACAGGCCTAAAAAAAACATTTTAGAACCATTTTCACAAAAAAAGCTGTTTTTTTTCATTTTTTGACACAAAAACAGTGACCCCGGTCATGCCGAACTATCGACATTCTGGACAGGCCTAAAAAAAACCATTTTAAAACCATTTTCACAAAAAATTGCAGATTTCTATTTTTGTCCCTAAAAACGATGACTCCGATCATGCCGAACTAGCGACATTCTGGACAGGCCTAAAAAAAAACATTTTAAAACCATTTTCACAAAAAATTGCAGATATTTTTTTTCATTTTCGTGACACAAAAACAGTGACCCCGGTCATGCCGAACTATCGACATTCTGGACAGGCCTAAAAAAAAACATTTTAAAACCATTTTCACAAAAAATTGCAGATTTCTATTTTTGTCCCTAAAAACGATGACTCCGATCATGCCGAACTAGCGACATTCTGGACAGGCCTAAAAAAAACATTTTAAAACCATTTTCACAAAAAATTGCAGATATTTTTTTTCATTTTCGTGACACAAAAACAGTGACCCCGGTCATGCCGAACTATCGACATTCTGGACACATTTTAAAACCATTTTCACAAAAAATTGCAGATATTTTTTTTCATTTTCGTGACACAAAAACAGTGACCCCGGTCATGCCGAACTATCGACATTCTGGACAGGCCTAAAAAACATTTTAAAACCATATTCACAAAAAATTGCAGATTTCTATTTTTGTCCCTAAAAACGATGACTCCGATCATGCCGAACTAGCGACATTCTGGACAGGCCTAAAAAAAACATTTTAAAACCATTTTTAAAAAAAATTGCAGATATTTTTTTTCATTTTCGTGACACAAAAACAGTGACCCCGGTCATGCCGAACTATCGACATTCTGGACAGGCCTAAAAAACATTTTAAAACCATTTTCACAAAAAATTGCAGATTTCTATTTTTGTCCCTAAAAACGATGACTCCGATCATGCCGAACTAGCGACATTCTGGACAGGCCTAAAAAAAACATTTTAGAACCATTTTCACAAAAAAAGCTGTTTTTTTTCATTTTTTGACACAAAAACAGTGACCCCGGTCATGCCGAACTAGCGACATTCTGGACAGGCCTAAAAAAAAACATTTTAAAACCATTTTCACAAAAAATTGCAGATATTTTTTGTTCATTTTTTGACACAAAAACAGTGACCCTGGTCATGCCGAACTAGTGACATTCTGGACAGGCGTAAAAAAAAAAATTAAAACCATTTTAACAAAAATTTGCAGATATTTTTTTTTTATTTTCGTGACACAGAAACAGTGACCCCGGTCATGCCGAACTAGCGACATTCTGGACAGGCCTAAAAAAAAAATTCAAAACCATTTCCACAAAAAATTGCAGATTTCTATTTTGTCCCGAAAAACGATGACTCCGATCATGCCGAACTAGCGACATTCTGGACAGGCCTAAAAAACATTTTAAAACCATTTTCACCAAAAATTGCAGATTTCTATTTTTGTTCCTAAAAACGATGACTCCGATCATGCCGAACTAGCGACATTTTGGACAGGCCTAAAAAAAACATTTTAGAACCATTTTCACAAAAAATTGCAGATTTTTTTTTTTTCATTTTTGTGACACAAACTATCGACATTCTGGACAGGCCTAAAAAACATTTTAAAACCTTTTTCACAAAAAATTGCAGATTTCTATTTTTGTCCCTAAAAACGATGACTCCGATTATGCCGAACTAGCGACATTTTGGACAGGCCTAAAAAAAAACATTTTAGAACCATTTTCACAAAAAAAGCTGTTTTTTTTCATTTTTTGACACAAAAACAGTGACCCCGGTCATGCCGAACTATCGACATTCTGGACAGGCCTAAAAAAAAACATTTTAAAACCATTTTCACAAAAGATTGCAGATATTTTTTTTCATTTTCGTGACACAAAAACAGTGACCCCGGTCATGCCGAACTATCGACATTCTGGACAGGCCTAAAAAACATTTTAAAACCATTTTCACAAAAAATTGCAGATTTCAATTTTTGTTCCTAAAAACGATGACTCCGATCATGCCGAACTAGCGACATTTTGGACAGGCCTAAAAAAAACATTTTAGAACCATTTTCACAAAAAAAGCTCAGATTTTTTTTTGTTCATTT
Organism: Salmo salar; assembly: GCF_965601325.2. Lineage (NCBI taxonomy): Eukaryota > Metazoa > Chordata > Actinopteri > Salmoniformes > Salmonidae > Salmo > Salmo salar. Next base: position 1,010,144 of record NC_138315.1, on the reverse strand, counting down.
TTTGACACAAAAACAGTGACCCCGGTCATGCCGAACTAGCGACATTCTGGACAGACGTAAAAAAAAACATTTTTAAAACCATTTTCAACAAAAAATTGCAGATTTCTATTTTGTCCCTAAAAACGATGACTCCGATCATGCCGAACTAGCGACATTTTGGACAGGCCTAAAAAAAACATTTTAGAACCATTTTCACAAAAAATTGCAGATATTTTTTTCATTTTTGTGACACAAAAACAGTGACCCCGGTCATGCCGAACTATCGACATTCTGGACAGGCCTAAAAAACATTTTAAAACCTTTTTCACAAAAAATTGCAGATTTCTATTTTTGTCCCTAAAAACGATGACTCCGATTATGCCGAACTAGCGACATTTTGGACAGGCCTAAAAAAAAACATTTTAGAACCATTTTCACAAAAAAAGCTGTTTTTTTTTCATTTTTTGACACAAAAACAGTGACCCCGGTCATGCCGAACTATCGACATTCTGGACAGGCCTAAAAAAAAAACATTTTAAAACCATTTTCACAAAAAATTGCAGATATTTTTTTTCATTTTCGTGACACAAAAACAGTGACCCCGGTCATGCCGAACTATCGACATTCTGGACAGGCCTAAAAAAATTTTTTTAAACCATTTTCACAAAAAATTGCAGATATTTTTTTTTCATTTTCTTGACACAAAAACAGTGACCCCGGTCATGCCGAACTATCGACATTCTGGACAGGCCTAAAAAAACATTTTTACAACCATTTTCACAAAAAATTGCAGATTTCTATTTTGTCCCTAAAAACGATGACTCCGATCATGCCGAACTAGCGACATTTTGAACAGGCCTAAAAAAAACATTTTAGAACCATTTTCACAAAAAATTGCAGATTTTTTTTTTTGGCCCTAAAAACGATGACTCCGATCATGCCGAACTAGCGACATTTTGGACAGGCCTAAAAAAAACATTTTAGAACCATTTTCACAAAAAAAGCTGTTTTTTTTCATTTTTTGACACAAAAACAGTGACCCCGGTCATGCCGAACTATCGACATTCTGGACAGGCCTAAAAAAAAACATTTTAAAACCATTTTCACAAAAAATTGCAGATATTTTTTTTCATTTTCCTGACACAGAAACAGTGACCCCGGTCATGCCGAACTAGCGACATTCTGGACAGGCCTAAAAAAAAAATTCAAAACCATTTTCACAAAAAATTGCAGATTTCTATTTTTGTCACTAAAAACGATGACTCCGATCATGCCGAACTAGCGAAATTTTGGACAGGCCTAAAAAAAAACATTTTAAAACCATTTTCACAAAAAATTGCAGATATTTTTTTTCATTTTCCTGACACAAAAACAGTGACCCCGGTCATGCCGAACTAGCAACATTCTGGACAGGCCTAAAAAAAAAATTCAAAACCATTTTCACAAAAAATTGCAGATTTCTATTTTAACCCTAAAAACGATGACTCCGATCATGCCGAACTAGCGACATTCTGGACAGGCCTAAAAAAACATTTTAAAACCATTTTCACAAAAAATTGCAGATTTCTATTTTTGTCACCAAAAACGATGACTCCGATCATGCTGAACTAGTGACATTTTGGACAGGCCTAAAAAAAACATTTTAGAACCATTTTCACAAAAAAAGCTCAGATTTTTTTTGTTCATTTTTCGACACAAAAACAGTGACCCTGGTCATGCCGAACTAGTGACATTCTGGACAGGCGTGAAAAAAAAAATTAAAACCATTTTAACAAAAAATTGCAGATATTTTTTTTTAATTTTCGTGACACAAAAACAGTGACCCCGGTCATGCCGAACTATTGACATTCTGGACAGGCCTAAAAAAACATTTTAAAAACATTTTCACAAAAAATTGCAGATTTCTATTTTTGTCCCTAAAAACGATGACTCCGATCATGCCGAACTAGCGACATTTTGGACAGGCCTAAAAAAAAACATTTAAGAACCATTTTCACAAAAAAGCTGTTTTTTTTCATTTTATGACAAAGAAACAGTGACCCCGGTCATGCCGAACTATCGACATTCTGGACAGGCCTAAAAAATTTTTTTTAAACCATTTTCACAAAAAATTGCAGATATTTTTTTTTCATTTTCGTGACACAAAAACAGTGACCCCGGTCATGCCGAACTATCGACATTCTGGACAGGCCTAAAAAAACATTTTTACAACCATTTTCACAAAAAATTGCAGATTTCTATTTTGTCCCTAAAAACGATGACTCCGATCATGCCGAACTAGCGACATTTTGGACAGGCCTAAAAAAAACATTTTAGAACCATTTTCACAAAAAATTGCAGATATTTTTTTTCATTTTCGTGACACAAAAACAGTGACCCCGGTCATGCCGAACTATCGACATTCTGGACAGGCCTAAAAAACATTTTAAAACCATTTTCACAAAAAATTGCAGATTTCTATTTTGTCCCTAAAAACGATGACTCCGATCATGCCGAACTAGCGACATTTTGGACAGGCCTAAAAAAAACATTTTAGAACCATTTTCACAAAAAATTGCAGATATTTTTTTTCATTTTCGTGACACAAAAACAGTGACCCTGGTCATGCCGAACTAGTGACATTCTGGACAGGCGTAAAAAAAAAAATTAAAACCATTTTAACAAAAATTTGCAGATATTTTTTTTTTATTTTCGTGACACAAAAACAGTGACCCCGGTCATGCCGAACTATCGACATTCTGGACAGGCCTAAAAAAAACATTTTTACAACCATTTACACAAAAAATTGCAGATGTCTATTTTGTCCCTAAAAACGATGACTCCGATCATGCCGAACTAGCGACATTTTGGACAGGCCTAAAAAAAACATTTTAGAACCATTTTCACAAAAAAGCTCAGATTTTTTTTGTTCATTTTTTGACACAAAAACAGTGACCCTGGTCATGCCGAACTAGTGACATTCTGGACAGGCGTAAAAAAAAAAATTCTAACCATTTTCACAAAAAATTGCAGATATTTTTTTTTAATTTTCGTGACACTAAAACAGTGACCCCGGTCATGCCGAACTATCGACATTCTGGACAGGCCTAAAAAACATTTTAAAACCATTTTCACAAAAAATTGCAGATTTCTATTTTGTCCCTAAAAACGATGACTCCGATCATGCCGAACTAGCGACATTTTGGACAGGCCTAAAAAAAACATTTTAGAACCATTTTCACAAAAAATTGCAGATATTTTTTTTCATTTTCGTGACACAAAAACAGTGACCCTGGTCATGCCGAACTAGTGACATTCTGGACAGGCGTAAAAAAAAAAATTAAAACCATTTTAACAAAAATTTGCAGATATTTTTTTTTTATTTTCGTGACACAAAAACAGTGACCCCGGTCATGCCGAACTATCGACATTCTGGACAGGCCTAAAAAAAACATTTTTACAACCATTTTCACAAAAAATTGCAGATGTCTATTTTGTCCCTAAAAACGATGACTCCGATCATGCCGAACTAGCGACATTTTGGACAGGCCTAAAAAAAACATTTTAGAACCATTTTCACAAAAAAGCTCAGATTTTTATTTTTGTCCATAAAATCGATGACTACGATTATGCCGAACTAGCGACATTCTGGACAGGCCTAAAAAACATTTTAAAACCATTTTCACAAAAAATTGCAGATTTCTATTTTGTCCCTAAAAACGATGACTCCGATCATGCCGAACTAGCGACATTTTGGACAGGCCTAAAAAAAACATTTTAGAACCATTTTCACAAAAAAGCTCAGATTTTTATTTTTGTCCATAAAATCGATGACTACGATTATGCCGAACTAGCGACATTCTGGACAGGCCTAAAAAACATTTTAAAACCATTTTCACAAAAAATTGCAGATTTCTATTTTGTCCCTAAAAACGATGACTCCGATCATGCCGAACTAGCGACATTTTGGACAGGCCTAAAAAAAACATTTTAGAACCATTTTCACAAAAAATTGCAGTTTTTTTTTTTTTCATTTTTGTGACACAAAAACAGTGACCCCGGTCATGCCGAACTATCGACATTCTGGACAGGCCTAAAAGACATTTTAAAACCTTTTTCACAAAAAATTGCAGATTTCAATTTTTGTTCCTAAAAACGATGACTCCGATCATGCCGAACTAGCGACATTTTGGACAGGCCTAAAAAAAAACATTTTAGAACCATTTTCACAAAAAATTGCAGATTTCTATTTTGTCCCTAAAAACGATGACTCCGATCATGCCGAACTAGCGACATTTTGGACAGGCCTAAAAAAAACATTTTAGAACCATTTTCACAAAAAATTGCAGTTTTTTTTTTTTTCATTTTTGTGACACAAAAACAGTGACCCCGGTCATGCCGAACTATCGACATTCTGGACAGGCCTAAAAGACATTTTAAAACCTTTTTCACAAAAAATTGCAGATTTCAATTTTTGTTCCTAAAAACGATGACTCCGATCATGCCGAACTAGCGACATTTTGGACAGGCCTAAAAAAAAACATTTTAGAACCATTTTCACAAAAAAAGCTGTTTTTTTTCATTTTTTGACACAAAAACAGTGACCCCGGTCATGCCGAACTATCAACATTCTGGACAGGCCTAAAAAAAAACATTTTAAAACCATTTTCACAAAAAATTGCAGATATTTTTTTTCATTTTCCTGACACAGAGACAGATTTCAATTTTTGTTCCTAAAAACGATGACTCCGATCATGCCGAACTAGCGACATTTTGGACAGGCCTAAAAAAAAACATTTTAGAACCATTTTCACAAAAAAAGCTGTTTTTTTTCATTTTTTGACACAAAAACAGTGACCCCGGTCATGCCGAACTAGCGACATTCTGGACAGGCCTAAAAAAAAAATTCAAAACCATTTTCACAAAAAATTGCAGATTTCTATTTTTGTCACTAAAAACGATGACTCCGATCATGCCGAACTAGCAAAATTTTGGACAGGCCTAAAAAAAACATTTTAAAACCATTTTCACAAAAAATTGCAGATTTCTATTTTTGTCACCAAAAACGATGACTCCGATCATGCTGAACTAGCGACATTTTGGACAGGCCTAAAAAAAACATTTTAGAACCATTTTCACCAAAAAAGCTGTTTTTTTTTCATTTTTTGACACAAAAACAGTGACCCCGGTCATGCCGAACTATCGACATTCTGGACAGGCCTAAAAAAAACCATTTTAAAACCATTTTCACAAAAAATTGCAGATATTTTTTTTCATTTTCCTGACACAGAAACAGTGACCCCGGTCATGCCGAACTAGCGACATTCTGGACAGGCCAAAAAAAAAAATTCAAAACCATTTCCACAAAAAATTGCAGATTTCTATTTTGTCCCTAAAAACGATGACTCCGATCATGCCGAACTAGCGACATTTTGGACAGGCCTAAAAAAAACATTTTAGAACCATTTTCACCAAAAATTGCTGATTTTTTTTTTTTCATTTTTGTGACACAAACTATCGACATTCTGGCCTTGCCTAAAAAACATTTTAAAACCTTTTTCACAAAAAATTGCAGATTTCTATTTTTGTCCCTAAAAACGATGACTCCGATTATGCCGAACTAGCAACATTTTGGACAGGCCTAAAAAAAAACATTTTAGAACCATTTTCACAAAAAAAGCTGTTTTTTTTCATTTTTTGACACAAAAACAGTGACCCCGGTCATGCCGAACTATCGACATTCTGGACAGGCCTAAAAAAAAACATTTTAAAACCATTTTCACAAAAAATTGCAGATATTTTTTTTCATTTTCGTGACACAAAAACAGTGACCCCGGTCATGCCGAACTATCGACATTCTGGACAGGCCTAAAAAACATTTTAAAACCATTTTCACAAAAAATTGCAGATTTCAATTTTTGTTCCTAAAAACGATGACTCCGATCATGCCGAACTAGCGACATTTTGGACAGGCCTAAAAAAAACATTTTAGAACCATTTTCACAAAAAAAGCTCAGATTTTTTTTGTTCATTTTTTGACACAAAAACAGTGACCCCGGTCATGCCGAACTAGCGACATTCTGGACAGACGTAAAAAAAACATTTTTAAAACCATTTTCACAAAAAATTGCAGATTTCTATTTTGTCCCTAAAAACGATGACTCCGATTATGCCGAACTAGCGACATTTTGGACAGGCCGAAAAAAAACATTTTAGAACCATTTTCACAAAAAATTGCAGATTTTTTTTTTTTCATTTTTGTGACACAAAAACAGTGACCCCGGCATGCCGAACTATCGACATTCTGGACAGGCCTAAAAAACATTTTAAAACCTTTTTCACAAAAAATTGCAGATTTCTATTTTTGTCCCTAAAAACGATGACTCCGATTATGCCGAACTAGCGACATTTTGGACAGGCCTAAAAAAAAACATTTTAGAACCATTTTCACAAAAAAAGCTGTTTTTTTTTCATTTTTTGACACAAAAACAGTGACCCCGGTCATGCCGAACTATCGACATTCTGGACAGGCCTAAAAAACAAACATTTTAAAACCATTTTCACAAAAAATTGCAGATATTTTTTTTCATTTTCGTGACACAAAAACAGTGACCCCGGTCATGCCGAACTATCGACATTCTGGACAGGCCTAAAAAAAACATTTTAAAACCATTTTCACAAAAAATTGCAGATATTTTTTTCCATTTTCGTGACACAAAAACAGTGACCCCAGTCATGCCGAACTATCGACATTCTGGACAGGCCTAAAAAACATTTTAAAACCATTTTCACAAAAAATTGCAGATTTCTATTTTTGTCCCTAAAAACGATGACTCCGATCATGCCGAACTAGCGACATTCTGGACAGGCCTAAAAAAAACATTTTAAAACCATTTTCACAAAAAATTGCAGATATTTTTTTTCATTTTCGTGACACAAAAACAGTGACCCCGGTCATGCCGAACTATCGACATTCTGGACAGGCCTAAAAAACATTTTAAAACCATTTTCTCAAAAAATTGCAGATTTCTATTTTTGTTCCTAAAAACGATGACTCCGATCATGCCGAACTAGCGACATTTTGGAAAGGCCTAAAAAAAAACATTTTAGAACCATTTTCACAAAAAAAGCTCAGATTTTTTTTGTTCATTTTTTGACACAAAAACAGTGACCCCGGTCATGCCGAACTAGCGACATTCTGGACAGGCCTAAAAAAACATTTTTAAAACCATTTTCACAAAAAATTGCAGATTTCTATTTTGTCCCTAAAAACGATGACTCTGATCATGCCGAACTAGCGACATTTTGGACAGGCCTAAAAAAAACATTTTAGAACCATTTTCACAAAAAATTGCAGATTTTTTTTTTTTCATTTTTGTGACACAAACTATCGACATTCTGGACAGGCCTAAAAAACATTTAAAAACCTTTTTCACAAAAAATTGCAGATTTCTATTTTTGTCCCTAAAAACGATGACTCCGATTATGCCGAACTAGCGACATTTTGGACAGGCCTAAAAAAAAACATTTTAGAACCATTTTCACAAAAAAAGCTGTTTTTTTTCATTTTTTGACACAAAAACAGTGACCCCGGTCATGCCGAACTATCGACATTCTGGACAGGCCTAAAAAAAAACATTTTAAAACCATTTTCACCAAAAATTGCAGATATTTTTTTTCATTTTCGTGACACAAAAACAGTGACCCCGGTCATGCCGAACTATCGACATTCTGGACAGGCCTAAAAAACATTTTAAAACCATTTTCACAAAAAATTGCAGATTTCAATTTTTGTTCCTAAAAACTATGACTCCGATCATGCCGAACTAGCGACATTTTGGACAGGCCTAAAAAAAACATTTTAGAACCATTTTCACAAAAAAATGCAGATTTCTATTTTGTCCCTAAAAACGATGACTCCGATCATGCCGAACTAGCGACATTCTGGACAGGCCTAAAAAAAACATTTTAAAACCATTTTCACAAAAAATTGCACATTTCAATTTTTGTCACCAAAAACGATGACTCCGATCATGCTGAACTAGCGACATTTTGGACAGGCCTAAAAAAAAACATTTTAGAACCATTTTCACAAAAAAAGCAGTTTTTTTTCATTTTTTGACACAAAAACAGTGACCCCGGTCATGCCGAACTATCAACATTCTGGACAGGCCTAAAAAAAAACATTTTAAAACCATTTTCACAAAAAATTGCAGATATTTTTTTTCATTTTCCTGACACAAAAACAGTGACCCCGGTCATGCCGAACTATCGACATTCTGGACAGGCCTAAAAAACATTTTAAAACCATTTTCACAAAAAATTGCAGATTTCTATTTTTGTTCCTAAAAACGATGACTCCGATCATGCCGAACTAGCGACATTTTGGAAAGGCCTAAAAAAAAACATTTTAGAACCATTTTCACAAAAAAAGCTCAGATTTTTTTTGTTCATTTTTTGACACAAAAACAGTGACCCCGGTCATGCCGAACTAGCGACATTCTGGACAGGCCTAAAAAAACATTTTTAAAACCATTTTCACAAAAAATTGCAGATTTCTATTTTGTCCCTAAAAACGATGACTCCGATCATGCCGAACTAGCGACATTTTGGACAGGCCTAAAAAAAACATTTTAGAACCATTTTCACAAAAAATTGCAGATTTTTTTTTTTTCATTTTTGTGACACAAACTATCGACATTCTGGACAGGCCTAAAAAACATTTTAAAACCTTTTTCACACAAAATTGCAGATTTCTATTTTTGTCCCTAAAAACGATGACTCCGATTATGCCGAACTAGCGACATTTTGGACAGGCCTAAAAAAAACCATTTTAGAACCATTTTCACAAAAAAAGCTGTTTTTTTTTCATTTTTTGACACAAAAACAGTGACCCCGGTCATGCCGAACTATCGACATTCTGGACAGGCCTAAAAAAACAACATTTTAAAACCATTTTCACAAAAAATTGCAGATATTTTTTTTCATTTTCGTGACACAAAAACAGTGACCCCGGTCATGCCGAACTATCGACATTCTGGACAGGCCTAAAAAAAACATTTTAAAACCATTTTCACAAAAAATTGCAGATATTTTTTTTCATTTTCGTGACACAAAAACAGTGACCCCGGTCATGCCGAACTATCGACATTCTGGACAGGCCTAAAAAACATTTTAAAACCATTTTCACAAAAAATTGCAGATTTCTATTTTTGTCCCTAAAAACGATGACTCCGATCATGCCGAACTAGCGACATTCTGGACAGGCCTAAAAAAAACATTTTAAAACCATTTTCACAAAAAATTGCTGATATTTTTTTTCATTTTCGTGACACAAAAACAGTGACCCCGGTCATGCCGAACTATCGACATTCTGGACAGGCCTAAAAAACATTTTAAAACCATTTTCACAAAAAATTGCAGATTTCTATTTTTGTCCCTAAAAACGATGACTCCGATCATGCCGAACTAGCGACATTTTGGACAGGCCTAAAAAAAACATTTTAGAACCATTTTCACAAAAAAAGCTGTTTTTTTTCATTTTTTGACACAAAAACAGTGACCCCGGTCATGCCGAACTATCGACATTCTGGACAGGCCTAAAAAAAAACATTTTAAAACCATTTTCACAAAAAATTGCAGATATTTTTTTTCATTTTCCTGACACAGAAACAGTGACCCCGGTCATGCCGAACTAGCGACATTCTGGACAGGCCTAAAAAAAAAATTCAAAACCATTTTCACAAAAAATTGCAGATTTCTATTTTTGTCACTAAAAACGATGACTCCGATCATGCCGAACTAGCGAAATTTTGGACAGGCCTAAAAAAAACATTTTAAAACCATTTTCACAAAAAATTGCAGATATTTTTTTTCATTTTCGTGACACAAAAACAGTGACCCCGGTCATGCCGAACTATCGACATTCTGGACAGGCCTAAAAAACATTTTAAAACCATTTTCACAAAAAATTGCAGATTTCTATTTTTGTCCCTAAAAACGATGACTCCGATCATGCCGAACTAGCGACATTTTGGACAGGCCTAAAAAAAACATTTTAGAACCATTTTCACAAAAAAAGCTGTTTTTTTTCATTTTTTGACACAAAAACAGTGACCCCGGTCATGCCGAACTATCGACATTCTGGACAGGCCTAAAAAAAAACATTTTAAAACCATTTTCACAAAAAATTGCAGATATTTTTTTTCATTTTCCTGACACAGAAACAGTGACCCCGGTCATGCCGAACTAGCGACATTCTGGACAGGCCTAAAAAAAAAATTCAAAACCATTTTCACAAAAAATTGCAGATTTCTATTTTTGTCACTAAAAACGATGACTCCGATCATGCCGAACTAGCGAAATTTTGGACAGGCCTAAAAAAAACATTTTAAAACCATTTTCACAAAAAATTGCAGATATTTTTTTTCATTTTCCTGACACAAAAACAGTGACCCCGGTCATGCCGAACTAGCAACATTCTGGACAGGCCTAAAAAAAAAATTCTAAACCATTTTCACAAAAAATTGCAGATTTCTATTTTGTCCCTAAAAACGATGACTCCGATCATGCCGAACTAGCGACATTCTGGACAGGCCTAAAAAAAACATTTTAAAACCATTTCCACAAAAAATTGCAGATTTCTATTTTGTCCCTAAAAACGATGACTCCGATCATGCCGAACTAGCGACATTTTGGACAGGCCTGAAAAAAACATTTTAGAACCATTTTCACAAAAAAAGCTCAGATTTTTTTTATTCATTTTTTGACACAAAAACAGTGACCCTGGTCATGCCGAACTAGTGACATTCTGGACAGGCGTAAAAAAAAAAATTCAAACCATTTTCACAAAAAATTGCAGATATTTTTTTTAAATTTTCGTGACACAAAAACAGTGACCCCGGTCATGCCGAACTATCGGCATTCTGGACAGGCCTAAAAAACATTTTAAAACCATATTCACAAAAAATTGCAGATTTCTATTTTTGTCCCTAAAAACGATGACTCCGATCATGCCGAACTAGCGACATTTTGGACAGGCCTAAAAAAAACATTTTAGAACCATTTTCACAAAAAAAGCTGTTTTTTTTTCATTTTTTGACACAAAAACAGTGACCCCGGTCATGCCGAACTATCGACATTCTGGACAGGCCTAAAAAAAAACATTTTAAAACCATTTTCACAAAAAATTGCAGATATTTTTTTTCATTTTCCTGACACAGAAACAGTGACCCCGGTCATGCCGAACTAGCGACATTCTGGACAGGCCTAAAAAAAAAATTCAAAACCATTTTCACAAAAAATTGCAGATTTCTATTTTTGTCACTAAAAACGATGACTCCGATCATGCCGAACTAGCGAAATTTTGGACAGGCCTAAAAAAAACATTTTAAAACCATTTTCACAAAAAATTGCAGATATTTTTTTTCATTTTCCTGACACAAAAACAGTGACCCCGGTCATGCCGAACTAGCAACATTCTGGACAGGCCTAAAAAAAAAATTCAAAACCATTTTCACAAAAAATTGCAGATTTCTATTTTGTCCCTAAAAACGATGACTCCGATCATGCCGAACTAGCGACATTCTGGACAGGCCTAAAAAAAACATTTTAAAACCATTTCCACAAAAAATTGCAGATTTCTATTTTGTCCCTAAAAACGATGACTCCGATCATGCCGAACTAGCGACATTTTGGACAGGCCTGAAAAAAACATTTTAGAACCATTTTCACAAAAAAAGCTCAGATTTTTTTTATTCATTTTTTGACACAAAAACAGTGACCCTGGTCATGCCGAACTAGTGACATTCTGGACAGGCGTAAAAAAAAAAATTCAAACCATTTTCACAAAAAATTGCAGATATTTTTTTTAAATTTTCGTGACACAAAAACAGTGACCCCGGTCATGCCGAACTATCGACATTCTGGACAGGCCTAAAAAACATTTTAAAACCATATTCACAAAAAATTGCAGATTTCTATTTTTGTCCCTAAAAACGATGACTCCGATCATGCCGAACTAGCGACATTTTGGACAGGCCTAAAAAAAACATTTTAGAACCATTTTCACAAAAAAAGCTGTTTTTTTTTCATTTTTTGACACAAAAACAGTGACCCCGGTCATGCCGAACTATCGACATTCTGGACAGGCCTAAAAAAAAACATTTTAAAACCATTTTCACAAAAAATTGCAGATATTTTTTTTCATTTTCCTGACACAGAAACAGTGACCCCGGTCATGCCGAACTAGCGACATTCTGGACAGGCCTAAAAAAAAAATTCAAAACCATTTACACAAAAAATTGCAGATTTCTATTTTGTCCCTAAAAACGATGACTCCGATCATGCCGAACTAGCGACATTCTGGACAGGCCTAAAAAACATTTTAAAACCATTTTCACAAAAAATTGCAGATTTCTATTTTTGTTCCTAAAAACGATGACTCCGATCATGCCGAACTAGCGACATTTTGGACAGGCCTAAAAAAAAACAATTTAAAACCATTTTCACAAAAAATTGCAGATATTTTTTTTCATTTTCCTGACACAGAAACAGTGACCCCGGTCATGCCGAACTAGCGACATTCTGGACAGGCCTAAAAAAAAAATTAAAAACCATTTTCACAAAAAATTGCAGATTTCTATTTTTGTAACTAAAAACGATGACTCCGATCATGCCGAACTAGCAAAATTTTGGACAGGCCTAAAAAAAACATTTTAAAACCATTTTCACAAAAAATTGCAGATTTCTATTTTTGTCACCAAAAACGATGACTCCGATCATGCTGAACTAGCGACATTTTGGACAGGCCTAAAAAAAACATTTTAAAACCATTTTCACAAAAAAAGCTGTTTTTTTTCATTTTTTGACACAAAAACAGTGACCCCGGTCATGCCGAACTATCGACATTCTGGACAGGCCTAAAAAAAAACATTTTAAAACCATTTTCACAAAAAATTGCAGATATTTTTTTTCATTTTCCTGACACAGAAACAGTGACCCCGGTCATGCCGAACTAGCGACATTCTGGACAGGCCTAAAAAAAAAATTCAAAACCATTTCCACAAAAAATTGCAGATTTCTATTTTGTCCCTAAAAACGATGACTCCGATCATGCCGAACTAGCGACATTCTGGACAGGCCTAAAAAACATTTTAAAACCATTTTCACAAAAAATTGCAGATATTTTTTTTCATTTTCCTGACACAGAAACAGTGACCCCGGTCATGCCGAACTAGCGACATTCTGGACAGGCCTAAAAAAAAAATTAAAAACCATTTTCACAAAAAATTGCAGATTTCTATTTTTGTAACTAAAAACGATGACTCCGATCATGCCGAACTAGCAAAATTTTGGACAGGCCTAAAAAAAACATTTTAAAACCATTTTCACAAAAAATTGCAGATTTCTATTTTTGTCACCAAAAACGATGACTCCGATCATGCTGAACTAGCGACATTTTGGACAGGCCTAAAAAAAACATTTTAGAACCATTTTCACAAAAAAAGCTGTTTTTTTTCATTTTTTGACACAAAAACAGTGACCCCGGTCATGCCGAACTATCGACATTCTGGACAGGCCTAAACAAAAACATTTTAAAACCATTTTCACAAAAAATTGAAGATATTTTTTTTCATTTTCCTGACACAGAAACAGTGACCCCGGTCATGCCGAACTAGCGACATTCTGGACAGGCCTAAAAAAAAAATTCAAAACCATTTCCACAAAAAATTGCAGATTTCTATTTTGTCCCTAAAAACGATGACTCCGATCATGCCGAACTAGCGACATTTTGGACAGGCCTAAAAAAAACATTTTAAAACCATTTTCACAAAAAATTGCAGATTTCTATTTTTGTCACCAAAAACGATGACTCCGATCATGCTGAACTAGCGACATTTTGGACAGGCCTAAAAAAAACATTTTAAAACCATTTTCACAAAAAAAGCTGTTTTTTTTCATTTTTTGACACAAAAACAGTGACCCCGGTCATGCCGAACTATCGACATTCTGGACAGGCCTAAAAAAAAACATTTTAAAACCATTTTCACAAAAAATTGCAGATATTTTTTTTCATTTTCCTGACACAGAAACAGTGACCCCGGTCATGCCGAACTAGCGACATTCTGGACAGGCCTAAAAAAAAAATTCAAAACCATTTCCACAAAAAATTGCAGATTTCTATTTTGTCCCTAAAAACGATGACTCCGATCATGCCGAACTAGCGACATTCTGGACAGGCCTAAAAAACATTTTAAAACCATTTTCACAAAAAATTGCAGATATTTTTTTTCATTTTCCTGACACAGAAACAGTGACCCCGGTCATGCCGAACTAGCGACATTCTGGACAGGCCTAAAAAAATAAATAAAAACCATTTTCACAAAAAATTGCAGATTTCTATTTTTGTAACTAAAAACGATGACTCCGATCATGCCGAACTAGCAAAATTTTGGACAGGCCTAAAAAAAACATTTTAAAACCATTTTCACAAAAAATTGCAGATTTCTATTTTTGTCACCAAAAACGATGACTCCGATCATGCTGAACTAGCGACATTTTGGACAGGCCTAAAAAAAACATTTTAGAACCATTTTCACAAAAAAAGCTGTTTTTTTTCATTTTTTGACACAAAAACAGTGACCCCGGTCATGCCGAACTATCGACATTCTGGACAGGCCTAAACAAAAACATTTTAAAACCATTTTCACAAAAAATTGAAGATATTTTTTTTCATTTTCCTGACACAGAAACAGTGACCCCGGTCATGCCGAACTAGCGACATTCTGGACAGGCCTAAAAAAAAAATTCAAAACCATTTCCACAAAAAATTGCAGATTTCTATTTTGTCCCTAAAAACGATGACTCCGATCATGCCGAACTAGCGACATTCTGGACAGGCCTAAAAAACATTTTAAAACCATTTTCACAAAAAATTGCAGATTTCTATTTTTGTTCCTAAAAACGATGACTCCGATCATGCCGAACTAGCGACATTTTGGAAAGGCCTAAAAAAAAACATTTTAGAACCATTTTCACAAAAAAAGCTCCGATTTTTTTTGTTCATTTTTTGACACAAAAACAGTGACCCCGGTCATGCCGAACTAGCGACATTTTGGACAGGCCTAAAAAAACATTTTTAAAACCATTTTCACAAAAAATTGCAGATTTTTTTTTTTCATTTTCGTGACGCAAAAACAGTGACCCCGGTCATGCCGAACTATCGACATTCTGGACAGGCCTAAAAAACATTTTAGAACCTTTTTCACCAAAAATTGCAGATTTCTATTTTTGTCCCAAAAAACGATGACTCCGATTATGCCGAACTAGCGACATTTTGGACAGGCCTAAAAAAAAACATTTTAGAACCATTTTCACCAAAAATTTCAGATTTTTTTTTTTTCATTTTCGTGACACAAAAACAGTGACCCCGGTCATGCCAAACTATCGACATTCTGGACAGGCCTAAAAAACATTTAAAAACCATTTTCACAAAAAATTGCAGATTTCTATTTTTGTCCCTAAAAACGATGACTCCGATCATGCCGAACTAGCGACATTTTGGACAGGCCTAAAAAAAACATTTTAGAACCATTTTCACAAAAAAAGCTTTTTTTTTCTTTTTTTGACACAAAAACAGTGACCCCGGTCATGCCGAACTATCGACATTCTGGACAGGCCTAAAAAAAAACATTTTAAAACCATTTTCACAAAAAATTGCAGATATTTTTTTCCATTTTCCTGACACAAAAACAGTGACCCCGGTCATGCCGAACTAGCGACATTTTGGACAGGCCTAAAAAAAACATTTTAGAACCATTTTCACTAAAAATTGCAGATTTCTATTTTGTCCCTAAAAACGATGACTCCGATCATGCCGAACTAGCGACATTTTGGACAGGCCTAAAAAAAAACATTTTAGAACCATTTTCACAAAAAATTGCAGATTTTTTTTTTTCATTTTCGTGACGCAAAAACAGTGACCCCGGTCATGCCAAACTATCGACATTCTGGACAGGCCTAAAAAACATTTAAAAACCATTTTCACAAAAAATTGCAGATTTCTATTTTTGTCCCTAAAAACGATGACTCCGATCATGCCGAACTAGCGACATTTTGGACAGGCCTAAAAAAAACATTTTAGAACCATTTTCACAAAAAAGCTTTTTTTTTCTTTTTTTGACACAAAAACAGTGACCCCGGTCATGCCGAACTATCGACATTCTGGACAGGCCTAAAAAAAAACATTTTAAAACCATTTTCACAAAAAATTGCAGATATTTTTTTTCATTTTCCTGACACAAAAACAGTGACCCCGGTCATGCCGAACTAGCGACATTTTGGACAGGCCTAAAAAAAACATTTTAGAACCATTTTCACTAAAAATTGCAGATTTCTATTTTGTCCCTAAAAACGATGACTCCGATCATGCCGAACTAGCGACATTTTGGACAGGCCTAAAAAAAAACATTTTAGAACCATTTTCACAAAAAATTGCAGATTTTTTTTTTTCATTTTCGTGACGCAAAAACAGTGACCCCGGTCATGCCGAACTATCGACATTCTGGACAGGCCTAAAAAACATTTTAAAACCATTTTCACAAAAAATTGCAGATTTCTATTTTTGTCCCTAAAAATGATGACTCCGATCATGCCGAACTAGCGACATTTTGGACAGGCCTAAAAAAACATTTTAGAACCATTTTCACAAAAAAAGCTGTTTTTTTTTTCATTTTTTGACACAAAAACAGTGACCCCGGTCATGCCAAACTATCGACATTCTGGACAGCCCTAAAAAAAACATTTTAAAACCATTTTCACCAAAAATTGCAGATATTTTTTTTCATTTTCCTGACACAAAAACAGTGACCCCGGTCATGCCGAACTAGCGACATTCTGGACAGGCCTAAAAAAAAATTCAAAACCATTTTCACAAAAAATTGCAGATTTCTATTTTTGTCACCAAAAACGATGACTCCGATCATGCCGAACTAGCGACATTTTGGACAGGCCTAAAAAAAACATTTTAGAACCATTTTCACAAAAAATTGCAGATTTTTTTTTTTCATTTTCGTGACGCAAAAACAGTGACCCCGGTCATGCCGAACTATCGACATTCTGGACAGGCCTAAAAAAAACATTTTAGAACCATTTTCACAAAAAAAGCTGGTTTTTTTTTCCATTTTTGACACAAAAACAGTGACCCCGGTCATGCTTAACTATCGACATTCTGGACAGGCCTAAAAAAAACATTTTAAAACCATTTTCACCAAAAATTGCAGATATTTTTTTTCATTTTCCTGACACAAAAACAGTGACCATGCCGAACTAGCGACATTCTGGACAGGCCTAAAAAAGAATTCAAAACCATTTTCACAAAAAATTGCAGATTTCTATTTTGTCCCTAAAAACGATGACTCCGATCATGCCGAACTAGCGACATTCTGGACAGGCCTAAAAAAAACATTTTAAAACCATTTCCACAAAAAATTGCAGATTTCTATTTTGTCCCTAAAAACGATGACTCCGATCATGCCGAAAAAGCGACATTCTTGACAGGCCTAAAAAAAACTTTTTAGAACCATTTTCACAAAAAATTGCAGATTTCTATTTTTGTCACCAAAAACGATGACTCCGATCATGCCGAACTAGCGACATTCTGGACAGGCCTAAAAAACATTTTAAAACCATTTTCACAAAAAATTGCTGATTTCTATTTTTGTCACCAAAAACGATGATCCGATAATGCCGAACTAGCGACATTTTTGGACAGGTCTGAAAAAACATTTTAAAACCATTTTCACAAAAAATCTCTGATTTTTTTTCTTCATTTTTTGACACAAAAACAGTGACCCTGGTCATGCCGAACTATCGACATTCTGGACAGGCCTAAAAAAATATTTTATAACCATTTTCACAAAAAATTGCTGATTTCTATTTTGTCCCTAAAAACGATGACTCCGATCATGCCGAACTATCGACATTCTGGACAGGCCTAAAAAAATATTTTATAACCATTTCCACAAAAAATTGCAGATTTCTATTTTGTCCCTAAAAACGATGACTCCGATCATGCCGAAAAAGCGACATTCTGGACAGGCCTAAAAAAAACTTTTTAGAAACATTTTCACAAAAAATTGCAGATTTCTATTTTTGTCACCAAAAACGATGACTCCGATCATGCCGAACTAGCGACGTTCTGGACAGGCCTAAAAAACATTTTAAAACCATTTTCACAAAAAATTGCAGATTTCTATTTTGTCCCTAAAAACGATGACTCCAATCATGCCGAACTAGCGACATTCTGGACAGGCTTAAAAAAAAACATTTTAAAACCATTTTCACAAAAAATTGCAGATTTCTATTTTTGTCACCAAAAACGATGACTCCGATCATGCCGAACTAGCGACATTCTGGACAGGCCTAAAAAACATTTTAAAACCATTTTCACAAGAAATTGCAGATTTCTATTTTTGTCACCAAAAATGATGACTCCGATCATGAAGAACTAGCGACATTTTGGACAGGCCTAAAAAAAACATTTTAGAACCATTTTCACAAAAAATTGCAGATTTCTATTTTTGTCCCTAAAAACGATGACTCCGATCATGCCGAACTAGCGACATTCTGGACAGGCCTAAAAAAAACATTTTAAAACCATTTTCACAAAAAATTGCAGATATTTTTTTTCATTTTCGTGACACAAAAACAGTGACCCCGGTCATGCCGAACTATCGACATTCTGGACAGGCCTAAAAAACATTTTAAAACCATTTTCACAAAAAATTGCAGATTTCTATTTTTGTTCCTAAAAACGATGACTCCGATCATGCCGAACTAGCGACATTTTGGAAAGGCCTAAAAAAAAACATTTTAAAACCATTTTCACAAAAAAAGCTCAGATTTTTTTTGTTCATTTTTTGACACAAAAACAGTGACCCCGGTCATGCCGAACTAGCGACATTCTGGACAGGCCTAAAAAAACATTTTTAAAACCATTTTCACAAAAAATTGCAGATTTCTATTTTGTCCCTAAAAACGATGACTCCGATCATGCCGAACTAGCGACATTTTGGACAGGCCTAAAAAAAACATTTTAGAACCATTTTCACAAAAAATTGCAGATTTTTTTTTTTTCATTTTTGTGACACAAACTATCGACATTCTGGACAGGCCTAAAAAACATTTTAAAACCTTTTTCACACAAAATTGCAGATTTCTATTTTTGTCCCTAAAAACGATGACTCCGATTATGCCGAACTAGCGACATTTTGGACAGGCCTAAAAAAACCCATTTTAGAACCATTTTCACAAAAAAAGCAGTTTTTTTTTCATTTTTTGACACAAAAACAGTGACCCCGGTCATGCCGAACTATCGACATTCTGGACAGGCCTAAAAAAACAACATTTTAAAACCATTTTCACAAAAAATTGCAGATATTTTTTTTCATTTTCGTGACACAAAAACAGTGACCCCGGTCATGCCGAACTATCGACATTCTGGACAGGCCTAAAAAAAACATTTTAAAACCATTTTCACAAAAAATTGCAGATATTTTTTTTCATTTTCGTGACACAAAAACAGTGACCCCGGTCATGCCGAACTATCGACATTCTGGACAGGCCTAAAAAACATTTTAAAACCATTTTCACAAAAAATTGCAGATTTCTATTTTTGTCCCTAAAAACGATGACTCCGATCATGCCGAACTAGCGACATTCTGGACAGGCCTAAAAAAAACATTTTAAAACCATTTTCACAAAAAATTGCTGATATTTTTTTTCATTTTCGTGACACAAAAACAGTGACCCCGGTCATGCCGAACTATCGACATTCTGGACAGGCCTAAAAAACATTTTAAAACCATTTTCACAAAAAATTGCAGATTTCTATTTTTGTCCCTAAAAACGATGACTCCGATCATGCCGAACTAGCGACATTTTGGACAGGCCTAAAAAAAACATTTTAGAACCATTTTCACAAAAAAAGCTCAGATTTTTTTTATTCATTTTTTGACACAAAAACAGTGACCGGTCATGCCGAACTATCGACATTCTGGACAGGCCTAAAAAAACAACATTTTAAAACCATTTTCACAAAAAATTGCAGATATTTTTTTTCATTTTCGTGACACAAAAACAGTGACCCCGGTCATGCCGAACTATCGACATTCTGGACAGGCCTAAAAAAAACATTTTAAAACCATTTTCACAAAAAATTGCAGATATTTTTTTTCATTTTCGTGACACAAAAACAGTGACCCCGGTCATGCCGAACTATCGACATTCTGGACAGGCCTAAAAAACATTTTAAAACCATTTTCACAAAAAATTGCAGATTTCTATTTTTGTCCCTAAAAACGATGACTCCGATCATGCCGAACTAGCGACATTTTGGACAGGCCTAAAAAAAACATTTTAGAACCATTTTCACAAAAAAAGCTGTTTTTTTTCATTTTTTGACACAAAAACAGTGACCCCGGTCATGCCGAACTATCGACATTCTGGACAGGCCTAAAAAAAAACATTTTAAAACCATTTTCACAAAAAATTGCAGATATTTTTTTTCATTTTCCTGACACAGAAACAGTGACCCCGGTCATGCCGAACTAGCGACATTCTGGACAGGCCTAAAAAAAAAATTCAAAACCATTTTCACAAAAAATTGCAGATTTCTATTTTTGTCACTAAAAACGATGACTCCGATCATGCCGAACTAGCGACATTCTGGACAGGCCTAAAAAACATTTTAAAACCATTTTCACAAAAAATTGCAGATTTCTATTTTTGTTCCTAAAAACGATGACTCCGATCATGCCGAACTAGCGACATTTTGGACAGGCCTAAAAAAAAACAATTTAAAACCATTTTCACAAAAAATTGCTGATATTTTTTTTCATTTTCCTGACACAGAAACAGTGACCCCGGTCATGCCGAACTAGCGACATTCTGGACAGGCCTAAAAAAAAAATTAAAAACCATTTTCACAAAAAATTGCAGATTTCTATTTTTGTAACTAAAAACGATGACTCCGGTCATGCCGAACTAGCGACATTCTGGACAGGCCTAAAAAAAAAATTCAAAACCATTTCCACAAAAAATTGCAGATTTCTATTTTGTCCCTAAAAACGATGACTCCGATCATGCCGAACTAGCGACATTCTGGACAGGCCTAAAAAACATTTTAAAACCATTTTCACAAAAAATTGCAGATTTCTATTTTTGTTCCTAAAAACGATGACTCCGATCATGCCGAACTAGCGACATTTTGGAAAGGCCTAAAAAAAAACATTTTAGAACCATTTTCACAAAAAAAGCTCAGATTTTTTTTGTTCATTTTTTGACACAAAAACAGTGACCCCGGTCATGCCGAACTAGCGACATTTTGGACAGGCCTAAAAAAAACATTTTAGAACCATTTTCACAAAAAATTGCAGATTTTTTTTTTTTCATTTTTGTGACACAAACTATCGACATTCTGGACAGGCCTAAAAAACATTTTAAAACCTTTTTCACAAAAAATTGCAGATTTCTATTTTTGTCCCTAAAAACGATGACTCCGATTATGCCGAACTAGCGACATTTTGGACAGGCCTAAAAAAAAACATTTTAGAACCATTTTCACAAAAAAAGCTGTTTTTTTCATTTTTTGACACAAAAACAGTGACCCCGGTCATGCCGAACTATCGACATTCTGGACAGGCCTAAAAAACATTTTAAAACCATTTTCACAAAAAATTGCAGATTTCTATTTTTGTCCCTAAAAACGATGACTCCGATCATGCCGAACTAGCGACATTTTGGACAGGCCTAAAAAAAACATTTTAAAACCATTTTCACAAAAAATTGCAGATTTCTATTTTTGTCCCTAAAAACGATGACTCCGATCATGACGAACTATCGACATTCTGGACAGGCCTAAAAAAAACATTTTAAAACCATTTTCACACAAAATTGCAGATATTTTTTTTCATTTTCCTGACACAAAAACAGGGACCCCGGTCATGCCGAACTAGCGACATTCTGGACAGGCCTAAAAAAAAAAATCTAAACCATTTTCACAAAAAATTGCAGATTTCTATTTTTGTCACCAAAAACGATGACTCCGATCATGCCGAACTAGCGACATTTTGGACAGGCCTAAAAAAAACATTTTAGAACCATTTTCACAAAAAATTGCAGATTTTTTTTTTTCATTTTCGTGACACAAAAACAGTGACCCCGGTCATGCCGAACTATCGACATTCTGGACAGGCCTAAAAAACATTTTAAAACCTTTTTCACCAAAAATTGCAGATTTCTATTTTTGTCCCAAAAAACGATGACTCCGATTATGCCGAACTAGCGACATTTTGGACAGGCCTAAAAAACCCCATTTTAGAACCATTTTCACAAAAAATTGCAGATTTTTTTTTTTTCATTTTCGTGAGACAAAAACAGTGACCCCGGTCATGCCGAACTATCGACATTCTGGACAGGCCTAAAAAACATTTTAAAACCATTTTCACAAAAAATTGCAGATTTCTATTTTTGTCCCTAAAAACGATGACTCCGATCATGTCGAACTAGCGACATTTTGGACAGGCCTAAAAAAAACATTTTAGAACCATTTTCACAAAAAATTGCAGATTTCTATTTTTGTCCCTAAAAACGATGACTCCGATCATGACGAACTATCGACATTCTGGACAGGCCTAAAAAAAACATTTTAAAACCATTTTCACACAAAATTGCAGATATTTTTTTTCATTTTCCTGACACAAAAACAGGGACCCCGGTCATGCCGAACTAGCGACATTCTGGACAGGCCTAAAAAAAAAAATCTAAACCATTTTCACAAAAAATTGCAGATTTCTATTTTTGTCACCAAAAACGATGACTCCGATCATGCCGAACTAGCGACATTTTGGACAGGCCTAAAAAAAACATTTTAGAACCATTTTCACAAAAAATTGCAGATTTTTTTTTTTCATTTTCGTGACACAAAAACAGTGACCCCGGTCATGCCGAACTATCGACATTCTGGACAGGCCTAAAAAACATTTTAAAACCTTTTTCACCAAAAATTGCAGATTTCTATTTTTGTCCCAAAAAACGATGACTCCGATTATGCCGAACTAGCGACATTTTGGACAGGCCTAAAAAAAACCATTTTAGAACCATTTTCACAAAAAATTGCAGATTTTTTTTTTTTCATTTTCGTGAGACAAAAACAGTGACCCCGGTCATGCCGAACTATCGACATTCTGGACAGGCCTAAAAAACATTTTAAAACCATTTTCACAAAAAATTGCAGATTTCTATTTTTGTCCCTAAAAACGATGACTCCGATCATGTCGAACTAGCGACATTTTGGACAGGCCTAAAAAAAACATTTTAGAACCATTTTCACAAAAAATTGCAGATTTCTATTTTTGTCCCTAAAAACGATGACTCCGATCATGACGAACTATCGACATTCTGGACAGGCCTAAAAAAAACATTTTAAAACCATTTTCACACAAAATTGCAGATATTTTTTTTCATTTTCCTGACACAAAAACAGGGACCCCGGTCATGCCGAACTAGCGACATTCTGAACAGGCCTAAAAAAAAAAATCTAAACCATTTTCACAAAAAATTGCAGATTTCTATTTTTGTCACCAAAAACGATGACTCCGATCATGCCGAACTAGCGACATTTTGGACAGGCCTAAAAAAAACATTTTAGAACCATTTTCACAAAAAATTGCAGATTTTTTTTTTTCATTTTCGTGACACAAAAACAGTGACCCCGGTCATGCCGAACTATCGACATTCTGGACAGGCCTAAAAAACATTTTAAAACCTTTTTCACCAAAAATTGCAGATTTCTATTTTTGTCCCAAAAAACGATGACTCCGATTATGCCGAACTAGCGACATTTTGGACAGGCCTAAAAAAAAACATTTTAGAACCATTTTCACAAAAAATTGCAGATTTTTTTTTTTTCATTTTCGTGACACAAAAACAGTGACCCCGGTCATGCCGAACTATCGACATTCTGGACAGGCCTAAAAAACATTTTAAAACCATTTTCACAAAAAATTGCAGATTTCTATTTTTGTCCCTAAAAACGATGACTCCGATCATGTCGAACTAGCGACATTTTGGACAGGCCTAAAAAAAACATTTTAGAACCATTTTCACAAAAAAAGCTGTTTTTTTCATTTTTTGACACAAAAACAGTGACCCCGGTCATGCCGAACTATCGACATTCTGGACAGGCCTAAAAAAAAACATTTTAAAACCATTTTCACAAAAAATTGCTGATATTTTTTTTCATTTTCCTGACACAAAAACAGTGACCCCGGTCATGCCGAACTAGCGACATTCTTGACAGGCCTAAAAAAAAAAATCAAAACCATTTTCACAAAAAATTGCAGATTTCTATTTTTGTCCCTAAAAACGATGACTCCTATCATGCCGAACTAGCGACATTTTGGACAGGCCTAAAAAAAAACATTTTAGAACCATTTTCACAAAAAATTGCAGATTTTTTTTTTTTCATTTTCGTTACACAAAAACAGTGACCCCGGTCATGCCGAACTAACGACATTCTGGACAGGCCTAAAAAAACATTTTTAAAACCATTTTCACAAAAAATTGCAGATTTTTTTTTTTTCATTTTCGTGACACAAAAACAGTGACCCCGGTCATGCCGAACTATCGACATTCTGGACAGGCCTAAAAAACATTTTAGAACCTTTTTCACCAAAAATTGCAGATTTCTATTTTTGTCCCAAAAAACGATGACTCCGATTATGCCGAAATAGCGACATTTTGGACAGGCCTAAAAAAAAACATTTTAGAACCATTTTCACCAAAAATTTCAGATTTTTTTTTTTTCATTTTCGTGACACAAAAACAGTGACCCCGGTCATGCCAAACTATCGACATTCTGGACAGGCCTAAAAAACATTTAAAAACCATTTTCACAAAAAATTGCAGATTTCTATTTTTGTCCCTAAAAACGATGACTCCGATCATGCCGAACTAGCGACATTTTGGACAGGCCTAAAAAAAACATTTTAGAACCATTTTCACAAAAAAAGCTTTTTTTTTCTTTTTTTGACACAAAAACAGTGACCCCGGTCATGCCGAACTATCGACATTCTGGACAGGCCTAAAAAAAAACATTTTAAAACCATTTTCACAAAAAATTGCAGATATTTTTTTTCATTTTCCTGACACAAAAACAGTGACCCCGGTCATGCCGAACTAGCGACATTTTGGACAGGCCTAAAAAAAACATTTTAGAACCATTTTCACTAAAAATTGCAGATTTCTATTTTGTCCCTAAAAACGATGACTCCGATCATGCCGAACTAGCGACATTTTGGACAGGCCTAAAAAAAACATTTTAGAACCATTTTCACAAAAAATTGCAGATTTTTTTTTTTCATTTTCGTGACGCAAAAACAGTGACCCCGGTCATGCCGAACTATCGACATTCTGGACAGGCCTAAAAAACATTTTAAAACCATTTTCACAAAAAATTGCAGATTTCTATTTTTGTCCCTAAAAATGATGACTCCGATCATGCCGAACTAGCGACATTTTGGACAGGCCTAAAAAAAACATTTTAGAACCATTTTCACAAAAAATTGCGGATTTTTTTTTTTCATTTTCGTGACGCAAAAACAGTGACCCCGGTCATGCCGAACTATCGACATTCTGGACAGGCCTAAAAAAAACATTTTAGAACCATTTTCACAAAAAAAGCTGTTTTTTTTTTCCATTTTTGACACAAAAACAGTGACCCCGGTCATGCCGAACTATCGACATTCTGGATAGGCCTAAAAAAAACATTTTAAAACCATTTTCACAAAAAATTGCAGATATTTTTTTTCATTTTCCTGACACAAAAACAGTGACCCCGGTCATGCCGAACTAGCGACATTTTGGACAGGCCTAAAAAAAACATTTTAGAACCATTTTCACTAAAAATTGCAGATTTCTATTTTGTCCCTAAAAACGATGACTCCGATCATGCCGAACTAGCGACATTTTGGACAGGCCTAAAAAAAACATTTTAGAACCATTTTCACAAAAAATTGCAGATTTTTTTTTTTCATTTTCGTGACGCAAAAACAGTGACCCCGGTCATGCCGAACTATCGACATTCTGGACAGGCCTAAAAAACATTTTAAAACCATTTTCACAAAAAATTGCAGATTTCTATTTTTGTCCCTAAAAATGATGACTCCGATCATGCCGAACTAGCGACATTTTGGACAGGCCTAAAAAAAACATTTTAGAACCATTTTCACAAAAAATTGCGGATTTTTTTTTTTCATTTTCGTGACGCAAAAACAGTGACCCCGGTCATGCCGAACTATCGACATTCTGGACAGGCCTAAAAAAAACATTTTAGAACCATTTTCACAAAAAAAGCTGTTTTTTTTTTCCATTTTTGACACAAAAACAGTGACCCCGGTCATGCCGAACTATCGACATTCTGGATAGGCCTAAAAAAAACATTTTAAAACCATTTTCACAAAAAATTGCAGATATTTTTTTTCATTTTCCTGACACAAAAACAGTGACCATGCCGAACTAGCGACATTCTGGACAGGCCTAAAATAGAATTCAAAACCATTTTCACAAAAAATTGCAGATTTCTATTTTGTCCCTAAAAACGATGACTCCGATCATGCCGAACTAGCGACATTCTGGACAGGCCTAAAAAAAACATTTTAAAACCATTTTCACAAAAAATTGCAGATTTCTATTTTTGACACCAAAAACGATGACTCCGATCATGCCGATCTAGCGACATTCTGGACAGGCCTAAAAAAACATTTTAAAAACATTTTCACAAAAAATTGCTGATTTCTATTTTTGTCACCAAAAACGATGATCCGATAATGCCGAACTAGCGACATTTTTGGACAGGTCTGAAAAAACATTTTAAAACCATTTTCACAAAAAATCTCTGATTTTTTTTCTTCATTTTTTGACACAAAAACAGTGACCCTGGTCATGCCGAACTATCGACATTCTGGACAGGCCTAAAAAAATATTTTATAACCATTTTCACAAAAAATTGCTGATTTCTATTTTGTCCCTAAAAACGATGACTCCGATCATGCCGAACTATCGACATTCTGGACAGGCCTAAAAAAAATGTAAAAACCATTTTCACAAAAAATTGCAGATTTCTATTTTTGACACCAAAAACGATTACTCCGATCATGCCGAACTAGCGACATTTTGGACAGGCCTAAAAAAAACATTTTAGAACCTTTTTCACAAAAAAAGCTCTGATTTTTTTTCTTCATTTTTTGACACAAAAACAGTGACCCCGGTCATGCCGAACTAGCGACATTCTGGACAGGCCCCCCAAAAAAATGTAAAACCATTTTCACAAAAAATTGCAGATATTTTTTGTTCATTTTCGTGACACAAAAACAGTGACCCCGGTCATGCCGAACTAGCGACATTCTGGACAGGCCTAAAAAAACACATTTTAAAACCATTTTCACAAAAAATTGCAGATTTCTATTTTTGTCACCAAAAACGATGACTCCGATCATGAAGAACTAGCGACATTTTGGACAGGCCTAAAAAAAACATTTTAGGACCATTTTCACAAAAAAACTCATATTTTTTTTGTTCATTTTTTGACACAAAAACAGTGACCCCGGTCATGCCGAACTAGCGACATTCTGGACAGGCCTAAAAAAATTTTTTTAATCCATTTCCACAAAAAATTGCAGATTTCTATTTTGTCCCTAAAAACGATGACTCCGATCATGCCGAACTATCGACATTCTGGACAGGCCTAAAAAAAAAAATTAAAACCATTTTCACAAAAAATTGCAGATTTCTATTTTGTCCCTAAAAACGATGACTCCGATCATGCCGAAAAAGCGACATTCTGGACAGGCCTAAAAAAAATGTAAAAACCATTTTCACAAAAAATTGCAGATTTCTATTTTTGACACCAAAAACGATTACTCCGATCATGCCGAACTAGCGACATTTTGGACAGGCCTAAAAAAAACATTTTAGAACCTTTTTCACAAAAAAAGCTCTGATTTTTTTTCTTCATTTTTTGACACAAAAACAGTGACCCCGGTCATGCCGAACTAGCGAAATTCTGGACAGGCCCCCCAAAAAAATGTAAAACCATTTTCACAAAAAATTGCAGATATTTTTTGTTCATTTTCGTGACACAAAAACAGTGACCCCGGTCATGCCGAACTAGCGACATTCTGGACAGGCCTAAAAAAAAACATTTTAAAACCATTTCCACAAAAAATTGCAGATTTCTATTTTGTCCCTAAAAACGATGACTCCGATCATGCCGAACTAGCGACATTCTGGACAGGCCTAAAAAAACATTTTTACAACCATTTTCACAAAAAAAGCTCAGATATTTTTTTTTCATTTTCGTGACACAAAAACAGTGACCCCGGTCATGCCGAACTAGCGACATTCTGGACAGGCCTAAAAAAAACATTTTAAAACCATTTCCACCAAAAATTGCAGATTTCTATTTTGTCCCTAAAAACGATGACTCCAATCATGCCGAACTAGCGACATTCTGGACAGGCCTAAAAAAAACATTTTAAAACCATTTTCACAAAAAATTGCAGATTTCTATTTTGTCCCTAAAAACGATGACTCCGATCATGCCGAACTAGCGACATTCTGGACAGGCTTAAAAAAAACATTTTAAAAGCATTTTCACAAAAAATAGCAGATATTTTTTTTTCTTCATTTTTTGACACAAAAACAGTGACCCCGGTCATGCCGAACTATCGACATTCTGGACAGGCCTAAAAAAAAAAATTAAAACCATTTTCACAAAAAATTGCAGATATTTTTTTTTCATTTTCGTGACACAAAAACAGTGACCCCGGTCATGCCGAACTAGCGACATTCTGGACAGGCCTAAAAAAAACACTTTAAAACCATTTCCACAAAAATTGCAGATTTCTATTTTGTCCCTAAAAACGATGACTCCGATCATGCCGAACTAGCGACATTCTGGACAGGCCTAAAAAACATTTTAAAACCATTTTCACAAAAAATTGCAGATTTCTATTTTGTCCCTAATAACGATGACTCCGATCATGCCGAACTAGCGACATTCTGGACAGGCTTAAAAAAAACATTTTAAAAGCATTTTCACAAAAAATAGCAGATATTTTTTTTTCTTCATTTTTTGACACAAAAACAGTGACCCCGGTCATGCCGAACTATCGACATTCTGGACAGGCCTAAAAAAAAAAAATTAAAACCATTTTCACAAAAAATTGCAGATATTTTTTTTTCATTTTCGTGACACAAAAACAGTGACCCCGGTCATGCCGAACTAGCGACATTCTGGACAGGCCTAAAAAAAACATTTTAAAACCATTTTCACAAAAAATTGCAGATTTCTATTTTGTCACCAAAAACGATGACTCCGATCATGCCGAACTAGCAACATTCTGGACAGGCGTAAAAAAAACATTTTAGAACCTTTTTCACAAAAAAAGGTCAGATTTTTTTTGTTCATTTTTTGACACAAAAACAGTGACCCCGGTCATGCCGAACTAGCGACATTCTGGACAGGCCCAAACAAAAAAGTAAAACCATTTTCACTAAAAATTGCAGATATTTTATTTTCATTTTCCTGACACAAAAACAGTGACCCCGGTCATGCCGAACGAGCGACATTCTGGACAGGCCTAAAAAAAAAAATTAAAACCATTTTCACCAAAAATTGCATATATTTTTTTTTTCATTTTCGTGACACAAAAACAGTGACACCGGTCATGCCGAACTAGCGACATTCTGGACAGGCCTAAAAAAAAAAATTTAAACCATTTCCACAAAAAATTGCAGATTTCTATTTTGTCCCTAAAAACGATGACTCCGATCATGCCGAACTAGAGACATTCTGGACAGGCCTAAAAAAAACAATTTAAAACCATTTTCACAAAAAATTGCAGATTTCTATTTTTGACACCAAAAACGATGACTCCGATCATGCCGAACTAGCGACATTCTGGACAGGCCTAAAAAAAACATTTTAAAACCGTTTTCACAAAAAATTGCAGATTTCTATTTTTGTCACCAAAAACGATGACTCCGATCATGCCGAACTAGCGACATTCTGGACAGGCCTAAAAAAACATTTTTAAACCATTTTCACAAAAAATTGCTGATTTCTATTTTTGTCACCAAAAACGATGACTCCGATAATGCCGAACTAGCGACATTTTTGGACAGGCCTAAAAAACATTTTAAAACAATTTTCACAAAAAATCGCAGATTTTTTTTTTCATTTTTTGACACAAAAACAGTGACCCTGGTCATGCCGAACTATCGACATTCTGGACAGGCCTAAAAAAATATTTTATAACCATTTTCACAAAAAATTGCAGATTTCTATTTTGTCCCTAAAAACGATGACTCCGATCATGCCTAACTAGCGACATTCTGGACAGGCCTAAAAAAAACATTTTAAAACCATTTCCACAAAAAATTGCAGATTTCTATTTTGTCCCTAAAAACGATGACTCCGATCATGCCGAAAAAGCGACATTCTGGACAGGCCTAAAAAAAACTTTTTAGAACCATTTTCACAAAAAATTGCAGATTTCTATTTTTGTCACCAAAAACGATGACTCCGATCATGCCGAACTAGCGACATTCTGGACAGGCCTAAAAAACATTTTAAAACCATTTCCACTAAAAATTGCAGATTTCTATTTTGTCCCTAAAAACGATGACTCCGATCATGCCGAAAAAGCGACATTCTGGAAAGGCCTAAAAAAAAATGTAAAAACCATTTTCACAAAAAATTGCAGATTTCTATTTTTGACACCAAAAACGATGACTCCGATCATGCCGAACTAGCGACATTTTGGACAGGCCTAAAAAAAAACATTTTAGAACCTTTTTCACAAAAAAAGCTCAGATTTTTTTTGTTCATTTTTTGACACAAAAACAGTGACCCCGGTCATGCCGAACTAGCGACATTCTGGACAGGCCAAAAAAAAAAAAGTAAAACCATTTTCACAAAAAATTGCAGATATTTTTTTTTCATTTTCCTGACACAAAAACAGTGACCCCGGTCATGCCGAACTAGCGACATTCTGGACAGGCCTAAAAAAACATTTTTAAACCATTTTCACAAAAAATTGCTGATTTCTATTTTTGTCACCAAAAACGATGACTCCGATCATGCCGAACTAGCGACATTCTGGACAGGCCTAAAAAAAAACATTTTAAAACCATTTCCACAAAAAATTGCAGATTTCTATTTTGTCCCTAAAAACGATGACTCCGATCATGCCGAAAAAGCGACATTCTGGACAGGCCTAAAAAAAACTTGTTAGAACCATTTTCACAAAAAATTGCAGATTTCTATTTTTGTCACCAAAAACAATGACTCCGATCATGCCGAACTAGCGACATTCTGGACAGGCCTAAAAAAAACATTTTAACCTGTTGGGTCTAGGGGGCAGCATTTGCACGTCTGGATAAAAAAAATGTACCCGATTTAATCTGGTTACTAATCCTACCCAGTAACTAGAATATGCATATACTTATTATATATGGATAGAAAACACTCTAAAGTTTCCAAAACTGTTTGAATGGTGTCTGTGAGTATAACAGAACTCATTTGGCAGGCAAAACCCTGAGACATTTTCTGACAGGAAGTGGATACCTGATGTGTTGTATTGACTTTAAACCTCTCCCATTGAAAAACACAGGGGTTTAGGAATATTTTGGCACTTCCTATTGCTTCCACTAGATGTCACCAGCCTTTACAAAGTGTTTTGAGTCTTCTGGAGGGAGATCTGACCGAACAAGAGCCATGGAACGGTGATGTCCCATTAGACACCTGGCGCGCTACTTCATGTTGGGTACCCTCGTTCCAATACGTTATAAAAGGCTATGCATTCGTCCACCTTGAATATTATTCATGTTCTGGTTAAAAAAGGCCCTAATGATTTATGCTATACAACGTTTGACATGTTTGAACGAACGGAAATATATTTTTTCCCCTCGTTCATGACGAGAAGTCCGGCTGGCTTACATCATGTGCTAACGAGACGGAGATTTTTGGACATAAATGATGAGCTTTTTTGAACAAAACTACATTCGTTATGGACCTGTGATACCTGGAAGTGACATCTGATGAAGAGAATCAAAGGTAATGGATTATTTACATAGTATTTTCGATTTTAGATCTCCCCAACATGACGTCTAGTCTGTATCGCAACGCGTATTTTTCTGGGCACAGTGCTCAGATTATTGCAAAGTGTGATTTCCCAGTAAGGTTATTTTTAAATCTGGCAAGTTGATTGCGTTCAAAAGATGTAAATCTATAATTCTTTAAATGACAATATAATATTTTACCAATGTTTTCTAATTTTAATTATTTAATTTGTGACGCTGACTTGACTGCCGGTTATTGGAGGGAAACGATTTCCTCAACATCAATGCCATAGTAAAACGCTGTTTTTGTATATAAATATGAACTTGATAGAACTAAAAATGCATGCATTGTCTAACATAATGTCCTAGGAGTGTCATCTGATGGAGATTGTAAAAGGTTAGTGTATCATTTTAGCTGGTTTTATGGTTTTGGTGACCCTGTCTTTGACTTGACAAAACATTACACACAACTCTTGTAAATGTACTGTCCTAACATACTCTAAATTTATGCTTTCGCCGTAAAACCTTTTTGAAATCGTAAAACGTGGTTAGATTAAGGAGATGTTTATCTTTCAAATGGTGTAACATAGTTGTATTTTTGAAAAATTTGAATTTTGACATTTATTTGGATTCAAATTTGCCGCTCTTGAAATGCACCTGCTGTTGATGGAGTGCACCACAGGTGGCACGCTAGCGTCCCACCTAGCCCCAAGAGGTTAAAACCATTCCCACAAAAAATTGCAGATTTCTATTTTGTCCCTAAAAACGATGACTCCGATCATGCCGAACTAGCGACATTCTGGACAGGCTTAAAAAAAACATTTTAAAACCATTTTCACAAAAAATTGCAGATTTCAATTTTGTCCCTAAAAACGATGACTCCGATCATGCCGAACTAGCGACATTCTGGACAGGCTTAAAAAAATCATTTTAAAACCATTTTCACAAAAAATAGCAGATATTTTTTTTTCTTCATTTTTTGACACAAAAACAGTGACCCCGGTCATGCCGAACTATCGACATTCTGGACAGGCCTAAAAAAAAAAATTAAAACCATTTTCACAAAAAATTGCAGATATTTTTTTTTCATTTTCGTGACACAAAAACAGTGACCCCGGTCATGCCGAACTAGCGACATTCTGGACAGGCCTAAAAAAAAAAATTAAAACCATTTCCACTAAAAATTGCAGATTTCTATTTTGTCCCTAAAAACGATGACTCCGATCATGCCGAACTAGCGACATTCTGGACAGGCCTAAAAAAAACATTTTAAAACCATTTCCACAAAAAATTCCAGATTTCTATTTTGTCCCTAAAAACGATGACTCCGATCATGCCGAACTAGCGACATTCTGGACAGGCCTAAAAAAACATTTTAAAACCATTTTCACCAAAAATTGCAGATTTCTATTTTGTCCCTAAAAACGATGACTCCGATCATGCCGAACTAGCGACATTCTGGACAGGCTTAAAAAAAACATTTTAAAACCATTTTCACAAAAAATAGCAGATATCTTTTTTTTTTTTCTTCATTTTTTCACACAAAAACAGTGACCCCGGTCATGCCGAACTATCGACATTCTGGACAGGCCTAAAAAAACATTTTAAAACCATTTTCACAAAAAATTGCAGATTTCTATTTTTGTCACCAAAAACGATGACTCCGATCATGCCGAACTAGCGACATTCTGGACAGGCCTAAAAAAACATTTTAAAACCATTTTCACAAAAAATTGCTGATTTCTATTTTTGTCACCAAAAACGATGACTCCGATCATGCCGAACTATCTACATTCTGGACAAGCCTAAAAAAACATTTTAAAACCATTTTCACAAAAAATTGCAGATTTCTATTTTTGACACCAAAAACGATGACTCCGATCATGCCGAACTAGCGACATTTTGGACAGGCCTAAAAAAAACATTTTAGAACCATTTTCACAAAAAAAGCTCAGATGTATTTTTTTCATTTTCGTGACACAAAAACAGTGACCCCGGTCATGCCGAACTAGCGACATTCTGGACAGGCCTAAAAAAAAACATTTTAAAACCATTTCCACAAAAAATTACATATATCTATTTTGTCCCTAAAAACGATGACTCCGATCATGCCGAACTAGCGACATTCTGGACAGGCCTAAAAAAACATTTTAAAACCATTTTCACAAAAAATTGCAGATTTCTATTTTGTCCCTAAAAACGATGACTCCGATCATGCCGAACTAGCGACATTCTGGACAGGCTTAAAAAAAACATTTTAAAACCATTTTCACAAAAAATAGCAGATATTTTTTTTTCTTCATTTTTTGACACAAAAACAGTGACCCCGGTCATGCCGAACTATCGACATTCTGGACAGGCATAAAAAAACATTTTAAAACCATTTTCACAAAAAAATGCAGATTTCTATTTTTGACACCAAAAACGATGACTCCGATCATGCCGAACTAGCGACATTCTGGACAGGCCTAAAAAAAACATTTTAAAAACATTTTCACAAAAAATTGCAGATTTCTATTTTTGTCACCAAAAACGATGACTCCGATCATGCCGAACTAGCGACATTCTGGACAGGCCTAAAAAAACATTTTAAAACCATTTTCAGAAAAAAATGCTGATTTCTATTTTTGTCACCAAAAACGATGACTCCGATAATGCCGAACTAGTGACATTTTTGGACAGGCCTAAAAAAACATTTTAAAACAATTTTCACAAAAAATCTCAGATTTTTTTTTTCATTTTTTGACACAAAAACAGTGACCCTGGTCATGCCGAACTATCGACATTCTGGACAGGCCTAAAAAAATATTTTATAACCATTTTCACAAAAAATTGCAGATTTCTATTTTGTCCCTAAAAACGATGACTCCGATCATGCCGAACTAGCGACATTCTGGACAGGCCTAAAAAAAACATTTTAAAACCATTCCCACAAAAAATTGCAGATTTCTATTTTGTCCCTAAAAACGATGACTCCGATCATGCTGAAAAAAGCGACATTCTGGACAGGCCTAAAAAACATTTTAAAACCATTTCCACAAAAAATTGCAGATTTCTATTTTGTCCCTAAAAACGATGACTCCGATCATGCCGAAAAAGCGACATTCTGGAAAGGCCTAAAAAAAAATGTAAAAACCATTTTCACAAAAAATTGCTGATTTCTATTTTTGACACCAAAAACGATGACTCCGATCATGCCGAACTAGCGACATTCTGGACAGGCCTAAAAAAAAACATTTTAAAACCATTTCCACAAAAAATTGCAGATTTCTATTTTGTCCCTAAAAACGATGACTCCGATCATGCCGAAAAAGCGACATTCTGGACAGGCCTAAAAAAAACTTTTTAGAACCATTTTCACAAAAAATTGCAGATTTCTATTTTTGTCACCAAAAACAATGACTCCGATCATGCCGAACTAGCGACATTCTGGACAGGCCTAAAAAAAACATTTTAAAACCATTCCCACAAAAAATTGCAGATTTCTATTTTGTCCCTAAAAACGATGACTCCGATCATGCCGAACTAGCGACATTCTGGACAGGCTTAAAAAAAACATTTTAAAACCATTTTCACAAAAAATTGCAGATTTCAATTTTGTCCCTAAAAACGATGACTCCGATCATGCCGAACTAGCGACATTCTGGACAGGCTTAAAAAAATCATTTTAAAACCATTTTCACAAAAAATAGCAGATATTTTTTTTTCTTCATTTTTTGACACAAAAACAGTGACCCCGGTCATGCCGAACTATCGACATTCTGGACAGGCCTAAAAAAAAAAATTAAAACCATTTTCACAAAAAATTGCAGATATTTTTTTTTCATTTTCGTGACACAAAAACAGTGACCCCGGTCATGCCGAACTAGCGACATTCTGGACAGGCCTAAAAAAAAAAATTAAAACCATTTCCACAAAAAATTGCAGATTTCTATTTTGTCCCTAAAAACGATGACTCCGATCATGCCGAACTAGCGACATTCTGGACAGGCCTAAAAAAAACATTTTAAAACCATTTCCACAAAAAATTCCAGATTTCTATTTTGTCCCTAAAAACGATGACTCCGATCATGCCGAACTAGCGACATTCTGGACAGGCCTAAAAAAACATTTTAAAACCATTTTCACCAAAAATTGCAGATTTCTATTTTGTCCCTAAAAACGATGACTCCGATCATGCCGAACTAGCGACATTCTGGACAGGCTTAAAAAAAACATTTTAAAACCATTTTCACAAAAAATAGCAGATATCTTTTTTTTTTTTCTTCATTTTTTGACACAAAAACAGTGACCCCGGTCATGCCGAACTATCGACATTCTGGACAGGCCTAAAAAAACATTTTAAAACCATTTTCACAAAAAATTGCAGATTTCTATTTTTGTCACCAAAAACGATGACTCCGATCATGCCGAACTAGCGACATTCTGGACAGGCCTAAAAAAACATTTTAAAACCATTTTCACAAAAAATTGCTGATTTCTATTTTTGTCACCAAAAACGATGACTCCGATCATGCCGAACTATCTACATTCTGGACAAGCCTAAAAAAACATTTTAAAACCATTTTCACAAAAAATTGCAGATTTCTATTTTTGACACCAAAAACGATGACTCCGATCATGCCGAACTAGCGACATTTTGGACAGGCCTAAAAAAAACATTTTAGAACCATTTTCACAAAAAAAGCTCAGATGTATTTTTTTCATTTTCGTGACACAAAAACAGTGACCCCGGTCATGCCGAACTAGCGACATTCTGGACAGGCCTAAAAAAAAACATTTTAAAACCATTTCCACAAAAAATTACATATATCTATTTTGTCCCTAAAAACGATGACTCCGATCATGCCGAACTAGCGACATTCTGGACAGGCCTAAAAAAACATTTTAAAACCATTTTCACAAAAAATTGCAGATTTCTATTTTGTCCCTAAAAACGATGACTCCGATCATGCCGAACTAGCGACATTCTGGACAGGCTTAAAAAAAACATTTTAAAACCATTTTCACAAAAAATAGCAGATATTTTTTTTTCTTCATTTTTTGACACAAAAACAGTGACCCCGGTCATGCCGAACTATCGACATTCTGGACAGGCATAAAAAAACATTTTAAAACCATTTTCACAAAAAAATGCAGATTTCTATTTTTGACACCAAAAACGATGACTCCGATCATGCCGAACTAGCGACATTCTGGACAGGCCTAAAAAAAACATTTTAAAAACATTTTCACAAAAAATTGCAGATTTCTATTTTTGTCACCAAAAACGATGACTCCGATCATGCCGAACTAGCGACATTCTGGACAGGCCTAAAAAAACATTTTAAAACCATTTTCAGAAAAAAATGCTGATTTCTATTTTTGTCACCAAAAACGATGACTCCGATAATGCCGAACTAGTGACATTTTTGGACAGGCCTAAAAAAACATTTTAAAACAATTTTCACAAAAAATCTCAGATTTTTTTTTTCATTTTTTGACACAAAAACAGTGACCCTGGTCATGCCGAACTATCGACATTCTGGACAGGCCTAAAAAAATATTTTATAACCATTTTCACAAAAAATTGCAGATTTCTATTTTGTCCCTAAAAACGATGACTCCGATCATGCCGAACTAGCGACATTCTGGACAGGCCTAAAAAAAACATTTTAAAACCATTCCCACAAAAAATTGCAGATTTCTATTTTGTCCCTAAAAACGATGACTCCGATCATGCTGAAAAAAGCGACATTCTGGACAGGCCTAAAAAACATTTTAAAACCATTTCCACAAAAAATTGCAGATTTCTATTTTGTCCCTAAAAACGATGACTCCGATCATGCCGAAAAAGCGACATTCTGGAAAGGCCTAAAAAAAAATGTAAAAACCATTTTCACAAAAAATTGCAGATTTCTATTTTTGACACCAAAAACGATGACTCCGATCATGCCGAACTAGCGACATTCTGGACAGGCTTAAAAAAAACATTTTAAAACCATTTTCACAAAAAATAGCAGATATTTTTTTTTCTTCATTTTTTGACACAAAAACAGTGACCCCGGTCATGCCGAACTATCGACATTCTGGACAGGCCTAAAAAAAAAAAATAAACCATTTTCACAAAAAATTGCAGATATTTTTTTTTAATTTTCGTGACACAAAAACAGTGACCCCGGTCATGCCGAACTAGCGACATTCTGGACAGGCCTAAAAAAAACATTTTAAAACCATTCCCACAAAAAATTGCAGATTTCTATTTTGTCCCTAAAAACGATGACTCCGATCATGCCGAACTAGCGACATTCTGGACAGGCCTAAAAAAAACATTTTAAAACCATTTCCACAAAAAATTGCAGATTTCTATTTTGTCCCTAAAAACGATGACTCCGATCATGCCGAACTAGCGACATTCTGGACAGGCCTAAAAAAAACATTTTAAAACCATTTCCACAAAAAATTCCAGATTTCTATTTTGTCCCTAAAAACGATGACTCCGATCATGCCGAACTAGCGACATTCTGGACAGGCCTAAAAAAACATTTTAAAACCATTTCCACAAAAAATTGCAGATTTCTATTTTGTCCCTAAAAACGATGACTCCGATCATGCCGAACTAGCGACATTCTGGACAGGCCTAAAAAAAACATTTTAAAATCATTTCCACAAAAAATTCCAGATTTCTATTTTGTCCCTAAAAACGATGACTCCGATCA
Organism: Salmo salar; assembly: GCF_965601325.2. Taxonomy (NCBI): domain Eukaryota; kingdom Metazoa; phylum Chordata; class Actinopteri; order Salmoniformes; family Salmonidae; genus Salmo; species Salmo salar. Next base: position 971,304 of record NC_138315.1, on the reverse strand, counting down.
TGCCGAACTAGCGACATTCTGGACAGGCTTAAAAAAAACATTTTAAAACCATTTTCACAAAAAATTGCAGATATTTTTTTTTCATTTTCGTGACACAAAAACAGTGACCCCGGTCATGCCGAACTAGCGACATTCTGGACAGGCCTAAAAAAAACATTTTAAAACCATTCCCACAAAAAATTGCAGATTTCTATTTTGTCCCTAAAAACGATGACTCCGATCATGCCGAACTAGCGACATTCTGGACAGGCTTAAAAAAAACATTTTAAAACCATTTTCACAAAAAATTGCAGATTTCAATTTTGTCCCTAAAAACGATGACTCCGATCATGCCGAACTAGCGACATTCTGGACAGGCTTAAAAAAATCATTTTAAAACCATTTTCACAAAAAATAGCAGATATTTTTTTTTCTTCATTTTTTGACACAAAAACAGTGACCCCGGTCATGCCGAACTATCGACATTCTGGACAGGCCTAAAAAAAAAAATTAAAACCATTTTCACAAAAAATTGCAGATATTTTTTTTTCATTTTCGTGACACAAAAACAGTGACCCCGGTCATGCCGAACTAGCGACATTCTGGACAGGCCTAAAAAAAAAAATTAAAACCATTTCCACAAAAAATTGCAGATTTCTATTTTGTCCCTAAAAACAATGACTCCGATCATGCCGAACTAGCGACATTCTGGACAGGCCTAAAAAAAACATTTTAAAACCATTTCCACAAAAAATTCCAGATTTCTATTTTGTCCCTAAAAACGATGACTCCGATCATGCCGAACTAGCGACATTCTGGACAGGCCTAAAAAAACATTTTAAAACCATTTTCACCAAAAATTGCAGATTTCTATTTTGTCCCTAAAAACGATGACTCCGATCATGCCGAACTAGCGACATTCTGGACAGGCTTAAAAAAAACATTTTAAAACCATTTTCACAAAAAATAGCAGATATCTTTTTTTTTTTTCTTCATTTTTTGACACAAAAACAGTGACCCCGGTCATGCCGAACTATCGACATTCTGGACAGGCCTAAAAAAACATTTTAAAACCATTTTCACAAAAAATTGCAGATTTCTATTTTTGTCACCAAAAACGATGACTCCGATCATGCCGAACTAGCGACATTCTGGACAGGCCTAAAAAAACATTTTAAAACCATTTTCACAAAAAATTGCTGATTTCTATTTTTGTCACCAAAAACGATGACTCCGATCATGCCGAACTATCTACATTCTGGACAAGCCTAAAAAAACATTTTAAAACCATTTTCACAAAAAATTGCAGATTTCTATTTTTGACACCAAAAACGATGACTCCGATCATGCCGAACTAGCGACATTTTGGACAGGCCTAAAAAAAACATTTTAGAACCATTTTCACAAAAAAAGCTCAGATGTATTTTTTTCATTTTCGTGACACAAAAACAGTGACCCCGGTCATGCCGAACTAGCGACATTCTGGACAGGCCTAAAAAAAAACATTTTAAAACCATTTCCACAAAAAATTACATATATCTATTTTGTCCCTAAAAACGATGACTCCGATCATGCCGAACTAGCGACATTCTGGACAGGCCTAAAAAAACATTTTAAAACCATTTTCACAAAAAATTGCAGATTTCTATTTTGTCCCTAAAAACGATGACTCCGATCATGCCGAACTAGCGACATTCTGGACAGGCTTAAAAAAAACATTTTAAAACCATTTTCACAAAAAATAGCAGATATTTTTTTTTCTTCATTTTTTGACACAAAAACAGTGACCCCGGTCATGCCGAACTATCGACATTCTGGACAGGCATAAAAAAACATTTTAAAACCATTTTCACAAAAAAATGCAGATTTCTATTTTTGACACCAAAAACGATGACTCCGATCATGCCGAACTAGCGACATTCTGGACAGGCCTAAAAAAAACATTTTAAAAACATTTTCACAAAAAATTGCAGATTTCTATTTTTGTCACCAAAAACGATGACTCCGATCATGCCGAACTAGCGACATTCTGGACAGGCCTAAAAAAACATTTTAAAACCATTTTCAGAAAAAAATGCTGATTTCTATTTTTGTCACCAAAAACGATGACTCCGATAATGCCGAACTAGTGACATTTTTGGACAGGCCTAAAAAAACATTTTAAAACAATTTTCACAAAAAATCTCAGATTTTTTTTTTCATTTTTTGACACAAAAACAGTGACCCTGGTCATGCCGAACTATCGACATTCTGGACAGGCCTAAAAAAATATTTTATAACCATTTTCACAAAAAATTGCAGATTTCTATTTTGTCGCTAAAAACGATGACTCCGATCATGCCGAACTAGCGACATTCTGGACAGGCCTAAAAAAAACATTTTAAAACCATTCCCACAAAAAATTGCAGATTTCTATTTTGTCCCTAAAAACGATGACTCCGATCATGCTGAAAAAAGCGACATTCTGGACAGGCCTAAAAAACATTTTAAAACCATTTCCACAAAAAATTGCAGATTTCTATTTTGTCCCTAAAAACGATGACTCCGATCATGCCGAAAAAGCGACATTCTGGAAAGGCCTAAAAAAAAATGTAAAAACCATTTTCACAAAAAATTGCAGATTTCTATTTTTGACACCAAAAACGATGACTCCGATCATGCCGAACTAGCGACATTCTGGACAGGCTTAAAAAAAACATTTTAAAACCATTTTCACAAAAAATAGCAGATATTTTTTTTTCTTCATTTTTTGACACAAAAACAGTGACCCCGGTCATGCCGAACTATCGACATTCTGGACAGGCCTAAAAAAAATAAATAAACCATTTTCACAAAAAATTGCAGATATTTTTTTTTAATTTTCGTGACACAAAAACAGTGACCCCGGTCATGCCGAACTAGCGACATTCTGGACAGGCCTAAAAAAAACATTTTAAAACCATTCCCACAAAAAATTGCAGATTTCTATTTTGTCCCTAAAAACGATGACTCCGATCATGCCGAAATAGCGACATTCTGGACAGGCTTAAAAAAAACATTTTAAAACCATTTTCACAAAAAATTGCAGATTTCTATTTTGTCCCTAAAAACGATGACTCCGATCATGCCGAACTAGCGACATTCTGGACAGGCTTAAAAAAAACATTTTAAAACCATTTTCACAAAAAATTGCAGATTTCTATTTTGTCCCTAAAAACGATGACTCCGATCATGCCGAACTAGCGACATTCTGGACAGGCTTAAAAAAATCATTTTAAAACCATTTTCACAAAAAATAGCAGATATTTTTTTTTCTTCATTTTTTGACACAAAAACAGTGACCCAGGTCATGCCGAACTATCGACATTCTGGACAGGCCTAAAAAAAAAAATTAAAACCATTTTCACAAAAAATTGCAGATATTTTTTTTTCATTTTCGTGACACAAAAACAGTGACCCCGGTCATGCCGAACTAGCGACATTCTGGACAGGCCTAAAAAAAAAAATTAAAACCATTTCCACAAAAAATTGCAGATTTCTATTTTGTCCCTAAAAACGATGACTCCGATCATGCCGAACTAGCGACATTCTGGACAGGCCTAAAAAAAACATTTTAAAACCATTTCCACAAAAAATTCCAGATTTCTATTTTGTCCCTAAAAACGATGACTCCGATCATGCCGAACTAGCGACATTCTGGACAGGCCTAAAAAAACATTTTAAAACCATTTCCACAAAAAATTGCAGATTTCTATTTTGTCCCTAAAAACGATGACTCCGATCATGCCGAACTAGCGACATTCTGGACAGGCCTAAAAAAAACATTTTAAAATCATTTCCACAAAAAATTCCAGATTTCTATTTTGTCCCTAAAAACGATGACTCCGATCATGCCGAACTAGCGACATTCTGGACAGGCTTAAAAAAAACATTTTAAAACCATTTTCACAAAAAATTGCAGATATTTTTTTTTCATTTTCGTGACACAAAAACAGTGACCCCGGTCATGCCGAACTAGCGACATTCTGGACAGGCCTAAAAAAAACATTTTAAAACCATTCCCACAAAAAATTGCAGATTTCTATTTTGTCCCTAAAAACGATGACTCCGATCATGCCGAACTAGCGACATTCTGGACAGGCTTAAAAAAAACATTTTAAAACCATTTTCACAAAAAATTGCAGATTTCAATTTTGTCCCTAAAAACGATGACTCCGATCATGCCGAACTAGCGACATTCTGGACAGGCTTAAAAAAATCATTTTAAAACCATTTTCACAAAAAATAGCAGATATCTTTTTTTTCTTCATTTTTTGACACAAAAACAGTGACCCCGGTCATGCCGAACTATCGACATTCTGGACAGGCCTAAAAAAAAAAATTAAAACCATTTTCACAAAAAATTGCAGATATTTTTTTTTCATTTTCGTGACACAAAAACAGTGACCCCGGTCATGCCGAACTAGCGACATTCTGGACAGGCCTAAAAAAAACATTTTAAAACCATTCCCACAAAAAATTGCAGATTTCTATTTTGTCCCTAAAAACAATGACTCCGATCATGCCGAACTAGCGACATTCTGGACAGGCCTAAAAAAAACATTTTAAAACCATTTCCACAAAAAATTCCAGATTTCTATTTTGTCCCTAAAAACGATGACTCCGATCATGCCGAACTAGCGACATTCTGGACAGGCCTAAAAAAACATTTTAAAACCATTTTCACCAAAAATTGCAGATTTCTATTTTGTCCCTAAAAACGATGACTCCGATCATGCCGAACTAGCGACATTCTGGACAGGCTTAAAAAAAACATTTTAAAACCATTTTCACAAAAAATAGCAGATATCTTTTTTTTTTTTCTTCATTTTTTGACACAAAAACAGTGACCCCGGTCATGCCGAACTATCGACATTCTGGACAGGCCTAAAAAAACATTTTAAAACCATTTTCACAAAAAATTGCAGATTTCTATTTTTGTCACCAAAAACGATGACTCCGATCATGCCGAACTAGCGACATTCTGGACAGGCCTAAAAAAACATTTTAAAACCATTTTCACAAAAAATTGCTGATTTCTATTTTTGTCACCAAAAACGATGACTCCGATCATGCCGAACTATCTACATTCTGGACAAGCCTAAAAAAACATTTTAAAACCATTTTCACAAAAAATTGCAGATTTCTATTTTTGACACCAAAAACGATGACTCCGATCATGCCGAACTAGCGACATTTTGGACAGGCCTAAAAAAAACATTTTAGAACCATTTTCACAAAAAAAGCTCAGATGTATTTTTTTCATTTTCGTGACACAAAAACAGTGACCCCGGTCATGCCGAACTAGCGACATTCTGGACAGGCCTAAAAAAAAAACATTTTAAAACCATTTCCACAAAAAATTACATATATCTATTTTGTCCCTAAAAACGATGACTCCGATCATGCCGAACTAGCGACATTCTGGACAGGCCTAAAAAAACATTTTAAAACCATTTTCACAAAAAATTGCAGATTTCTATTTTGTCCCTAAAAACGATGACTCCGATCATGCCGAACTAGCGACATTCTGGACAGGCTTAAAAAAAAAATTTTTAAAACCATTTTCACAAAAAATAGCAGATATTTTTTTTTCTTCATTTTTTGACACAAAAACAGTGACCCCGGTCATGCCGAACTATCGACATTCTGGACAGGCATAAAAAAACATTTTAAAACCATTTTCACAAAAAAATGCAGATTTCTATTTTTGTCACCAAAAACGATGACTCCGATCATGCCGAACTAGCGACATTCTGGACAGGCCTAAAAAAACATTTTAAAACCATTTTCAGAAAAAAATGCTGATTTCTATTTTTTTCACCAAAAACGATGACTCCGATAATGCCGAACTAGTGACATTTTTGGACAGGCCTAAAAAAACATTTTAAAACAATTTTCACAAAAAATCTCAGATTTTTTTTTTCATTTTTTGACACAAAAACAGTGACCCTGGTCATGCCGAACTATCGACATTCTGGACAGGCCTAAAAAAATATTTTATAACCATTTTCACAAAAAATTGCAGATTTCTATTTTGTCCCTAAAAACGATGACTCCGATCATGCCGAACTAGCGACATTCTGGACAGGCCTAAAAAAAACATTTTAAAACCATTCCCACAAAAAATTGCAGATTTCTATTTTGTCCCTAAAAACGATGACTCCGATCATGCTGAAAAAAGCGACATTCTGGACAGGCCTAAAAAACATTTTAAAACCATTTCCACAAAAAATTGCAGATTTCTATTTTGTCCCTAAAAACGATGACTCCGATCATGCCGAAAAAGCGACATTCTGGAAAGGCCTAAAAAAAAATGTAAAAACCATTTTCACAAAAAATTGCAGATTTCTATTTTTGACACCAAAAACGATGACTCCGATCATGCCGAACTAGCGACATTCTGGACAGGCTTAAAAAAAACATTTTAAAACCATTTTCACAAAAAATAGCAGATATTTTTTTTTCTTCATTTTTTGACACAAAAACAGTGACCCCGGTCATGCCGAACTATCGACATTCTGGACAGGCCTAAAAAAAATAAATAAACCATTTTCACAAAAAATTGCAGATATTTTTTTTTAATTTTCGTGACACAAAAACAGTGACCCCGGTCATGCCGAACTAGCGACATTCTGGACAGGCCTAAAAAAAACATTTTAAAACCATTCCCACAAAAAATTGCAGATTTCTATTTTGTCCCTAAAAACAATGACTCCGATCATGCCGAAATAGCGACATTCTGGACAGGCTTAAAAAAAACATTTTAAAACCATTTTCACAAAACATTGCAGATTTCTATTTTGTCCCTAAAAACGATGACTCCGATCATGCCGAACTAGCGACATTCTGGACAGGCTTAAAAAAAACATTTTAAAACCATTTTCACAAAAAATTGCAGATTTCTATTTTGTCCCTAAAAACGATGACTCCGATCATGCCGAACTAGCGACATTCTGGACAGGCTTAAAAAAATCATTTTAAAACCATTTTCACAAAAAATAGCAGATATTTTTTTTTCTTCATTTTTTGACACAAAAACAGTGACCCAGGTCATGCCGAACTATCGACATTCTGGACAGGCCTAAAAAAAAAAATTAAAACCATTTTCACAAAAAATTGCAGATATTTTTTTTTCATTTTCGTGACACAAAAACAGTGACCCCGGTCATGCCGAACTAGCGACATTCTGGACAGGCTTAAAAAAAACATTTTAAAACCATTTTCACAAAACATTGCAGATTTCTATTTTGTCCCTAAAAACGATGACTCCGATCATGCCGAACTAGCGACATTCTGGACAGGCTTAAAAAAAACATTTTAAAACCATTTTCACAAAAAATTGCAGATTTCTATTTTGTCCCTAAAAACGATGACTCCGATCATGCCGAACTAGCGACATTCTGGACAGGCTTAAAAAAATCATTTTAAAACCATTTTCACAAAAAATAGCAGATATTTTTTTTTCTTCATTTTTTGACACAAAAACAGTGACCCAGGTCATGCCGAACTATCGACATTCTGGACAGGCCTAAAAAAAAAAATTAAAACCATTTTCACAAAAAATTGCAGATATTTTTTTTTCATTTTCGTGACACAAAAACAGTGACCCCGGTCATGCCGAACTAGCGACATTCTGGACAGGCCTAAAAAAAAAAATTAAAACCATTTCCACAAAAAATTGCAGATTTCTATTTTGTCCCTAAAAACGATGACTCCGATCATGCCGAACTAGCGACATTCTGGACAGGCCTAAAAAAAACATTTTAAAACCATTTCCACAAAAAATTCCAGATTTCTATTTTGTCCCTAAAAACGATGACTCCGATCATGCCGAACTAGCGACATTCTGGACAGGCCTAAAAAAACATTTTAAAACCATTTCCACAAAAAATTGCAGATTTCTATTTTGTCCCTAAAAACGATGACTCCGATCATGCCGAACTAGCGACATTCTGGACAGGCCTAAAAAAAACATTTTAAAATCATTTCCACAAAAAATTCCAGATTTCTATTTTGTCCCTAAACACGATGACTCCGATCATGCCGAACTAGCGACATTCTGGACAGGCCTAAAAAAACATTTTAAAACCATTTTCACCAAAAATTGCAGATTTCTATTTTGTCCCTAAAAACGATGACTCCGATCATGCCGAACTAGCGACATTCTGGACAGGCTTAAAAAAATCATTTTAAAACCATTTTCACAAAAAATAGCAGATATTTTTTTTTCTTCATTTTTTGACACAAAAACAGTGACCCAGGTCATGCCGAACTATCGACATTCTGGACAGGCCTAAAAAAAAAAATTAAAACCATTTTCACAAAAAATTGCAGATATTTTTTTTTCATTTTCGTGACACAAAAACAGTGACCCCGGTCATGCCGAACTAGCGACATTCTGGACAGGCCTAAAAAAAAAAATTAAAACCATTTCCACAAAAAATTGCAGATTTCTATTTTGTCCCTAAAAACGATGACTCCGATCATGCCGAACTAGCGACATTCTGGACAGGCCTAAAAAAAACATTTTAAAACCATTTCCACAAAAAATTCCAGATTTCTATTTTGTCCCTAAAAACGATGACTCCGATCATGCCGAACTAGCGACATTCTGGACAGGCCTAAAAAAACATTTTAAAACCATTTCCACAAAAAATTGCAGATTTCTATTTTGTCCCTAAAAACGATGACTCCGATCATGCCGAACTAGCGACATTCTGGACAGGCCTAAAAAAAACATTTTAAAATCATTTCCACAAAAAATTCCAGATTTCTATTTTGTCCCTAAACACGATGACTCCGATCATGCCGAACTAGCGACATTCTGGACAGGCCTAAAAAAACATTTTAAAACCATTTTCACCAAAAATTGCAGATTTCTATTTTGTCCCTAAAAACGATGACTCCGATCATGCCGAACTAGCGACATTCTGGACAGGCTTAAAAAAAACATTTTAAAACCATTTTCACAAAAAATAGCAGATATTTTTTTTTCTTCATTTTTTGACACAAAAACAGTGACCCCGGTCATGCCGAACTATCGACATTCTGGACAGGCCTAAAAAAAAAAATTAAAACCATTTTCACAAAAAATTGCAGATATTTTTTTTTCATTTTCGTGACACAAAAACAGTGACCCCGGTCATGCCGAACTAGCGACATTCTGGACAGGCCAAAAAAAAAAAATTAAAACCATTTCCACAAAAAATTGCAGATATTTTTTTTTCATTTTCGTGACACAAAAACAGTGACCCCGGTCATGCCGAACTAGCGACATTCTGGACAGGCCTAAAAAAAAAAATTAAAACCATTTCCACAAAAAATTGCAGATTTCTATTTTGTCCCTAAAAACGATGACTCCGATCATGCCGAACTAGCGACATTCTGGACAGGCCTAAAAAAAACATTTTAAAACCATTTCCACAAAAAATTCCAGATTTCTATTTTGTCCCTAAAAACGATGACTCCGATCATGCCGAACTAGCGACATTCTGGACAGGCCTAAAAAAACATTTTAAAACCATTTCCACAAAAAATTGCAGATTTCTATTTTGTCCCTAAAAATGATGACTCCGATCATGCCGAACTAGCGACATTCTGGACAGGCCTAAAAAAAACATTTTAAAATCATTTCCACAAAAAATTCCAGATTTCTATTTTGTCCCTAAAAACGATGACTCCGATCATGCCGAACTAGCGACATTCTGGACAGGCTTAAAAAAAACATTTTAAAACCATTTTCACAAAAAATTGCAGATATTTTTTTTTCATTTTCGTGACACAAAAACAGTGACCCCGGTCATGCCGAACTAGCGACATTCTGGACAGGCCTAAAAAAAACATTTTAAAACCATTCCCACAAAAAATTGCAGATTTCTATTTTGTCCCTAAAAACGATGACTCCGATCATGCCGAACTAGCGACATTCTGGACAGGCTTAAAAAAAACATTTTAAAACCATTTTCACAAAAAATTGCAGATTTCAATTTTGTCCCTAAAAACGATGACTCCGATCATGCCGAACTAGCGACATTCTGGACAGGCTTAAAAAAATCATTTTAAAACCATTTTCACAAAAAATAGCAGATATTTTTTTTTCTTCATTTTTTGACACACAAACAGTGACATATCGACATTCTGGACAGGCCTAAAAAAAAAAATTAAAACCATTTTCACAAAAAATTGCAGATATTTTTTTTTCATTTTCGTGACACAAAAACAGTGACCCCAGTCATGACGAACTAGCGACATTCTGGACAGGCCTAAAAAAAAAAATTAAAACCATTTCCACAAAAAATTGCAGATTTTTATTTTGTCCCTAAAAACAATGACTCCGATCATGCCGAACTAGCGACATTCTGGACAGGCCTAAAAAAAACATTTTAAAACCATTTCCACAAAAAATTCCAGATTTCTATTTTGTCCCTAAAAACGATGACTCCGATCATGCCGAACTAGCGACATTCTGGACAGGCCTAAAAAAACATTTTAAAACCATTTTCACCAAAAATTGCAGATTTCTATTTTGTCCCTAAAAACGATGACTCCGATCATGCCGAACTAGCGACATTCTGGACAGGCTTAAAAAAAACATTTTAAAACCATTTTCACAAAAAATTGCAGATATTTTTTTTTCATTTTCGTGACACAAAAACAGTGACCCCGGTCATGCCGAACTAGCGACATTCTGGACAGGCCTAAAAAAAACATTTTAAAACCATTCCCACAAAAAATTGCAGATTTCTATTTTGTCCCTAAAAACGATGACTCCGATCATGCCGAACTAGCGACATTCTGGACAGGCTTAAAAAAAACATTTTAAAACCATTTTCACAAAAAATTGCAGATTTCAATTTTGTCCCTAAAAACGATGACTCCGATCATGCCGAACTAGCGACATTCTGGACAGGCTTAAAAAAATCATTTTAAAACCATTTTCACAAAAAATAGCAGATATTTTTTTTTCTTCATTTTTTGACACACAAACAGTGACATATCGACATTCTGGACAGGCCTAAAAAAAAAAATTAAAACCATTTTCACAAAAAATTGCAGATATTTTTTTTTCATTTTCGTGACACAAAAACAGTGACCCCAGTCATGCCGAACTAGCGACATTCTGGACAGGCCTAAAAAAAAAAATTAAAACCATTTCCACAAAAAATTGCAGATTTCTATTTTGTCCCTAAAAACAATGACTCCGATCATGCCGAACTAGCGACATTCTGGACAGGCCTAAAAAAAACATTTTAAAACCATTTCCACAAAAAATTCCAGATTTCTATTTTGTCCCTAAAAACGATGACTCCGATCATGCCGAACTAGCGACATTCTGGACAGGCCTAAAAAAACATTTTAAAACCATTTTCACCAAAAATTGCAGATTTCTATTTTGTCCCTAAAAACGATGACTCCGATCATGCCGAACTAGCGACATTCTGGACAGGCTTAAAAAAAACATTTTAAAACCATTTTCACAAAAAATAGCAGATATCTTTTTTTTTTTTCTTCATTTTTTGACACAAAAACAGTGACCCCGGTCATGCCGAACTATCGACATTCTGGACAGGCCTAAAAAAACATTTTAAAACCATTTTCACAAAAAATTGCAGATTTCTATTTTTGTCACCAAAAACGATGACTCCGATCATGCCGAACTAGCGACATTCTGGACAGGCCTAAAAAAACATTTTAAAACCATTTTCACAAAAAATTGCTGATTTCTATTTTTGTCACCAAAAACGATGACTCCGATCATGCCGAACTATCTACATTCTGGACAAGCCTAAAAAAACATTTTAAAACCATTTTCACAAAAAATTGCAGATTTCTATTTTTGACACCAAAAACGATGACTCCGATCATGCCGAACTAGCGACATTCTGGACAGGCCTAAAAAAACATTTTAAAACCATTTTCACAAAAAATTGCTGATTTCTATTTTTGTCACCAAAAACGATGACTCCGATCATGCCGAACTATCTACATTCTGGACAAGCCTAAAAAAACATTTTAAAACCATTTTCACAAAAAATTGCAGATTTCTATTTTTGACACCAAAAACGATGACTCCGATCATGCCGAACTAGCGACATTTTGGACAGGCCTAAAAAAAAAATTTTAGAACCATTTTCACAAAAAAAGCTCAGATGTATTTTTTTCATTTTCGTGACACAAAAACAGTGACCCCGGTCATGCCGAACTAGCGACATTCTGGACAGGCCTAAAAAAAAACATTTTAAAACCATTTCCACAAAAAATTACATATATCTATTTTGTCCCTAAAAACGATGACTCCGATCATGCCGAACTAGCGACATTCTGGACAGGCCTAAAAAAACATTTTAAAACCATTTTCACAAAAAATTGCAGATTTCTATTTTGTCCCTAAAAACGATGACTCCGATCATGCCGAACTAGCGACATTCTGGACAGGCTTAAAAAAAACATTTTAAAACCATTTTCACAAAAAATAGCAGATATTTTTTTTTCTTCATTTTTTGACACAAAAACAGTGACCCCGGTCATGCCGAACTATCGACATTCTGGACAGGCATAAAAAAACATTTTAAAACCATTTTCACAAAAAAATGCAGATTTCTATTTTTGACACCAAAAACGATGACTCCGATCATGCCGAACTAGCGACATTCTGGACAGGCCTAAAAAAAACATTTTAAAAACATTTTCACAAAAAATTGCAGATTTCTATTTTTGTCACCAAAAACGATGACTCCGATCATGCCGAACTAGCGACATTCTGGACAGGCCTAAAAAAACATTTTAAAACCATTTTCAGAAAAAAATGCTGATTTCTATTTTTGTCACCAAAAACGATGACTCCGATAATGCCGAACTAGTGACATTTTTTGACAGGCCTAAAAAAACATTTTAAAACAATTTTCACAAAAAATCTCAGATTTTTTTTTTCATTTTTTGACACAAAAACAGTGACCCTGGTCATGCCGAACTATCGACATTCTGGACAGGCCTAAAAAAATATTTTATAACCATTTTCACAAAAAATTGCAGATTTCTATTTTGTCCCTAAAAACGATGACTCCGATCATGCCGAACTAGCGACATTCTGGACAGGCCTAAAAAAAACATTTTAAAACCATTCCCACAAAAAATTGCAGATTTCTATTTTGTCCCTAAAAACGATGACTCCGATCATGCTGAAAAAAGCGACATTCTGGACAGGCCTAAAAAACATTTTAAAACCATTTCCACAAAAAATTGCAGATTTCTATTTTGTCCCTAAAAACGATGACTCCGATCATGCCGAAAAAGCGACATTCTGGAAAGGCCTAAAAAAAAATGTAAAAAACATTTTCACAAAAAATTGCAGATTTCTATTTTGTCCCTAAAAACGATGACTCCGATCATGCCGAACTAGCGACATTCTGGACAGGCTTAAAAAAATCATTTTAAAACCATTTTCACAAAAAATAGCAGATATTTTTTTTTCTTCATTTTTTGACACAAAAACAGTGACCCAGGTCATGCCGAACTATCGACATTCTGGACAGGCCTAAAAAAAAAAATTAAAACCATTTTCACAAAAAATTGCAGATATTTTTTTTTCATTTTCGTGACACAAAAACAGTGACCCCGGTCATGCCGAACTAGCGACATTCTGGACAGGCCTAAAAAAAAAAATTAAAACCATTTCCACAAAAAATTGCAGATTTCTATTTTGTCCCTAAAAACGATGACTCCGATCATGCCGAACTAGCGACATTCTGGACAGGCCTAAAAAAAACATTTTAAAACCATTTCCACCAAAAATTCCAGATTTCTATTTTGTCCCTAAAAACGATGACTCCGATCATGCCGAACTAGCGACATTCTGGACAGGCCTAAAAAAACATTTTAAAACCATTTCCACAAAAAATTGCAGATTTCTATTTTGTCCCTAAAAACGATGACTCCGATCATGCCGAACTAGCGACATTCTGGACAGGCCTAAAAAAAACATTTTAAAATCATTTCCACAAAAAATTCCAGATTTCTATTTTGTCCCTAAACACGATGACTCCGATCATGCCGAACTAGCGACATTCTGGACAGGCCTAAAAAAACATTTTAAAACCATTTTCACCAAAAATTGCAGATTTCTATTTTGTCCCTAAAAACGATGACTCCGATCATGCCGAACTAGCGACATTCTGGACAGGCTTAAAAAAAACATTTTAAAACCATTTTCACAAAAAATAGCAGATATTTTTTTTTCTTCATTTTTTGACACAAAAACAGTGACCCCGGTCATGCCGAACTAGCGACATTCTGGACAGGCCAAAAAAAAAATATTAAAACCATTTCCACAAAAAATTGCAGATATTTTTTTTTCATTTTCGTGACACAAAAACAGTGACCCCGGTCATGCCGAACTAGCGACATTCTGGACAGGCCTAAAAAAAAAAATTAAAACCATTTCCACAAAAAATTTCAGATTTCTATTTTGTCCCTAAAAACGATGACTCCGATCATGCCGAACTAGCGACATTCTGGACAGGCCTAAAAAAAACATTTTAAAACCATTTCCACAAAAAATTCCAGATTTCTATTTTGTCCCTAAAAACGATGACTCCGATCATGCCGAACTAGCGACATTCTGGACAGGCCTAAAAAAACATTTTAAAACCATTTCCACAAAAAATTGCAGATTTCTATTTTGTCCCTAAAAACGATGACTCCGATCATGCCGAACTAGCGACATTCTGGACAGGCCTAAAAAAAACATTTTAAAATCATTTCCACAAAAAATTCCAGATTTCTATTTTGTCCCTAAACACGATGACTCCGATCATGCCGAACTAGCGACATTCTGGACAGGCCTAAAAAAACATTTTAAAACCATTTTCACCAAAAATTGCAGATTTCTATTTTGTCCCTAAAAACGATGACTCCGATCATGCCGAACTAGCGACATTCTGGACAGGCTTAAAAAAAACATTTTAAAACCATTTCCACAAAAAATTGCAGATTTCTATTTTGTCCCTAAAAACGATGACTCCGATCATGCCGAACTAGCGACATTCTGGACAGGCCTAAAAAAAACATTTTAAAATCATTTCCACAAAAAATTCCAGATTTCTATTTTGTCCCTAAACACGATGACTCCGATCATGCCGAACTAGCGACATTCTGGACAGGCCTAAAAAAACATTTTAAAACCATTTTCACCAAAAATTGCAGATTTCTATTTTGTCCCTAAAAACGATGACTCCGATCATGCCGAACTAGCGACATTCTGGACAGGCTTAAAAAAAACATTTTAAAACCATTTTCACAAAAAATAGCAGATATTTTTTTTTCTTCATTTTTTGACACAAAAACAGTGACCCCGGTCATGCCGAACTATCGACATTCTGGACAGGCCTAAAAAAAAAAATTAAAACCATTTTCACAAAAAATTGCAGATATTTTTTTTTCATTTTCGTGACACAAAAACAGTGACCCCGGTCATGCCGAACTAGCGACATTCTGGACAGGCCAAAAAAAAAAAATTAAAACCATTTCCACAAAAAATTGCAGATTTCTATTTTGTCCCTAAAAACGATGACTCCGATCATGCCGAACTAGCGACATTCTGGACAGGCCTAAAAAAACATTTTAAAACCATTTTCACAAAAAATTGCTGATTTCTATTTTTGTCACCAAAAACGATGACTCCGATCATGCCGAACTATCGACATTCTGGACAGGCCTAAAAAAACATTTTAAAACCATTTTCACAAAAAATTGCTGATTTCTATTTTTGTCACCAAAAACGATGACTCCGATAATGCCGAACTAGCGACATTTTTGGACAGGCCTAAAAAAACATTTTAAAACAATTTTCACAAAAAATCTCAGATTTTTTTTTTCATTTTTTGACACAAAAACAGTGACCCTGGTCATGCCGAACTATCGACATTCTGGACAGGCCTAAAAAAATATTTTATAACCATTTTCACAAAAAATTGCAGATTTCTATTTTGTCCCTAAAAACGATGACTCCGATCATGCCGAACTAGCGACATTCTGGACAGGCCTAAAAAAAACATTTTAAAACCATTCCCACAAAAAATTGCAGATTTCTATTTTGTCCCTAAAAACGATGACTCCGATCATGCTGAAAAAAGCGACATTCTGGACAGGCTTAAAAAAAACATTTTAAAACCATTTTCACAAAAAATAGCAGATATTTTTTTTTCTTCATTTTTTGACACAAAAACAGTGACCCCGGTCATGCCGAACTATCGACATTCTGGACAGGCCTAAAAAAACATTTTAAAACCATTTTCACAAAAAATTGC